>NC_042621.1:8362332-8698238 GCF_901001135.1 Rhinatrema bivittatum | reverse complement strand
TCGGGCCGTCAGCCCAGACGATCTTCCTGCTGTGAGTATCCAGCACACAGCACAGCAGTAGTTCACTGCTCAGCCGCCAGTGGGATGAGGTCCACCAGCGGCCGCATGAGCCTTCATGTCGGCCATCAGTGCTCCCCCTATGGCCCTGCTCCCAGTGGCATTGGCACCCCCTGACCTCCCCTCGGTATACCACTGCTCGGTGCCCCCTAATGCTCAGCGCTGTAGGCCCAGGCCTAGTTCGCCTAGTGCTTCCACCGGCCCTGCCTTTACCTCAGGTATCTGGGTAAAGCTTCCCATTGTGATCTTTAAGGTGCACAAAGCTTTCCCAGCAGCCAAATGAGAATCCTATTGGAGGGGGTCCCCTCAAATGTGGAAAAGTCCTACCTGAGTCCAGTTTATTCATGATTACCCAGATTATCCTGGTCCCATGGGGTGGAGATCTGATTGGGGAAACCACAGAATCGTCCTCCTTTCCTGATGTTGGTACTGGTGACTTCTCTTGCAGGAAAAGTCTTTAGAACATGGGATCCAGGCTATCTCAGCCCTGGAACCCTTGTGGGGAGTCAAAAACCTCCCCACAAACAATATACGAATACATGCTTTCTGTAAAAATCTCTCAGTGACTGCTGCTATACTGTTACTGGTGCTTGCCCCTTCTAGGGAGTAGATTAGGGCTCACTGGTCTTCAGCCCTTGTCCTTTGTGACCGGGAAGAGCCTTCTCCAAAGGGTTCAAGGTTTAAGCAGCCGTCCCATCTGGAAAAAATCGGGATACATCTTGACCATCAAAAAGCTCACGCTGTGGGTACTGTCACTGGTGCTTGCCTCACCTAGGATGTAGAGTGATGCTCATAGTTCTTCAGTCCTTTCACGGGAGTCCCAAAAGGGAATCTGACAAAAATCTAACTCACTGCAAATAATTTGGGGACAATCCTCTGGCAGGGTGTACACAGAGAGGAACCTCTTAAAAAAATAGGGTTCATGATGAGGCTGGGAGGCCTCACCAGGGAATGAAAAAAATGCACCCTCACTGCTCTGAAGTTGACTCAGAATGACCACACTGCCTATTAAAATGACTTCACTATATAGGATCAAGCAACCAATTCCAGCCGTCCAGGTTGGGAGGGGCTATAAAGGATGGAAGGCTCTCAGAGATGTAGATTCTAAGCAGGGACCTAGGGCCATCTAGTGGCTGTTCCAAGGTGGTGCCAAACTAAAGTGTACATAGACATTTTTGTCTTATAGTTCATTCGTATTCTTCAATTAAAAAAAAAAAAAAGTAGTGCTGACTTTGTTAATCAGGCTGTCCTGAATTTCAAGAATCTCATAGTAGGAAATGAGGGCAGGATAGGGCCGTTAGTTTGAGCATGCAGTCCTTCCAGGAGCAGGAATAAATATGTGATGGCATATAATTCTACAAAGCAAATTAACATTGCATTATACCGTACCATGCATGAGCTCGAGCAGCACTAAGGATCTGAAAACATAGGGGAAATGCAACATTGTTAAGCTGTCATGCACCAGTTTGCAGTGGATTTTCAAAAGCTGTTTGGCTTCGGGAGTTAGGTAGCTAGATTCAAGTTTACCCCACTGGATGGCTAAATATAGCTCCCTATTTTTGCTAAGTGGCTATATGTAGCTGCTTTTAAAGTAGGTTATTCCTGGGGCCATGTTCAGGCTAGGGCATAAACTTAGTCAGCTGGTGCAAATTTTCAGTGTTAGATAAGGTAGCCTGACAGCAGCCATGAGTCCTCAGATGGGTTGTACACAGATTGTTCCCATAGAGGGAAAGTCAGAGCTCCAAGGTCCTACTGGTGGATATATAATGATTCAAAGCTCAGCATGTGAATGAAGACACCAATTAAGCCATTATGTTCCCAAGGACTTCTTTATTCTACAATTGGCTCAATAACAATTATGTTGCAGTCATTCCAAACAGCGGTTGAAGCATCCATGCTTTAATACTAGATGCATAATCTTCACCTAATGCCTGTTAAAAAAAAAAAAAAATTTGCAGAGAAAAATCAAACTTAAACATTTCTGATGGGTGTGGCTAATTACGTGATAATAGGATGTCTATTTCCAGTCTTCAGCCTGGAGGATAAAACTTACTAAATGTGCCAATGAAAGCTTTTGATATAAATGGCCTTTCCACTTCTTGTTAACAATGATTCAAATCAATAGCAAAATACCAGGATACAGTTCATGAGGTGCTCTTAGATCGGAATCTTGATTCCAACTCTGAAATCCAGCAGAATACTTCCAACAACTGGAATCGGATGCAAATGTCTGAAGGACACTGGCCTCAAAGCTACAATGAAGGGTACACTAAAGGGTCTACCGGCTTCCACAATAAAGTAACCATCTGGGCCAAGGATAGGTCCAAATCCAACAGTTCCCAGAAATCAGCCAGCTGTGCTTAGATTCACGAAGTCATGCAGCAGAAAGTGTCTGCAGTGCATTGGATCCATTTGACTAAGCGCCTTTATCCTTTGATGCTCTAACGCAGTAGTTCCCAACCCTGTCCTGGGGACCTCCCAGCCAGTCAGGTTTTCAGGATATCCACAATGAATATGCATGAGAGAACATTTGCATGTTATGGAGGCAGTGCATGCAAATTTTCTCTCATGCATATTCATTGTGGATATCCTGAAAACCTGACTGGCTGGGAGGTCCCCAGGACAGGGTTGGGAACTACTGCGTTAGAGCATCAAAGGATGAAGGCGCTTAGTTGGGTTTTCGGGATATCCACAATGAATATGCATGAGAGAAAATGTGCATGTTATGGAGGCAGTGCATGCAAATTTTTTCTCATGCATATTCATTGTGGATATCCTGAAAACCCAACTGGCTGGGGGTCCCCAGGGCAGGGTTGGGAACCACTGCTCTAACACAAGAGTGTGAAATTGTAAAAAATGATAGTTTCATTGGCCACACTACTGACATTAGACTTGTTCAAGGAGCTGTCTCCCTGGTTCTCTTCAGAAATGACTTGGCAGCTGTTGAAATGCAATGTCACATGAACTCTGTCCCAAGAAGTACTAAAAAAAAAAAAAAAAGAAAAGAAATCCAGTAAAGACCATAAACTTGTCTATGAGCCTGTCTGAAAATTGTTAAGTCATAAGACACAATATACATGCCAGTGCAGGAAACACTAAACACTGAACAGGGATTCCTGAGAATTGTATTCTTTGTTTGAAGTCCTGGACTTGTAATTCTTAATCTTCCCAAATACGGAGGGCATGCATTTACTTGTGGAACATGAAGACTGAACTTGTTTTATTTTTTAAACAGAAGGGGGAAAAAGGTTTCAGTTTCTCCAGCCAGGATTCCTGTGGTGCTGTGCCTGCCAGCACATTCCTCGTCTCTGGAATGCAAGAGACAGCTTTCTTTGCAAGTCCGCACAATGTCTAGAAGACCAAATGGTCCAAGATGTTTTGGCCAAGCCAATGTAATGAAACATTCATTTGGATTCTCTTTTTTGTGCTGATTGAAGCAACAGTCATTTTAGAGTGAAAGTTTACTGTGAAAAGATTTCCCAGAACTCATATTATTACCTGGTGGTTAGGGGTGATCCTGCAATATGAACCTGTAGAACCACTCAAACACAACTGCTGAAGACTTGTGTATCACAAGTGGTATTTTCCTAATAATATCGTAACAAAGAGGCCCATATTCACTTATTTTAAAGACTGGAAACAGAGCCAGACAAAAACAATTGTAAACAAAATGGCTATTCTCATGGATCTTATACTGAATACCAACTCCACTGGGAAGATTGTTTTAGTTTGAGAGAGAGAGAGAGAGAGATGTGCACTTGACTCCAGTTGACCACAAAAGATGAGATGAGAGCTTTCGCAGAGGTTACGTTAGTGTCTCAAAATGGTGTTTGCATTCCGTAACGGAAATGAATCTCACTCTTAAGATAGGGTATGCCGGATATGATCAAAATTTCTCACATGTACTGCTAGAGCGCTTCTTAATATTAGCATTGTGGCAAAGCCAGCTTCCTTCTGAAGCTCATAGAGTGTAATATATTAAAGTGTGCTTGGGAGTTCTTTTGAATCAGACCAGTGGCACATAAGACAATTTATGCTATCTCTGATTCTTTCAGCTACATTTTGCTAGCCTCCAGTTGCACATCTTTGTATTTATTCATTTACTTTTGGTTTCCTGCCCTTAACTGAATCCAGCCTCAAGTACAGAAGAGTCACTTGGTACCAACACTTCTATTAGAATATCTGATTTTATGTTTTTTTCCCCAACTTTGAGGAAAAGCTTGAGTCTTGACCTGACCTGGAGCACATAGTCTAAGAGGAAGGAAAAACTAGACAGGAGAACTGCACTTAGACCTTTCTCTTAACTCTTCAGCAAATACAAAATGAAACTAATAAGAGCTCTCAAAGCATGTCAGAAGGGAATGGGACTGAGACAGTTTGCATTTTCATTTTCTTCAGCGTTCCTTCAGGTTTCTTTTAAGTATAAAATATTGGACCCAACAAATTCCAAAGCTGGATTTGTTTGACATGGAGGTGAGCTTAGAAGAAAATATTCCTAATTCTAAATGATTCATCAGCAATAAAAGAGTCATCCAATACTGAAGCACTGGTGGTGATTGATACAGTATAATGATAAGGTCAACCAGGAGTCCTTCAGTATAAAATGGCAAATAATACACAGAATAATTGATAGGAAACTGTGAATTAGAAGGAGGTAATTAGACTGATGAGGTCAGCTGACACTGGTTTAGCTCACAAACTGTGCATGCTTTAGCTGGTCTCTTGAGATGCAATTACCCACTTGTGAAATTCATTGTTTTGAGCCTAATATTTGGTATAATTCGTGGATCTGCCACCCCATTTCTGACCTTCAATCAGTCCAGGGTTGCTGTATTCATAGGAGTGACAGCAGGCCAATGAATTTAGTCATGTTGGTCACCCCCCCCCCCCCCCCCCCCAAATGAACTGTGGAATTTTCTCTGGGCTGATTTATAACTAGATATTATTGTGCAATAATGTTAAATAAAAAAGACTAAGTGTCACATTCAGTAGAAAAAGTCATACATTTTATTCAACTGGGAAAAATGTTTAGGACTACTACAGCCAACGAATGCAAATTGAGCAGAAAGTACTTGCGATGTATGTCTAAACGCAAAAGCGAAAAGGGAAAAGACATTTAGGTATATCATTTCCTAAATCAATAAGTAAAACACTGAAAATGGGAAGTTTATAAACAGTTTTCAGCACATTAACATTTCAACATTTTGAAATCCACTATCAGGCCAATATTGAGTAAAGTGGCTTGTAGACAAGCTACCTGGCTAAAGGTAGCCGGATAACTTGTCCCGTATAGTCAATGAGATAAATGTTCCGCTGAATATACTTATCTAAAGTTATCCGGCTACCTTTAGCCTGATAACTTTAAAATGAACTGGTCAGCTTTTGAATATATCCGGTTAGGCCTAAAGTTATCGGCCTTGTGTGGCCAGATAACTATTTACTTTATTGGGTATCTTCAATAACGATGGAAGCGTATACTATCAGTATAAATGTTCAGCCCTGAAAATTTACATTGATAGCATACACTTCCAGTGCTATTACCTGAGTAATGCTGGAAGCACCCAGGATCATGATGAACTGTAATCCAGGGATTGAAAAGAACCTACGATTCAGGTACTGAGTGGGATGGAGGGTGGCAGTGGGGGGTGGGGATGAGGTGGATGGTGAGGAGGCAATCTTTTTTTTGTAGTTAGAGAGGGGAGGGCTGGAGGCCCAGTGCCAATATTTGCATCTGTCTTTGTTAGGATTTGTGACACTCATGCAGTCTCAAAGTGGCATGAACACCGCTGGATCTAGCCACTATGCCGCAGAGACTAGCCTCCTCATAGGTGCATGTTCACACATGTGCACGCATAATATGCACTCAATGGTGGAAAGACCCCTGAGTGGTGCCTCCTGATAATGTCAGCCTCCTGGCATATATATATTCAGGCCCCGTAGTAGTTCCTCACTTCTGCAACAGGTCTCTTGATGTTCTTTGTTCCTGCTCGTTGTCTGCTGCCTGCCCTGATCTCCGCCGAGCTTTTGGACTCTTGTTCTTGCCACCTCTCTAGGAGCCAACCTAAGACCTGTCAGCCAGCAGAGCCTAAGGGCTCAAACTGCAACCAGTTCTTAGGAAATTCCGCGTCATCTTTGATTAGCCCGATTGCACCATATCCACTGCAATAGAACTCCTCTAGATCCATCAAGGCTCTGCCTCGGTGGGGGAGGATACAGTCCACTTTCAGATATTAGCTTTAGAGCTCCAATGGAGGGAGGACGCCCTGACTGCAATCTTCCGCCAAGGCCAGTCAGAACCCATAAAAGCTGAATTTGCAGGCCGGGACTTTCTGGCCACTTTGGAGAGCCTCATCAGCCTGGCCATTAGGTTCTGAAAATGAGCTAGTGAGAGCAGCTTATTTCATCATCCCACCTGCAGGATCTCCAGTCCACTGTCCTCACCAAGCCTCCCTGGAATTGATGGGGCTGCTGCCCTGTTGGAGGAGCCCATGCAGATAGATCATTGCAAGCTGTCACCTGAGGAAAAGCAGAGGAGGAGGCACCATAATCTCTGCCTCTACTATGCGGGCCAGGAGCATTTCACAGCATGCTGTCCTGCTAAGTCGGGAAACACCAGGACTTAGGGTTGGTAAGAGAGGCTACCCTAGGTCGATCTAGTTCCTCTCCCCAAATTCTAGTTCCAGTTTGTCTTTCCTATGGGGGGGAGGGGGGGGGGCTGCATTCATGTGCAAGCATTCCTGGATACAGATGTGGTAGGGAACTTCATTGCAGAGGATCTATGTAGACACGGGATCCTGCCTGGTCCATTGGAAACGGCATTCACCAGCAAGGTCCCACCCCATAGCAGAGTATATCCACTCTTCATTCCCAAAACCGAGGCCATGACCAAATACATTAAAGAGAATATGGATATGGGGCTTTATTCACCTCATCACCTCTTGGGGCTGGATTCTTCTTTGTGGGGAGGAAGGATGGGTCATTATGCCTCTATATTGACTACCATGGTCTCAACTCTATCACTAAAAAAACTCCCGCTATCCTCTTCCTCTGATCTCAGCACTCTTTGACCACCTTCAGGGCACACAACAATTTATCAAGCTGGACCTTTGGGGATTACAACCTGATCTGAATCTGAGAAGGTGATGAATTGATGACTGCCTTAAACACCTTTGATGGCCACTACAAATACTTAGTGATGCCCTTTGGGCTGTGGAACACCCTCACAGTTTTCCAATTTATGGTCAATGAGATTTTCCGGTATCTTCTCTATTCCCATGTGGTAGTCCTTTTGGACGATATCATAATCTTCTCCAAGTCTTTGACGGAGCATTGATGCCATGTGAAAATGTCTTCCAAAGCACCATCTCTATGCCAAATTAGAGAATTGTACCACCAAACAGGAAGATCTTCCCTTCATGGGCTGTATTATCTCTTTTTTAGGACTATGAATGGACCGAGATAAATTAAAGGCCATATTGGAGTAGCCCCACCTCATGGGCCTTAAAGTGCTATAGAACTTCCTGGGGTTCACTATTATGCACAATTTATCCATGGCTACTCTTCTTTAGCAACCCCACTCACAGCCCTAACCAAAAAGGACTCCAACAGTAAGAACTGGACCAAGGACACCATCTAGGCTATACTATCCAGATCCATCTAAGCCATTCATCTTGGAGAAGATGCATCTAACCTTGGGGTAGGTGCTGTCCTCCTAGAACATAACCATAATAACACACTTATGACATGCTCCTACTTTTCAAAAAGGTTTTCACCAGCATAGAAGAATTATACCATAGGAGGACAGCAAGCTACTAGCAGTCACATTGGCCTTGGAAGAATGGTGACACCTGCTGGAAGGAGTCAAGCATCCAGGAACCATCTATACAGATTAGGGATGTGAATAGTTTTTTGACAATTTAAAATATCGTCCGATATATTTTAAATCGTCAAAAATCATTAGAGGCGCGATACAATAGGAATTCCCCCAATTTATCGTCAAAAATCGTAAATCGGGGGAGGGAGGAGGGGAAGGGGGAGGGCGGGAAAACCGGCACACTAAAACAACCCTAAAACCCACCCCGACCCTTTAAAATAAATCCCCCACCCTCCCGAACCCCCCCCAAATGTTTTAAATTACCTGGGGTCCAGTGGGGGGGATCCCGGTATGATCTTCCACTCTCGGGCCACGGTTGCGTTAATAGAAATGGCACCAGCGCTACCTTTGCCCTGTCATATGACAGGGCAAAGGTAGCGCCGGCGCCCTGAGCTAGTGAGAGCAGCTTATTTCATCATCCCACCTGCAGGATCTCCAGTCCACTGTCCTCTGACAGTCCCCTGACGTCACGAGCGCAGGAGATCGCTCCCGGACCCCCGCTGGACCCCCAGGGACTTTTGGCCAGCTTGGGGGGCCTCCTGACCCCCACAAGACTTGCCAAAAGTCCAGCGGGGGTCCGGGAGCAACCTCCTGCACTCGGGCCATATTGCAAAATGGCGCCGGCCGTATGGCCGTATTGCCGTATTGCAAAATGGTGCCGGCTGTATGGCCGTATTGTCGTATAGGCGCGATTTTGCAATACGGCCATACGGCCGGCGCCATTTTGCAATACGGCCCGAGTGCAGGAGGTCGCTTCCGGACCCCCGTTGGACTTTTGGCAAGTCTTGTGGGGGTCAGGAGGCCCCCCCAAGCTGGCCAAAAGTCCCTGGGGGTCCAGCGGGGGTCCAGGAGCGATCTCCTGCGCTCGTGATGTCGGGGGACAGGAACCAAAATGGCGCCAGCGCCATTTCTATTAATGCAGCCGTGGCCCGAGAGTGGAAGATCACACCGGCCCCCCCCCCCACTGGATCCCAGGTAATTTAAAACATTTTGGGGGGGTTCGGGAGGGTGGGGGGTTTATTTTAAAGGGTCGGGGTGGGTTTTAGGGTTGTTTTAGTGTGCCGGTTTTCCCGCCCTCCCCTGATTTACGATTTAAACGATTTAAAAAAAAACAAAAAAAAAACAAAACCGCGACGATCAGATTCCCTCCCCCCCCCAGCCAAAATCGATCGATCACATGATTCACATCTCTAATACAGATCACAAAAATCTGGAACATCTGGTGCAGGCACAGAGATTAAATTCTAGGCAAGTTTGCTGGTCATTATTCTTTAACCAATTTGACTTTCTGTTGTGGTATCCACCCACAGAGAAGAACACTTGAGCTGATGCTTTCTCCTGTTCTTTCAATACTGAGGGAACCCCTGTTCTTTCAATGCTGAGGGAACCCTGGAAGCCCACAAGCATATCATAGATCCTGCTAAAATTGTGGTTTCAGCCACATTCACAGTTCCTCCAGATAAGACTGTGGTGCCCTGGCGCCTACAATAGAATGTTCAGCAATGGGCTCATGACTCCTGCCTGTCTGGTCATCCTGGCATCACTCTGACATTGGAATTAATCATGCGACACTACTGGTGGCTACAGATGAAGACTGATGTTAAGCATTATGTGAACTCCTGCCCTACATGTGCTGTGAGAAAAAGTGTGAGAGGATGGCATTGGGGGTTGTTGCAGCCACTGCCAGCCCCCAAGGAACCCTGGACCTATCTGGCCACTGACTTCATCAATGACTTTCCCCCTCTGGAAAGGTGGTAGTGGATAGATTCTTGAAGATGGCACATTGCAGACCGCTCCCAGGCCTTCTATCCATACCTGATTTGGCAAGAATCTTTGTTCAAAACATTTTTCATATGCATGGCCTGCCTCTTCATATCCTTTCTGATCGAGGGGTTCAATTCACAGCCTGTTACTAGAAAGGCTTGTACAAAAACTTTGGAATTTCATTGCACTTTACCTCTGTTTATCACTCCCTGTTGCGGAGGTGGACCCTTGGCCTGAGGTGGAGTTGGCGCTACCCGTGGGGAAACCCCCATGGGGCCAAACGGGAAGCAGAGGCCGACTGAAACTTCGCCAATACCAGCCCTCGTTCCCCACAGGTTGACCCTTGGGTACCGGGGCTGGCTGGTCTTAGGCGGGCCTCCGTGTGGTTGATCCTCGAGAAGAGTGTCCAAGGCAGGGTGCCAGGAAGCAGCGGAGATGCAGAGTCCGAAGGAGCAAGGTTGAAGACAAGGCCAGGTTCCAGAAGCCCGGACATACTGAAGCAGGCAAGCTCCGTAACCCACAATCCAGAGGGAGCACTGAGAGGAGAGGATGACCTTGCTGGTGTCTGAAAGGAATCAGTAAGTTTTGCTTGGGAATTTTTTTTTTTTTATTGGGGAGAAGTAAACTATTGGGGTATATTATTTAGTGTGTTTGTGTGTTTGTGCTTTTAATAGTCAATAAGGCATCTAGTAAGCAGAAGTTAGTGTGTTTGTATTTCCTAACGCTCCCACCCTCACCCACCCATCCCTAGCTCATCCTTTAATTTATAGGCAAGTGCCACTTTCACACTAAAAAAAAAAAAATCAGCCTTTTAACGTCACAAATTCCCCACACCTTATTGAGAGTTTGATCATTCTCCTGTAGGCCACTACCAGATATATTGTGAACTCACTAATACTTTTAAAGGACACTAATTAGACATATTTCTACTTCCATAGCAACCTAAAACTTATTTAGGAACTGAACAAATTTGAGATGAAGGCAGCAGTCCAGCAGCAAGAGGGGGGCTTCCCAGTCTTTTGCATTGAGTGTCACATGTATGATTTTTTACCCACCGGTGAGAAGTTGTACATGTGCATGCGATGCAAAGAGCTCCTGGCTCTCAGAGAACGAGTCCGATCTCTGGAGGCTAGAGTGGCAGACCTGGAGGAGCTGAGGCAGACAGAGAGGTATATAGATGAGACCTTCAGGGACATTGTAGCCAAGTCCCAACTTCAGACTGGCAGCCCCGGAGCTTCCTTGGAGGAAGAAGATCTCATGATTGGTGAGCATCAACCTGGTGTAGCAGGAAAGGATCCTGTAGCAAGGACCTGATCTCCAGGTGGTGTATTGTCCTTTTGCACTGAGGATATCTCCCCAAGCCTGCTGACCAGGAAGGAAGGGTTAGAACAGCCGTCATAGTTGTTGATTTAATTATTAGGAATGTAGACAGCCGGGTGGCTGATGGGCATGAGGATCGCCTGGTAACTTGCCTACCTGGTGCGAAGGTGGCAGTCCTCATGAGTCACCTAGATAGGATTTTAGACAGTTCTGGGGAGGAACCAGCTGTCGTGGCACATGTGGACAACAACGACATAGGAAAATGTGGGAGGGAGGTTCTGGAAGCCAAATTTAGGCTCTTAGGTAGAAAGCTTAAATCCAGAACCTCCAAGGTAGCATTCTCTGAAATGCTCCCTGTTCCACACGCAGGTCCCCAGAGGCAGGCAGAGCTCCGGAGTCTCAATTCGTGGATGAGACGATGGTGTGAGGAAGAGGGATTCAGTTTTGTAAGGAACTGGGGAACCTTGTGGAGAAGGGGGAGCCTCTTCCAAAGGGATGGGCTCCACCTTAACCAGGGTGGAACCAGACTGCTGGTGCTAACCTTTAAAAAGGAGTGTTGCGATCGGCAGTGGCCCATCCCCTTGACCAGCCGCATTTACCGGCAGTGACAACTGCGGCAGGGAACCGGCAAACTGGCCTCTGCATTGCTGCTGCTTCAAGGCTCCTCAGGCTGCAGCCGGCAGCGGTAGATGCAGGGCTCCTCGGCGCTCCCCGCTCCCCGCACCACCATCATCATCGGCAGAAACAGCAGGAGGCTGGCAGCACTGCTCCTGCAGGGACAGCCTCTGTCGGACGCAAGCACTTGGCTCCTCCCCCCAGTTATAGGAGCCATGGTAGGAAGTCATTCTAAGTTCCCAGGAACCACTTCCTGTCCAGGAGGCCTTTGAGGGTTCCACAGTGCCTTGCAATAGGTCCAGTTTGGTGTGTCTTCTGCTTTGCTTGCCTGCCTTTGACTCTGCTTTGGATATTGGACTTTGCCTTGCCTGCCACCTGCCTTTGACCCTGATTCGGATATTGGACTTTGCCTGCCTGCCGCCTGCCTTTGACCCTGCTTCAGATATTGGACTTTGCCTTGCCTGCCGCCTGCCTTTTGACTGCTTCGGATATTGGAATTTGCCTTGCCTGCTGCCTGCCTTCAACCCTGGATTGTCTTGAACTCTTCCATACTATCTGCCTAGCCGCTGCTCCGCTGGCATGACCTCATCACCTGGTTACCGTCCCTGAGGTCCATCTCCTGCCAACGAGGAACTGTGGTAAGCCCTTTAAACATCCTATTGTTGTGGCCCAAGGGTTCACCGATTCATTGAATTGTAACAAGGAGATAGAGCAGCTTTTAAACTAGAACAAAGGGGAAAGCCGACAGTCGTTCAACAGCGCATGGTTTGGAGGGTGGTATCTTAAAAGGATACTAATAATGCATTAGAATTAGGGCATCCCAACAGTGAGGTTCCAATAATAAGAAAAGTAGTCCAAGTGCCTGTAACTAAAAACTCACCTGAGCCAAAAAAAATTCTAATTTATCCCTATCAATTAAAAAGCAGAATGAAAATATAAACAAAAAACAAACTTTGAAATGTTTGTATGCTAATGCCAGAAGTCTAAGAAGTAAGATGGGAGAGTTAGAATGTATAGCAGTGAATGATGACATAGACTTAACTGGCATCTCAGAGACATGGTGGAAGGAGGACAACCAATGGGGCAGTGCTATACCGGGGTACAAATTATATTGCAATGACAGAGAGGAGCATCCGGGAGGCGCTATAGCGCTTTATGTCCGGGATGGCATAGAGTCCAACAGGATAAACATTCTCATGAGACTAAATGCACAATTGAATCTTTATGGGTAGAAATCCCTTGTGTGTGTTATGAATCCTCCTGTAGCGGTGCTACGGGAGGCTGCTTACCTCTTCCTGGAGGCCGCTCCGAAGCCGGGGTCTCGCCTACAAGCTATCCAGGATTTGCTCCAGGGCCTGGGAGGCCTCAATGTCCTTGGGGCCTGCCTGAAGCTTGCTTGTGTCTGCATGGACTTCCTGGTTTGGGCCACACCCTTCTCCCTAGGGGCCGGCTCGTAGCACTTCTCCTTAGTTATAGGGCGAGCTAGGTGTGGCCCTTCCAAACTCCTCCCAGGGAGTCGCCTGTCTGCAGCCCTATAAAAGGACTTCAACTTCCAGTCAGCTTTGGCTTCGCAATGAGCCAGTTGAGCCTGAGCCAGTTTTCTGAGCCTGAGCCAGTCCTTTGAGGAGCTTCTCCTTCCTTTTGGACTCCATGTTCCTGCTCTTGCTTGGTGTTCCAGTATTCCAAGGGATCCCTCTTCGTTTTGTCTCTGCTGTTCTTGATTCCGGTCTCTGATGTCCTGATGTTCTCTGTCTCTGCCCTCTGGATGTTCCTGAAGGCCTGATGTCCTTGATGGCTAGAAGTCCTTTTGTTCCTGATTTCCTGATGTCTGTTCCTGTAACGTTCCAACTCCCCGAATCCTCCAGGTGACCCCCCTGAGGGTAAATCCATTCCTTCTGGTTCCTATTTATTTATTTATTTATTTATTATTATTTATTTTTAATTTTTATATACCGGAATTCCTGTATGCAATACAAATCAATCCGGTTTACAAGTAACGAAAGGTTGCCCTGGTCTGGGAGGTTAGACTGGGGTTTTTTACATAGAACATTGAACAATAACAATCAACCATTGAACATAATTACAAGGAACAGTGAAAGTAACAATAGTATTTAACAAATAAATAATATTATTATAAAATTAACATTATTCGTGTTTTTAGCTGAGTGTGTGTGTTCGCATTTTAAAAGGAACTTTAGTTGCGTATATAGTCTGCAAGTAATCGGTTAAATATAATAAGAAAAGGATGACTGTTAAATAGATGACTGTTAAATATTTCCAGTCACTGGAGCCTCTGCCAGCTGGATTCCTTTCCTGCGCTCGTCCCACTCCCCACATGGTCCGTGACCAGTCTCCTTAGGCTGTGTAGGGCGCGCAGTGGGATAGGGTGGTCCGCGACAAGCCCATTAGGTCCGCCCATGAAGGTGGGCTGTGTAGGGCCCCTGAGAGACAGTGCCAATGTCTACCTTCCCAGCCCTCGTCTGTGATGTCTTCACATCAGCCCTCGTCGATGATGTCTTCGCGTCAGCCCTCGTCTGTGAAACCTTCGTCTCAGCCTTCAAGCTTCAGCCCTTGTCTGCCCTCGTCTCTTGTCTGGCCTGCTGCCTGTGCTGCTCCCTGCAGCAGGTCCGAAAGGGCTGGGAGTAGTCGGAGGACCACTCAGAGACCAACCTTGCGTGGTTGGCCTTATCCAGGCATGCAGGTCGGCAGGGGCCTGGTCAGCTTCGACCCTAGACGAGGTCCGCCTTACTGCAAGGGGCACACATCTCACCCCCAACGTTCCCAGCCAGCGGAGCGCAACAGTGTGTTCGGGAAGACTATAGTGATAGGATTATACCACCGTCCACCTGGTCAAGATGGTGAGACGGACAATTAAATGCTAAGAGAAATTAGGGAAGCTAACCAAATTGGTAGTGCGGTAATAATGGGAGATTTCAATTATCCCAATATTGACTGGGCAAATCAGTCATCGGGACATGCTAGAGAGATAAAGTTCCTGGATGGAATAAATGACAGTTTATTCCATCCAGGAACCAACAAGAAAGGGAGCAATTTTAGATCTAATTCTCAGTGGAGCACAGGATTTGGTGAGAGAGATAACAGTGGTGGGGTCGCTTGGCAATTGTGATCATAATATGATCAAATTTGAATAAATGACTGGAAGAGGAACAGTATGCAAATCCATGGCTCTCGTGCTAAACTTTCAAAAGGGAAACTTTTATAAAATGAGAAAAATTGTTAGAAAAAAAATTGTTAGAAAAAAACTGAAAGGAGCAGCTACAAAAGTAGAAAATGTCCAAAAGGCATGATTATTGTTAAAAAATACCATCCTAGAATCACAGTCAGATGTATTCCACACATTAAGAAAGGTGGAAAGAAGGCAAAATGATTACTGGCATGGTTAAAAGAGGAGGTGAAAGAAGCTATTTTAGCCAAAAGATCTTCATTCAAAAATTGGAAGATGGATCCGACAGAAGAAAATAGGATAGTACATAAACATTGGCAAGTTAAATGTAAAGAAACACGTAGATGGATCGGTATGAAACAGATTTTTTATTGAAGCTTGCCCGACTCTGGCCGAGTTTCGCTCGAAGAGCTGCCTCAGGGGCTAATATAAACAAATAAAAACACACATATACGTATAAAATTGAGACAACATTTAAAATGTACAACAGGCCTGTACAAATTCTATAAATACAAAACAATAATAATAATAAATCATATAAAACACTTTAAAAAAGGCTTTTTTTTTTTTTTTTTTAAAGAAGAAACAAGAAAAAACCATAATAAATCTAAGTGAATAGAATAGAATAGATCTTTTGTGTCATTATGAACAAAATGATAAAATGGAGCAGATCTTTAGTATCAATATAAAAAATACTCATAATAATCTGCTTAACAAATATTTACTTAATACAATGTATCACAGATGTATGTGTGTACTTATTATATAGGCATACACTTGAAATGGAGATATGAACATAAGGGTGTATACATACAGACAAAATAACTGGAAGAATGGAATGATGGGCAAATACAAATAGAAATTAAAGAAGAAAAATAAAAAAATAAAAAATATAATAAAATAAAACTAATTTGTATTCAGGTTTTGATGAACGATGTATGGGTGGTATTCTAAACTTTATTTTAAATATATGAGAATAAAATAAAGTTTAGAATACCACCCATACATCATTCATCAAAACCTGAATACAAATTAGTTTTATTTTATTATATTTTTTATTTTTTTATTTTTCTTCTTTAATTTCTATTTGTATTTGTACCCCCACAAGACTTGCCAAAAGTCCAGCGGGGGTCCAGGAGCGACCTCCTGCATGCCAGCTGTCTGATGCCAGTATTCAAAATGGCGCCGATTGCCTTTGCCCTCACTATGTAGATCGCCTTTGCCCTCACTATGTCACAGGGGCCGACCGTCGGTACCTGTGACATAGTAAGGGCAAAGGCGATCGGCGCCATTTTGAGTCCTGGCATCGGACGGCCGGCGTGCAGGAGGTCGCTCCCGGACCCCCGCTGGACTTTTGGCAAATCTTGTGGGGGTCAGGAGGTCCTCCCAAGCTGGCCAAAAATCCCTGTGGGTCCAACAGGGGTCCCGGAGCGACCTCCTGCACTCCAGCCATCCGATGCCAGGACTCAAAATGGCGCCAATAGCCTTTGCCCATACTATGTCACAGGGGCTACCGGTGCCATTGGTCAGCCCCTGTCACATGGTAGGAGCACAAGATGGCGCCGGTGACCATGTGACAGGAGCTGACCAATGGCACCGGTAGCCCCTGTGACACAGGCTATCAGCGACATGATGAAACCAGCACCGAGGGTGTGAGAGTACAGGGGATGGCTTCTGGAGTCCCCGCTGGACCACCAGGGAGTTTTGGTAAGTCTTGGGGGAGTCAGGAGGGTGGAGGGTTGTAGTTAATTTTAATTTTAGCTGGGACACGAATATAAATCGCCGTATTAACGCATCGGGGCGCCATACAGCCGAATGCAACGCATTTGCTCCCCAATGAATCCGAATCACGAATGCAACGTATGGCGTCCCTCTGCACATCCCGAGCAGGTAATGGACTTCTCCTCCAAGAACTTATCCAATCCTTTTTTAAACACAGCTATACTAACTGCACTAACCACATCCTCTGGCAACAACTTTCAGAGTTTAATTGTGCATTGAGTAAAAAAGAACTTTCTCCGATTAGTTTTAAATGTGCCCCATGCTAACTTCATGGAGTGCCCCATAGTCTTTCTACTATCCGAAAGAGTAAATAACCGATTCACATCTACCCGTTCTAGACCTCTCATGATTTTAAACACCTCTATCATATCCCCCCTCAGCCGTCTCTTCTCCAAGCTGAAAAGTCCTAACCTCTTTAGTCTTTCCTCATAGGGGAGTTGTTCCATTCCCCTTATCATTTTGGTAGCCCTTCTCTGTACCTTCTCCATCGTAATTATATCTTTTTTGAGATGCGGCGACCAGAATTGTACACAGTATTCAAGGTGCGGTCTCACCATGGTGCGATACAGAGGCATTATGACATTTTCCGTTTTATTCACCATTCCCTTTCTAATAATTCCCAACATTCTGTTTGCTTTTTTGACTGCCGCAGCACACTGAACCGACGATTTCAATGTGTTATCTTCTATGACACCTAGATCTCTTTCTTGGGTTGTAGCACCTAATATGGAACCCAACATTGTGTAATTATAGCATGGGTTATTTTTCCCTATATGCATCACCTTGCACTTATCCACATTAAATTTCATCTGCCATTTGGATGCCCAATTTTCCAGTCTCACAAGGTCTTTCTGCAATTTATCACAATCTGCTTGTGATTTAACTACTCTGAACAATTTTGTGTCATCTGCAAATTTGATTATCTCACTCGTCGTATTTCTTTCCAGATCATTTATAAATATATTGAAAAGTAAGGGTCCCAATACAGATCCCTGAGGCACTCCACTGTCCACTCCCTTCCACTGAGAAAATTGCCCATTTAATCCTACTCTCTGTTTCCTGTCTTTTAGCCAGTTTGCAATCCACGAAAGGACATCGCCACCTATCCCATGACTTTTTACTTTTCCTAGAAGCCTCTCATGAGGAACTTTGTCAAATGCCTTCTGAAAATCCAAGTATACTATATCTACCGGTTCACCTTTATCCACATGTTTATTAATTCCTTCAAAAAAGTGAAGCAGATTTGTGAGGCAAGACTTGCCCTGGGTAAAGCCATGCTGACTTTGTTCCATTAAACCATGTCTTTCTATATGTTCTGTGATTTTGATGTTTAGAACACTTTCCACTATTTTTCCTGGCACTGAAGTCAGGCTAATTGGTCTGTAGTTTCCCGGATCGCCCCTGAAGTCCTTTTTAAATATTGGGGTTACATTTGCTGTGCTCCAGTCTTCAGGTACAATGGATGATTTTAATGATAGGTTATAAATTTTTACTAATAGGTCTGAAATTTCATTTTTTCATTTCCCCCTACCGTTGAAGCAGAGAGCAACGCTGTATATGTATTCAAAGTGATGTATCAGGCTTAATTGGTTTAGGGTAGTAACTGCCGTAAGAAGCATGCTTCATTATTTACCCAGATTGTGAAGTTCAGACCTTGTTGGTTGTTATCTGATTGCAAATGTTGCGGCCCCGACCGCCTCTCCCACGATCTGGGTCGTGGCCACTTACCTCCGCTCCGGACCGCGGAGGAGAACGCCGGGTTCTGGGCCTGCTAGGCCGCATGGCTGCGACGTCTCCACATGGGAGACGCTGCCGAGCCCGTCTCTGACTCCGCCCCCCCACGTTGCTATGCGCATGCACAAGAACGGGGCATTTAAAGGTCCAGCACCCGGAAGTGCTGGACACCCCCCTGGATGAAGTCAGACGCCGGCAGAGTATATAAAGCCGGTGTCTGACTCAGGAACTTCGCCTTGCAACAAGGTCCCTCCTTGGAGAGTCTAGTTGCCATCCTGTTCCTGGTTCCTGCTGGTCTTGTCGTCCTGGTTCCTGGTCCCCGGTGTTCCTGTGCTGTTCCAGCTCCAGCTGTTCCTGCGTCTGCTGATCTCCTGGTTCCTGACGTTCCCTGTTCGCCGCCTGCCTTGAGCTTGGATCTTCTTCTCATCTCGTCTGCCTCTGCCTCGTAATTCCCAGCCGTCCAGATCCCTACGGGGCTCCTCCTGAGGGGATCCAGGATTCTCTGGGTGAAGCTCTCCCCGACTCCCCTGCCTGAGATCGCCTAAGTCCCCGCGGTCCAGATCCCTACGGGCTCCTCCTAGGGGGATCTAGGATCTCCAGGGTGAAGCCGCCGCCAGCTCTTCAGCTTGATTCGGCCTCCCGGCCTGTGTTTAAGAACTTCCTTTTCACTAGGCCGGTCCAAGGGTCCACCTCATCCCTCAACCGTAACAGTTTGCAAGGCCATGGACCCGGCGGAAGCACCTGGCCTGCAAGCCATTCCCGGGATGGCACAACGACTGCAGCAGCAGCAACACTGCCTTGACGTCCTCACTGCCACCGCAACTTACACTGCAAGAGCAGGAGGAACTGTTGCTGAGGCATTGGCAGAGTGGCAGCCGGGGTATTTATGCTGGAGTACCGATGAAGTCATCAGGTGACGCCACGGCTCTGTTCCCACCTCAGTGCCTTTAATCGTGGTACACGTGCATCCATGCCCAATGGGCTCACTTGGGAGCGGCAGCATCCATGCTGCAAACAAGGCATTGTGTCAGATCGGGCTGGTGGCATCTTAAGTAAGTGCGGCCTGCTGTGGGGGCCAACCCTCAGCCGGCCAAATGTGCAACCCATCCAGAGCCCCCCCTTCACAATGAGGACACAGGAGAGGGGGGTTTCATCTAGAATGTGAATTTATATTCATGCACTGCCGCTGACGTTTTTTGTAAAACTGTGGACATGTCCATTTCTATCACCCCCCTGACTTTTTTGCTGTGTAATAAGAATATTTTCTATTTCTGTTTTCTCTGTGGAAAAACGTAGTTGAATTAAAGCTTGGGAAAATGCACTGACATTCTGCAAGATGGGGGGGAAGAAATGGCTGAGAACACGATTCAGAATTGCTTTATCTCTAAAAGGTGAGAATCTGTCAGATTGAAAAGTGTTATATCATTCCAATGTATTATTATTATTAATAAGGATCTCGCTCCATTTTGTTTTCTGTCTCATTCTTCTACTTTCTCTCTTCCCCATTTTCAACATCATGCTAGAACAATCACTCAGCCAAATCTGGAGCCTAGCCTCGTGGGTAAAGGCATCCTTTTGTGCTTAGATGAATAAGTGGCGAGAAGCAGAGATAACAGACTGGCAGAAGAGTTACAAAGTAAATAGACTTAAAACAAATTGATAGAGATACAATAATTTTATTAAAAGACAAAGTGTAGAAACAAATACATTTCACAAGACAGCACAATGGGGCCAGACAATCAAACCATATCGTGTGGCTCATGTGCATCTGGCATCCTCTAGGGTTCTTGTACAATCCCCTTTACCCGTTTTCAAAGCATTCTTTAGAGCATTCAGATTTTGGGAGGCCGGAGTGGAGATAGGGGAGGCCCTGCCCTATATTTCTCAGTTGATTTTGTCATTTTTCTAAAAATAAATGACTGCCTTTCAATCCCTTTGTGTTTATGTACCTAAACTCCATGGGAAGATGCAACAAACACTACTTACCATGGGCAATGTTGGAGGCACAGGCATCATTTAATAAATCCAAGAGTCAAATAAAGAGGATGAAAAAGTACAATTTGAAAAATTACTTCAGAATGAATTGCAGGAATATTGGGGTACAGGATCCTTTAAGAGTTAGGAGTAGACTTGCTTGGTAAAGTCATTTTCTTTTAGCCTGACACAGCATTTTTACTGTTTTTATTTTGCTTTGCTTTGGCATCCTCTGCCTTCACTGGAAGTAGGTCTAAAGCTTTGCATGGAGAGTACCAAAAGCACCTGTCTTCAAAAATACCTCTATTTTTCTCCTTGTACATCAGGGTTCCTCACACTCATTCCTCACGGGCCATAACTCAGTCGGGTTTGCAGGATTTGCCTAACGTAAATACAGTAATGTGAAATTAAGCTTACTGATTGCTGGTTCATTTTCTTTCCTTTAGTACTACCAGACCAGTCCAGAAAAGAGGGTTATGCCCTCCTACCAGCAGATGGAGGCAGAGACAAAGCTCCAAGCTGACTTCACTCCTGCTGTAAAAGTTTGGTGCTGCTGTCAGCTGAGGCAACCAAAGGAAAATTGTTAGGGTTTTTTTTTTTCAAATTGCTATTATACCTACAGCCTGATAGCACCACAAAGCTCTCTCCATGGAACAAAAATCCATAAGAACATAAGATATACCAAACTGGATCAGACCTAAGGTCCATCAAGCCCAGTCTCCTGTTTCCAAGTCACAAGTACCTGGCAAGTACCCAAACATTAGATAAATCACAAGCTACTATTGATTATGAATTAATTACTGTCATAGCAGTTTATGAATTTATCTTCTAGGAACTTATCCAAACCTTTTTTAAACCCAGTTACACTAACTGCTGTAACCACATCCTCTGGCAATGAATTCCAAAGCTTAACCATGCGCTGAGGGCAAAAACTTTTTCTTCGATTTATTTTAAATGAGCTACTTGCTAACTTCATGGAGTGCCCCCTGGTCCTATACTAAGATCCCAATTAGGCCAGCGGCTTTCAGCATGGACAATAACATACTTACTGTCACAATTCTGAGCTTGGCAGGCTACGAATCCTTGATGTTGCAGCTTCCTTGGGTGTTTTCTGAACTTGTCTGGCAGTACTAAAGGAAAGGAAATGAAATGGCAATTTGTAAGTTTGATTTCATCTTCTTTATTACACATGCCAGACCAGACAAGTGGGATATACCAAAGCTTCA
This sequence comes from Rhinatrema bivittatum, assembly GCF_901001135.1. Lineage (NCBI taxonomy): Eukaryota > Metazoa > Chordata > Amphibia > Gymnophiona > Rhinatrematidae > Rhinatrema > Rhinatrema bivittatum. Next base: position 8,676,709 of record NC_042621.1, on the reverse strand, counting down.
TGCAGTACAGGTGGGCGGAAACCATAATTGCTCTCAGAACTCCTGCATCCAAGGCACAGTCTCTTTTCTACTTGCCCAGCCGTACTGAGGTGCTTAGAGCATGGGCACTGCCCTGCCATTATCTTCTCAAAAAACAGATGATGATAACTTCTATAAGGACTTCTTCCCCTGCTTGAGTGGGTTCCTTAGGTCCCGCAAACCTTTGCTAGAGTGAACCCCTGGACTCCTCTCCTTAATTAATTCTAAAATGAATGACTTTAACTCCCGAAGTCTCCAGGCAATCTGCAAGCTGTGTCTGAGCCGCGGCCTCGCCTCCACTCTGATCCCCTCCCGTCGGAGTCGCAGGAGCCGCGTCATTGCTCCACGACCCAGAAGTCAGAGGGAAGTCGGGAGCAGCTGCAATCAAGGGCATTCGAGGATCCGGAGGGCTGAGAGTAATTTCCCCCAGCAAGACGGGTTCTCCCTCGCCGACTCCCGCAGCGGATGCTTCTCCTCCTGTTTCTGTTCCCTTCACAGGTACAAACGATGTTATGAGCCGCTGCATATCAGGGGGCTCAGGTTCTGAAGGGTAAACTCTGTTTCCCTTTTCTTTTAGCAGGCATCTTTGAGGAAAATCTTCAGATTAGCAGCCCAGCGTTTCAACGACCTGTTCACGCCGCCATCTTGCCCCGAGTGTCCCACAAAGCTGAAGGCGCGCGCACATGTACACCCGATTTTATAACTTGCACGCACAAGTTATAAAATCCAGGGTCGGCGTGTGCAAGGGGGTGCACAATTGCGCACCTTGCGTGTGCTGAGCCACGCTGCCTTCCCCCGTTCCCCTAACCTGACCTTCCCACCCCTTCCCCTAACCTTCCCCCCCTTGCCCTACTCTAACCCCCCCAAATTTTTATTTTACCTTTTGCGCCTGCCGGCAGCCTGCTGGCACACAATCCTTCGACACAGCGGCAATGGCTGCTGTGTTGGAAGCCTCTGGCCCCGCCCCCAGGACAGCCCCACCCTGCCCCACCCCTTTTTGCAGGCTCCAGGACTTAGACGCGTCCCGGGGCTTTACGCGTGTTGCCAGGCCTTTATAAAATAGGCCCGGCATGCATAAGAGCGGTTACCTGCGTAAATCCACTGGATTTACGCGTGTAACCTTTTTAAAATCCAGCCCTATTTATCTGGTAGCGACCTATAAGGAAATGATTAAACTCTTGATAAGGCATGGGGAATTTCTGAATTTAAGTTAAAAAGCCAATTCTTTTTTTTTTTTTTTTTTTAGTGAGAAAGTATCAACTGCCTATAAATTAAAAGATGTGCTAGGAGTTGATGGGAGGGAAAGACAAACATATAAACTCCTAGTTTTTGCCTGCCCTCTGACTAGCTATTTAATATGAACACATGAAACTCCTAGTTATTTTGTCTTCCTTCTGACTAACTATTTAATACAGACACACAAACACACTAAAGAATATACCCCAAATAGTTTACTTCTCCCCAAAACTTTTAAGTTCTAAAATTTCCCCAAGTAGTACTTCCCGATTCTTTTCTGCCACCAGCAAGTTGATTCTCTCCTCTCAGTGCTCCCACTGATTCAGCCTTATTCAGCCTTTCATGAGACTTGTGCATTATGCCTTCCTCCCAGTCTTTTTTGGAGAAAGGACAACTCGAAGGTATGGATCCCTCAACTGTAAATATAGTACCCTTATAACTCATATCTGTAGCATCAGTCCATATGTCTGCACATCTGCTGAGGCAGAGACAAATACCGAAGAGCTGAGAGCAGCACCAGACCTTTACAAGTGGCGTGAAGGCAGCTTGGAGCTTTTGTCTCTGCCTCCATCTGCTGGTAGGAGGACATGACCCACTTGACTGGACTGGTCTGGCACGTATCATAAGGATTGTATGCAGATAGATCTCATCCCTATCCATTATGAAAATCCTAAAAACCCAATTGGATTGCAGCCCTCAAGGTCTGATTTTGGGGGCCTCTGCTGTACATTATGGCAAACATGTAGAATTTAAAGAGCAGAAGGGAATAATTAAAGGAAGGATCAAAAATATACAGCTAGGTTTTACCTGGAAAGTAACCCAGTTGTACCTTGCTTAAGCCAATGAAATGTGATTGTTAGGAGTATGAAGAGTCTGCTGCCTATGTTTTTAACAGAGTAGAGTGGCAAAGGAGTTAGCAATGCTAAAGTAACTAGAGTTCTCCTACCAGTCCAAGCAGGGAAGCTGCTCTTTGAGGTCACTGGTAGAAGTTTTGGTTTGCAGCCAAAGGTTTACAAGTTCAAACACCAAGATCCCTATTTGGAAAAGCAGATTGTGGGGCTAGGCAATGCTGCATTGAATGTGCAACCCTCCCACCACCACCCACAATGTCCCTTATGCAATGCACCTCACAACACTCTTAAGCTTCCTGCATGTGCTTGGGAATGATCACCAGACATGAAGAAGCAGGTGAGCATCCTGCCCCTGCATCACTCATAAATGGGGAAGGAAAAGGGTTAATATGGAATCGTGAGATGGTATGGCAAGAGCGGCAATTCTGCTCAAAAGAGAGGAAAATATCAGGGCCATGAAAGTATGAGCCAGGGAAACTGCTACTTATTTTCTGACAGGGCTGTAAGATTTTGGAATAATTTCCCAGAAATTATTTCCTTGGAAGATAACAGAATGGATGAGATGCCTGCTGATCCACTACAGAAGCAATCAAGGGGGCTTAATGACTTTTGCGCACCCTACATCCCCTTCAGTTCTTATCCTCATTTATTCTCTCTTTGTTCAACATCTTCCCAAATGCTAACATCATTTTTTCTCTGATTACCTTCCTCACTGGGGGATTATTGTGGAAATATTTTGTTTGTATACTTGCTGAAACTTAACTTTCTTCTTATCGAACCCTTCAGTAAGAATTTGTCAAATATGATCTTTGATTTGCCAAGCCCCAAACTTTCTGCTGTGTTAAACCCCAAGGGATTGAGGGGGGTTACCAGCACGCATATTTTGCAGGGTACAATGTGAGCTTGTGAAGCGAAGCTCATCTCCGTGTGGTCTGCAGGATGCTCCAGTCCCTCCAGCCTATGGCCTGATAATCAGACCTCTACGATAACATCAAAATCATACCACTGCCCAGAATAGCTTTAGCATGCAGCCCATATCCCTCTTCCCTGCCATACTTTTCTGAGTCCACAGCACTGTCTAATCAGTGAGTGGTCTGACACATTTTTCTCTTACAGCTGGTTTCTAATTTGACTCTTGCATGGATGCAAAGACCAACTTTGTAAGGAGGAATGGAGGAACTGGCACACTGGGCTAATAACAGCCTATGCATGTTAATGCATACTTCAAGTGTTTGTTGCTACATGGCATAATGCTGTATGCAGCTAGCAGTCGCATTTTCACCTGCTAGCATTTTTTTATAACAAGGAGAAACTGGTGTTTAAAATGTATTTGTCTTTAATGATGGCACTTGTGCTGAGAGTGGCTGTAAGGTGCTGTTATGACAGTGCTTAGCTATGCAACATAAAGAGGATATCATGCTTTTAATATTCTCTGAGTACTACTTTTAAGTCTAATTTTAAGACAGACTTCTGAGAATATCTGTCTGGTTTAATTACCTCCTTCATCAATAAGATTCATGTTAAGAGGAGAATGGATGGTCGTACAGCATGTTGAGTGAAATTGGATAACACAGCAGAGCAAAAACAAAATCTTTGCAGTGCTTCTGGTTTTCAAAGGAAAAAAGAAATCAGAGTTCCTAAATGGAAATCCATACTGCTGTGAATATCAAAGGCAAACCAGTAAGTGTGCAGTATTTATGTATTTTTCTGCATAAAACAACTTTATTTAACAGTCATATAAGAGCACCACTCATCAATCTGTAAAGAAGCTAACTTGCACCTTATTTTTCCCTGAAGGAAGAAAGTTGTCATCTCCAGTATCAAGCATTGTCTAGAGTCAACTGTTTTGCTGGCCTCTATTTTCTCAAGGTGTGAGGTGACCTTGTTGTTTAACCTTGGTCTTACAGTTCATTCAGATAGACCTGGGGTAGGCTACGGCCTTGGAGAATCCTGATCTAATTTCACGTCTGCAACAAAGTGTCTGGTCTTGCCTGCTGCCACACTAAAAGAAGAGGACTGGGGTCAAGGCGCCAAAGAACTTTAATTCATGATTACCAAAAGTAGCACTGAGGCACTTTACACAGCTACAGAATGGTCATCGGTTGGGCATTTATTTATGGAAAATGTTTTAAATGGTCAGTCAGATGAACCGAATCTGATTTTTACAGGAAATACACTTTTGATGTGATCATATAAAATATTGGAATTGCACCCTCCATGGCTTCCTGCTCCTCGGTATTTCTTCGCATCAGCATGAAAGTGTTGCGCTGGAGGTGGACCCTTGGCCTGGTGCAGGATTGGTACAGCCCTCTGGTTGGACTCAGAGGGTGCCTGCCACCAGGAGGTTGAACACACTAGGAGACAGAGGCTAGTTGGAGCTTCACCAATAACAGTCCGGGGTTTCCATAGGTTAAGCCCTTGGGTACCCGGACTGCCTGGACTTAGGTGGCCCTCAAATGGTCTCCCGGAGAAGTATCGGAGAGTTGTGCCTACCACGAGCAAGGGTGCGCGGCTGATGCAGAATGGATGAGCTAGACCTGAACCGGAAGCTCCGGAGACCTCAGGAAGGCAACATTTCAGGGAGGTCCTCTGGGTGAGACAGGCAGTGCCTGTAGGTCTAGCCAAGTGGAAGCTGCGGTTGTTTTCCAAGCAGGTTGGCCCAATGGTCACAGGAGGCCAGAAGAGAGTGTCCGACTGAAGCGCAAGAGTCAGAGCAGAGTATCAGTCCATGAGAGGTCAGCCAAAGCAGGGGTCAATACCAGAATCAGTCCGTGTGAAGTTGAGGCAAGCGAGGGTCGGTTCCAGGCTTCAGACAATAGAGTGGTCTGGCAGGCAGTGGTTGGTTCCAGGCGGCAAGCAGAGAATGGTCAGGCAGGCAGAGGTCAGTACCAAAGGTCAGTCCAGATAGGTACTACCTGGGAAGGATACAGGAACGCGGAGACGCTGGGACTGGAGATGCTGGAACAGGAGACACTGGAAACATGGAGGCAAACTATCACACCAACGGTCTCAACCCGATTGCCAAGGCGAGGCTCTGGGGGAAGAGCCTCGCCTTACATACCAGGGCTATGTGATGTCATCTCCGGGCGCCGCAGAGCAAGTTCCCGTGCTGGGCCCTTTAAAAGGAAGCGCAGTTCGTGCGTGCGCCTAGGGGTGGGGTCGACGCCATGGAGGATGTTGAGCCCCGGCGTGAGGAGTGCTGAGAACGGGAAGGCCCCGATGGGCCTGGGGGGGCCTGGGAGCGCCGTGGGCAATGGGAGCTGGCTGAGGATGCCAATGAGGGGGAGCCGGAGCTGGTGGACGGAAGCGCGAGGTGAGTGGTGCCGGTGCGGTCGGGAAGCGTAACAGATAGACAAGTATTGCAGCAATGCAAGAGTTAAGTAAGAGTGCAGCTAATGGCTTCCTTTGGAATCATAGCTCCAGCGCACTCGTTACTAAGTCAGTAGGCATTAGAGTAGACCAATACAAGGCTTTCTTCAGGGAACTCTGTGTACCAGCCCTCTACAAGCTTTTTGAAGTTGTTTTTCCTAGTTTGTGGTAAGAGGAATGATACAAAAAAAAAATGATATGATAGGTTTAGCACAGAGCAAAACAGGGAAGGTGGAATATTAGCAAAACATGTTAAAAAGCCATCAAATTAGGTGGCATTATCAGAATATTCATTTTCTAGAGAAAAAAAGTATTTCTGTTTGCATATGGTTTTTATTATTTGACAGCAATGCCAATAAAGTTATTATGGAAAACAAATTCTTACTCTTCTGAAAAGCCCCAACCCTAGTTTCTGTCTCCATGGAAGAAAGGATATATATATTTTTTTTAATGGAAATTATTTCCAAGGCTGAACATTGTGTATGGTAGGCCAGGGAAGTGGGAGAGACAATGAAATCTCGTGACTGCCCCATATGTACCACAGGAAGAGGTACATGTAGCTTTAAGATAGCACAGAATCAGAGGGCACCACAGTAACCAAAATGACAACCGAAACAACAAACAAACTCATTTGGAGACACTAACTGCAAAGAGTAAAGTTGGCTGCGTTATGGCTCTGCCAACTGCCTTGCCCTCTGTTGGACTTCTGCTAAGCCCAGGTTTAACTGAATTAAAATCTTTGGCTAACCCCAAAAATCCATATTTGACAACATTCCCCAGCTGCTAAAATAATGACGGTGAGAAAGGAAACAACTTTTGGCAATTGTCTTCATTTTCTTATTATGTGTGGAGTATTATTTTATGCATTTTTGATAAAAGTCCTCCAAACTGAGGTTAGCTGAAGCCCTGCTGATAGGACAATGCAGCGTCAAGTACATAATGGACTGCACAGGGCTTTGGCACTTTGCAGCACCGCTGTTACTATGAGGGAAAGCGCAGTCTGAGTCAATAAGACTTTATCTGTGAATGGATAAATTGATGCCCTTCTGCAGCCCTAGTGGGTTATTATAGAAAGGATGCTTGTTAGTAATGGACAGCTCCCTCTGTGAAATACTAGGGTTATGAATACAGTTATTGATGAAATTTACTTTTGTGCTTTTCTTCCCCCCTCCGCGGTGTTACCTTAGTTCTAAGACACATCATTATCACATCATTCTTCACTGAACAAGGCATGAGAGAGAGAGGGAGGCCACCAGGATGGAGAGGAGTAATGTGCCTTGAGAAATGATTTATCATTTAAAAGGATGTCGCTGAGAGAACTTAAAAAAACCCCTTGTACATCACTTAGAAATATTCTTTTTTTTCCACCTGGCAGTCTCCTCCTGTACCTGTTGGAGCCAGGGCTGCGGTCCTGGTGCTCGAATACCTTCATTTGCCTCTACCTGGGGATTTTCCCCCCTTCTTTGATGTCATCCCGCCAGGGTACCTAGTCTGCTCATTGCAGCGACCTGACCTCAACATCATCGAGCCACTCTGGGGCGAACTCAAACACGCAGTTCACGCTCGACAACCAAAGAGTTTACAGGATCTGGAGGCTTTTTGCTGAGAGGAATGGGCAGCTTTACCCCATGAGAAAATCAAGGGCCTCATTCACAACTGTCACAAAAGGCTTCAAGCCATCGTGGATGCAAAAGGGGGCAATACACAATATTAAAAACTAAGGGTATGCAAACTTTTGAACAGGACCATTGTGTTGTTTCCTTTGTTGCTATGGTTCGATTGGTGATTGTGCTATTCTGTGATGCATGGTGGTTTGATTTGAAGCACCTTTGAGGAGACGGATCTGTGGTTTGCCTGTTCACTCGTGTTTTCTTGGGATGCAACACATCTTGCAGGTTCTGCCGGGGGTATGTGGACTTGTGAGCACAATTGTAGGTGCATCCATGGGGTGAGATGCTGGGACAAATCAGACAGGACCGGGGTCTGGATGTTAAAATAAAGTTTACTGATCGGGAATAATTCAAAAAAAGCCCATTTGTCCATAAAGTTGAATTTGCATCTGACTGCTGGTACATATATATTTCTCTTTAGGTGGGTGTCCTTAGTTTCAGGCATCTGGGTAGAGCTCCCATGGTAGTTTTAAATGTGCAAACTGGGAATCCTACTGGAGGGGTTCCCACCTTCACAGCAAAAACAGGCCTACCTGAATCCATATCTTTCCTGGTCCCATGAGGGAGATCCAAATTTTGCTCTTTCATCCTTACTTGTTATTATTGAGGACTTCTCTTGGGAAAAAGGCTTTGCTAGCACTGTGTCCCTGTGGGGAGGGGTGGATCAGAAAAAACTTCCTCACACTGTTTGGGTCCAAAAAATTACTTCTAAAGTTGGATACACCTTCTGCCCTCGCTGTCTCTTGCAGCAGGATTCATCACTGGTGCTTGCCCACCTAGGCTTTAGAGTGGATTCACAGGTCTTTGAATGAGAGCCCTTTCGCCCTGAGAGGGAATCAGGCATAAAATCTCTCTGCAAATTAGCAGGAGAAAAGCCCTCTGGCAGGGAATGCAGGATGAGGTATCTCTTCCAACTGAAACTTCAGGGTGAGGCAGGGAGGCCTCACAAGAGTGTAGAACCTACCCTCACTGGTTGGAAGCTCTCTAAATCTGATCACATGCAGTTCTAAAATGGCTGGGCTAAATAGAGCTGAGGCATCCAACCACAGCCCTCCAGATGGGAGGAACTGATGGGGGTTGGAAGGCTCATGATATTAAAGTTCCATACAGGGATCTAGTGACATCTGGTGGCCAACTCGCAGGGGTGCCACACATGGAAAAGCCTTCCTCTGGAGGTGGTGTATATAAGGTCAGTTTCTGAATTCAAAAAAGCCCAGCAGAAGATCAGAAGATCTGTGAAGTATTGGTAAGGATTGTAAAGCTGAACAATTGGCGTGGATGGGAAGACGAGATAGGCCGTCACGTTTGTATGATCATATGCATTATTCCTTTATCTTGCAGTCCCTCCTGCCCCCTTACTCCCAGCTAATCAAGGCAGCCTCAAGGGAACCACAACTTAAAAGCTCCCAGGTATAGTTATGAAGGAGTTGACAGGGTTTGTCTGCTAGGATGTTTTCTCTGCTTGCCTGATATGTGGCTTTTAGAGATGGCCCAGTTCCACATCTGATTGTTTTCCCAACAGAGAAGTACATGTGGGTAACCTGCACAGTGCGGCCGATACTACAATAAGCTTGCTGGGCAGATTGGATGGATCATTTTGTTCCTTTTCTCTGCCATCATTACTATGTTACTAACAATGAACCTGTTCCTCACTGCTTATCTGTCTGTACTAGGAAACTTTTATTTGCTGCCTGATCTCTGAAAACTTTTAGAGCATTTACTGCTCATAACTCCAGGAATTTAATATAATAAAGCTTTACCTGAATAGTGTAGCTACATTTTAAAAAAGATTTAGACAATTTCCTGGAGGAAAGGTCCTTAAACCATTATTAAGGTAGAACTGCAGAAATGCACTGATTATCCCTGGGATAAGCAGCTTGGAATCTATCTGCCTTTTGGGATCCTGCTAGGTACTTGTGATTTGGACTGGCCACTATTGGTAAGAGGTGTTGTGGGTCCCGGCCACGGCAGACCACAGCCGGTTCCCCCTACCTCTTCCGCCACAAGCTGGCACTTCCCCCGGTCGGCGTGGCGTCTCCCGCTCCAGGGCCGGCCGACCGCAGCCTCCCATGCGGCTCTAAATGCTGCCGTCCTGCTTCCTGCGGAGCTTTCCCTAGGCACATGCGGGGGAGACTCTTAAAGGGATCATGGCGGAAAACTTCGGCCCGGCCCCGATGCATGACATCAAGACTGAGCGGTATTTAAACCCTGCCTCAGTCTTCAGTTCCTTGCCTTGGCAACAGGTCATCTCCTCGGAATGCTAGTTGCTGCTTCCTGATGTCTTCTAGTTCCTGCCTGATTCTGTTCTTGCTCTTGGTCCTGGTCCTGCTCCTGCTCCGCTCCAGTCCTTCGCTCCTGAGGTCCTGTCCTGGCGTTCCAGTTCCTGCTTTTCCTGCCCGCACCTAGTGTTCCTGCCGTTGCTCCTCTCCTCGTCTTCCAGTTCCTGTGTTCCTTCTCGGCTTGATCTCCTGGTTCTGACTTTGGCTAGTTCCTCATTCTCACTTGTCTGCTGCCCGTCTTGACCCCTGGCCTGGTTCTCTTGTCTTCGTCTGCTTGCTGCCTGCCCTGGACCTTCGGATTGGACTCTCGTTCTGCATCTCTGCTGCCAGCCCTGATCCGGACTCCTGACCTCGCCTTCATCTCTGTCACTTCGGTCTCGTCGAGGCAACCCGCACCTAAGATCTGCCGGATCTGGCACCCAAGGGCTTAACCTGTGGGGAACGAGGGCTGGTATAGGTGAAGCTCCAGCTGGGTTGACCTCACCTTCACCGCCAACTGGCGACGAGAACCATTGAGGGCCTTCCCTCTGTGGTAGTGCTAACCCTGTCCCAGTCCAAACTGGGACACTGGGTACTGGGTTTGATGGACATTTGGTCTGACTCAGTATGGCAAATCCTGTATTCTTATGCCCTTTGGTTGGAATCCAGGCACCAGGGCTCCTTCTGGAATCATGCACTCCAGGGACTGAATCTGGCCACCACCTTGAGCAATGACCATGATGTCCTCGCCCCTGGGACTGTGAGTGCTATCTCCTCAGAATGCTCACCTCCAGCTGAGCAGGAAACAGAAGGCCTGGCATGGGCATTTAACCGGGGGACTTTCCATATGGAAGCACGCAGCGCTGAGCCATCGAGACAGCCCATGCTGTCAATGTGTAAAACATTTCAGTTGGTTTGAGAGAGGCTGAAATAGATAGTTACTCATGTGCCCTCAGTAGCTACTATTGAAACAAATGTTCCCTGCAAATGAGCACATTAAATCAGTGGCTCTCGACCCTTTTCAGAGGCTCACCTAAGCAGGCTGGTTTTCAGGATGGCTGCAATGAATATGAATGCAGAATATTTGGAGACCTTGTGTACGCAAATCGACCTCATCCATTTTCATTATGGAGGTCCTGAAAGCAAGGCTGGTTAATTGTGAGAACCACGGAGTTAAAGAAGCCTCTGAACATTGCCAGTCCAAATGTTACTGCACTCTGAAGGAAGGAAGGAAGCCACAGGGCTTTGATTTCTTTTGTTTCCTTTGCACACTAAGACCATTTTACAGGCACTAAATGAAACAAAATGAAATGGTGGAAAAAACTATGAAAGCACTCCCCGCCCAAAATGAAATGAGAAATAAAAAAGCATTTTTTTTCCCTGCTCACCCCTAGAAAACATTCTTGACTTTCTGGACAAGCTAGAGACATTTTGTTCCTTCTCCTCCCTCCTGGGTCTCTTCAGGTGCCCTGTGCTGAGTTGAACTCCATACCTCGGTATATGCCACAAATTTTGGAAACCAGGAAAACGGCAACGTTTTATTAGAAGAATAAAGTTGTTTTTGCCTCCACAGGCATGCAGCTGAGTGCAGTTGTACAAGCCAACTGAGCACAGCTTAACAAGATCGCAGCTTTGAAACATAATGATGAGTGGGCAACGGGGAAACCATTAGTAACCCGGCTCCCTTTCTAGGATTAACCGTTAGCCTGATTTTTTTTTCAGTTCAGGCTGGACCAGTCTTGGTTTTACCACATTGACTGCATAGACCTGCAGATCCCTTTAGTCAATAGGGAAACCAGATCTACAAAGTGCTAAAAATGAGAACTGAACTAGTTGGTAACCCTACTCCCTTCTACTTGGGTAAAGTCTACATCTGTAGTCCGAGACTGCGTCGTGTTTGCATATTCTTGAAAATACCAAGAGGGGTCAAATAAAATCAACTCCTTGAGAAGGCAATTCAAAAGAGAGGAACCAGTGGATCTGCAGGGTTGAGAAAGAGGGCAATGCAAGAACTTCTGCAACACTTGCTAAATTATCCATGAATGAGGACTAAATTCATCCTCATAATCCCAATTCAGTGCACTAACAAAATGAACAGAGAATCTTTTATTTAATATACTGTAGCTTCTGTAAAACACAAAAGTTACCTTATTTTCAACGGAGGTTTGCCATAGAGGAAGATTGGAGACACAATTTTATGAATAGTATTCACATTGTTCATTAAAAGTTCACATTGTTCATTAAATAGTATTCACATTGTTCATTAAAAGTATTCACATTGTTCATTAAAACAATAGATATTGTTTTTAGAAAGGTAAACTTGTGGCAATTGAAGAGGTGCATTTACTAGCCTGTGATGTGTGGTAAGACACAGTAATGTGTAATATTTACCACGGTTCCCATTGTTGGCAATAAGGCCTCTTCATGAATAACTCAGTTACGCACAGGTTAGTAAACACACCCCAGAGTGCTGTGGGGCTGGGCTGGCTTTCAGTCACAGATGCAATTGTCCATGGCCATATTCTTTTATTTATTTATTTTAAATTAATGACAGCACAGTGCTGGCAGGAAAAGAAAATAACGGTAAATGACACCAGAAGCTAGTTCTGGCCACAGGTGTGATTGGCAGCTGGCCTGTTCCTCACAGAACGTTTTTAGCTATCGTATGCTTAATTTTCTTAAGTATCCATTTTGGTCACAAACATATAGGGGTAGATATTCAAAAGCCATTTAGATGGATAACTGAAAAGTTATTCATCTCAACGACTTACCCGGGATATTCGTTGACTTTGGCCAGATAACTCTTTATCTGGCTAGAATTGAGCCGGATATGTTGGGGGTGTTCTTGGGGCAGGCAGTAGGCGTTCTGGGAAGGAGCGGAGTTAGCCAGTCAGGTTGACCAACTGATTCCGATATTCAGAGTTAGCCGGTACACCAAACTGGCTAACTCTGACCGCACTGCAGGCAAGTCTAAAGTTAGCTGGATTAGGATATCCCTATCCTGCTAACTTTTAAGATGGCCAGGTATATATAGCGGTGTATCCGGCTAACTTATTGAGCCGCTGAGCGGCTGAATATGGACCCCCAATAAGGTTGAAATTCAAAGGCTTTGCCCACCTAGCTTTTGGAGTTAGCCAGACAAAAGCCAAGATTTGAATATTTAATCTCCCCACCAAGTGGATTAAAATTTGTAAATTCAAGTCATATCCACAAATTTATCCAGATAAAAAAGAGGCAACACTGGAGGCATTCTAGGGGCAAGGCTAAATTTTAGCCAATTCGCACACATATTGAAAGTTGTCCAGGAAAAGTTATGCACATTTGTTCAGAAAAATACCTGTCCTAAAGTTCTCTAAGTAAATTAATGGATGTAGTTTCATTCAGACATATTCAGCAGCAGTCTTATCCGGAGAAGTCCTGCTGAATATATGGATAAAGTTATAATAACTTTACCAGGATAACGTACCTGCTCGTCCACTCTCTGAATATGAACCTCTTAGTTATTACTGAGAAGCACCTGGCTGCACAGATGGTCAGTAACTTTGAAACAGCCGCGTGAGTGCACATGTACGCACGCATGCCGGCTCGCGCCAGAGGTGGCCATTTTATAGCATACGCGCTTATGTGCGTGTATGATATAAAATTGGCTGAACGCTCATGCATGTGCCTGTAATTTTAAGTGGGCGCACACATGTGCATGCAAACCCCACTTCCACCATGTAAGTGGGAGGATTTTAAAAGGGGTGCGTGTCCTTGCCATAGCCAGTTTACCAGTTCGCTCCCAGTTCACCCAGTTAAGGGATAGAACTTCCCAACCCCGGCTTGTTTAATAGTTTCCCTTTCCCCCTGTTAGCCCTGACCCTTAAAACCCTGCTGACTAACCTAGATTTTTTATTTTATTACTTATACATCATCCATAGCAGTAGTAAATTTACACGGCAGGGGGGACTGGTGCGCAAATTTCATGTTAAAGTCCCAGAATGCCCATGTTCTGCCTTTGCTCTGCCCAGACCAGGCCGAAGCCCCGCCTCTTTTTTGGCCTCTATCACTTGTGTGCGTACTGGGAGATAAGTGTGTACATGGGCATCTCTTAAAATCTGAGTGACGTACGCCAGCTGGACTTACTTACATATCTCCCGGCTTTGGTGCACGCTGGGCTTTTAAAATTCACCTGTTGATAAAGGGCCTTCTCAGAGTCTGTGGAAAGCAGCACGTAACATGAGGTTCCCCATTAAAGAAAGATTGCCTTTTTTTAACTGTGATATCTGAACCAATCCCTTTTATTTTGTTAATGTGATAGTGTGTCAAAAAAAGATCTTCCGTGTGTGTTTCATTGAGGCTGCTTTCTGTTACATCAAAGAAACAGATTTTGGAAAAAAAAAAAAAAAAGCTTTCATTGATTTCTTTTGGTTGGCATGCCACAGGACTGTATCTTAAATAGACTGTGTCGATAATGCTACATGCTATTATTTTTAAAGGAACTGTGATTTAAAAAAAATGCTTTTATTGATTTGTGATAAAAGGTTTAGAATAAATAGCCTATTTCTCCCTTGATGTTACAGTAATTAATAGAATAAACAGGGCACTTCTGGCTGTAGTGCGGAACCCTAACAAACTCTGCAGGAGTGCCCACAGTCAGATCTGTTGGTTTATATGGAACCCCTTACATATCACCCCCAGATGACCAGCAGAGTTCTAATTTCTGTTAGCGGCCTTCACAGCATTAATGGATAGGGATGTGAATCGGGTGCCCGATCGTTCCCGCTTTCGGGATCGTCTGGCCATGGGAAAAAATCATTTCCCGCATTTCCCCTTGTTTTTTTTTTTAGTGAAAAATCGTTTTTCGGGTTAGTGCGCGCTAACAAAAATAGCAAAAATAACAAAATGTAAAAAAGCTAACAAAAATAGCAAAAATAACAAAAAGTAAAAAAAATAAATGTTTTTTTGTTAGCGCGCACTAACCCGAAAAACGATTTTTACGAAAAATCAGGGGTAAGGCTGTGACTGAATTTGGCTGAGAGGGAGCACCTGGAGAGCTCCAAATTCCCTTCTGAACTTTTTTCCCTGCTAGCCCCGACGTCATCGGGAGGGGCCAAGGAGATGCCATAAGAGCGGCGTCAGTGAGGTACCTACTTGCTGTGACTGAATTTGGCTGAGAGGGAGCACCTGGAGAGCTCCAAATTCCCTTCTGAACTTTTTTCCCTGCTAGCCCCGACGTCATCGGGAGGGGCCAAGGAGATGCCATAAGAGCGGCGTCAGTGAGGTACCTACTTGCTGTGACTGAATTTGGCTGAGAGGGAGCACCTGGAGAGCTCCAAATTCCCTTCTGAACTTTTTTCCCTGCTAGCCCCGACGTCATCGGGAGGGGCCGAGGAGACGCCATAAGAACAGCGTCTACTAGGTGCGCCACTGCCGCCGGCGCGCCGCCAAAGCCGCGCGCGCCCCTTAGGCGCGCGCGGCTTTGCTCGGCTTAGCTCGGTGTGAGAGGTTCGAGGGGGAACTCTGCTGGAGAGTCATCGCCACAGAGGCAAGTAATCTCAACATTGCAGCGGGAACGATTGACTTTGTATAATTTAGAGAAGTTTCCGTTTTAAGATGCCGCCCAAACGGAAGGGGAGAATAAGGGTTTTTCCATCCTTACCCCCACCGTCTCCTATACAACAAGAAATCGTTCGTTTTTTGTCCGCACCTGCACCCTATCCAGGAGCTAAGGACACTGCTGGCTCAACATTGTTGGGAGACAATGTTGAAACCTTAGAGGAGGCGTCCCTGAGTCCTCATCTTGATATTCCACCAAGGAACAGGGCGGCTGAAGGTCTTCAATTTGGCTCCCCTGAGGATCCTAATTCTCTTGAGCAGGGTGCTGCGAGTAGATCCAACGGAGGAAGAGAGGGGACAATACTCGAGACAAGAGAACAGGCCTCAGGAGGTGGTCACATAGAGACTCTAAAGCGCCCTGCGGTGGTTACATTGGAACTGATATGGGACTTGATAGCAAAAATGTCTGTAGATATTAAAGAATTAGAGAAAAAGGTGGATGGTGGGACAAGGAATAATCAACAGGAATTAATGGAAATCCGAGATTCTGTTAAAAACTCTGAACTTAGAATTAAAACATTAGAAGAAAAAGATAAAAAGAGTTTAGAATTTCAGTCACTAGTAGCTAAAGATAGAGACTCGTTATCTAAGCGCATTGAATTATTTGAAAATAATAGTAAGCGTTTAAATCTACGCCTGCTTAACTTTCCAAGGATAGTTGGGCAGGTTCTGATGGAAACGCTGAAAACGTTTTTTGTGGAAGTTTTGCATATTTCAGAGAATGAATTTCCTTCAATAAGCTATTGCTACTTTTTTCCTAAAAAGAATCCAAATTTAAATGTAGAAGAGATGCCTTTTCAAGGCGATCTCACAAATTTCCTGGAGAGTACGAATAATCAAGTAATTGATAGGGGATTGCTGGTTGTTTCCTTCATAAATTTGTTTGATTTGAACAGAGTTATGAAGCAATATTTCAGTAATTATCCTATAACATTCTATGAAAATTTGGTAAAAAAATTTCCAGATTTATCTATTGCCACTTAATTAAGAAGGAGAGAATTTCTGGTTTTTAGACAGGAATTATTGGCATTAGGATATTCATACACCTTGCGATATCCTTGTAAATGTGTCATAAAAAAACATCAGGATACATTTATATTCTTTAATTCAGTTGATTTAAAAACTTTTGTTCAGCAGAAAAGATTAGCTACAATACCAGATCAGACCAGTGAGGTACAAGAATGATTGCAGGGTTGCAATGTTGAAATTTCCCAGTTTTTTCTTTTTCTATTTGGTAACTCCCTTAATTTCCCTTACCTCTGGAACAGATGTTGAGTAACAAATTTCTTTTGGTTATGTCATAATTAGATTGATAATATGTTACTTATATATTTATATAACTATGATCTTAATTGTAGAACAGTAGTTATGGTGTAATAACAATGTTTTACCTGTCTAATATTGAAAATCAATAAAAATATAAATGATTAAAAAAAAAAAATCAGGGGTAAAATTGATCATTTCTTTCTTTTAACCAATTTCTAACAAATTTAGAAATATCGTACGATATTCGTTAGAAAAACGATTCACATCCCTATTAATGGATGGGTGTGAATAGAGACATCTTTACAAATTACAGGAGCTATATTTAAAGAAAACATGTTACTTCCAGACCGACATCCACAGCATTTCCACATGTTACTTTACTGTTTGTATGTTCTCTGACTGTATTATTTGTCGCTTGGTACTTCCTCCAAAATGATATCGACAGGCTGGAGTGGTGAAGGGCCTGCAACAAACATTGTATGACATGAGAGACATGAGGATGTGACAGAGACATTAAAAATCTCAAAGGTGTAAATCAAGCAGAAGACACAAAGCTTTTTCAGATGAAAGAGTGCTCAAGAGAATCAGCTCAGGGTAAGGGGCTCCAGAAGAGTGGGCACAGGGGAGGGACTCAGGAGCAACATCCGTAAATATTTCTGCATGGAAGGGGTGGTGGATGCATGGGATGGGCTCCCAGAGAAGGCAGTGGTCATGGAATTCATAAAAGCATGGAAAAAGTACTAAAGATCCCTGGTGGCAAAGAGAATGGTAATGGGGCACTTGTCATTCAGCCCTGCCCATGTGCATTTTGGTGTACAAAGGGCCTGATTTACTCCCGTTCTGTGACTATGGGAAAAATGTTTAGTAAACGAGGCCTAAGCACAGATAGTATGTGAGGCTGGCTTCTGTGACTCATTCCTCCTACTCTCCCCTTATTTCTTTCAGAAATATTGTAAATTCTGAGAGGTCCATATCCGGCTAAATGGGCACATATCCGGCTAAATGGGCACATATCCGGGTAAATGGGCACATATCCGGGTAAATTCTAGCCAGCTAATAAGTTAGGGGCATTCTAGGAGTGTAACAAGCAGATAGGTTCCCCAGCTAACTCTGGTCATGTCCTAAGCTGCTAAATATATGGGCTAAATATATGGGCTAAATTAGATAGGTTTATCCGGTTAACTAGCTAAGCCGCACAGAGGCTGAAGATGGATCTCAGAATTTCCATCTTTTCTCCCTTTCCATCTTTTCTCTCTTGTCTGTCGTTATGTCTCCGTCTCTAAGGAGAAGAATAAAACACTAAGACAAAAAAAAGGTTTCTGCTGCAAGACCCCAAAAAGCAGATCAAAAGGATTTCTCTCAGAAATCTAATAAACAAAATCATATAATCTCCTATGATGTAAGCTAGAGTGAAAAAGGCTAGCTCGTTAATGGCTACATTTTAAAACGACAGCGCGCGTAAAAACCTGGAGATACCACGCGCGCCGCAGGGATTTTTATAGGGTCCCCGGCCACGCACGTATCTCCTGGTTTGCGTCGCAGACCGCCTCGATTCAGAAGGGGCAGGCCGGGGGCAGGGTCTGGGCAGGCCATGGGCCGGCCGGGACAGCGCCATTAGTTGCTGTCCAGCTGAAACCAGCGCCGGCAGCCGGCCTGCCTGAGCAGCTTACTACTGCCCGGGAGAGCAGGTAGGTATAAAAACAAAAACCCCCAAAAAGCCAACTAGAGGGGTTTTAGGGGTCGAGGCAGAGAGGGGGAAAAGGGAGGCAGGATAGGTAGGGGGTTAAGAAAGTTCCCTCCCAGTCCGCTCCTTTAATGGAACAGACTGGGAGGCAACTGGGGAAGGCCTGATCGCATTGCCATGCGTGTCTAAGAAAATACTGCCCCCTTCCCTTGCAAGCGCGAGTTGGAAGCGTATTTTATAACATGCGTGTATTGGCATGTGCATGTCATAAAATCGGCATGTCCATGTGCGCAAACCGGGAACCGCGCATGCATGGACGCCCGCGTGCCGGTTTAAAAATCTACCTTTGAAAGCACAACAATAACAATGTATCAGCAGTTCAAGTTTAATCATAGCTTTGCCAAAAGCCTCTCATGCACACATTGCACATCTTATATACCATGTTCTTACATTATTCATCACGATTTTTCTCTTTTTATCACAGTATATAAAGTCTAAAAATACTTTTAGAAAAATTAAAAATCCACATATTATAATATTGCTTTTATGCATCAATTGAAACCTTTGAATTACTAATCAATCTCAAATTATAAAAAACCATTCTACATTGCAATGCAAAGGAGTGCCACATTGTAGGATAATTTCCATGCTTAAATGCTTTAATCCATAAAACTGCAGTTAAAGCTTCACTTTTCCCAATGAATCTCACCAATGGCAACAAAGAGATTTTTCCTGCAATTTGGCCCACAGATTTGTTGTTTGTGGCTTCCTCAAGGAGCAATTAAAAGTGAAGCTGACTGCTCTGCTTTACTCCCTTGCAATCTCAAAAAATTGAAGGCACAAATTTCTCTCTGAAAAAACAAAACAAAACAATATCTATGGTTCAACATTTCTTAAATAAATTATTATTCTGGCTCAAATACTAGACCTGGTACAAAAATACTTCTTTCTTTGACTTTAAATACCTTCAGCACTGTGTTACTCTCTCTTGGTTGACTGAACATGACTGCTCGCTGCCTCTCTAAATACACTCCCACAGCAAGCTTTCAGTTCACTGATTCGTCAGTAGCTGTCATTTGATTCTTACTCGCTTATTCATGATATTAAAAAAACTTCCATCATTACCAGGCCTGGCGCCACCGAGTGTGCAAACCGTGCAATTGCACAGGGTGGCTGTTGCGACCGTCGCTGCCCGACGTCTTCACTCCGCCCTCTTTACCTCTGTGGCGACTCCCTTCAGGTCTGAAGGAAGGCTGACTGTCGCGGCATCTCCCTGCCCACTCTCCGCCCAGGTTTTGCATTTGCATCCTCTCTCCGCCCCGACTCCTCCCTGTTTCGGCATTTGCATCGCACCATACGATATGGTGCGATCGCATGCGGTAAACACGTTTTTGCATGTCTAAAAGGCCTATCGCATGCGAAAACGGGGCTTTTCCGCATGCGATAAGCCCTTAACGCATGCGAAAACGCCTTACCGCATTTTGATAAATGACCCCCTAAGTTACTTACCCGGCCAATGCCGAATATCGGGCCTGCCTATTTTTACATACACATGGACATATATGCACATAAAAAATGGGAGATCTAGGAGCATTCCCAAGTGGGGCCAACACTTACGCACATATGTTGCTATTTTAAAAGACACGTGTGTACATTTGTCAACTTACTTGCTTATGTTTTACACTTGCTAATTATCTGGCATAAGTGATATTAAATGTGTTTTTTGTGTAGTGCTGACTGGGTGGGAGATCTGCAGGAGGAATTCAGGCTGAAGAACCAGAAAGGTCTCAATAACCTGGAGAAGGACTGGGTGAACTGGTGGACTAATCGGTAAGCTGGTTAATTTTATTTATGCGTGCATTTTTTAAAATTGGCAGACTTGTGCGTGTACATTGGGATTTATGCAAGTAGGTTCTACTTTACTTTTATGCATTAATATACACATGTATATTTTTTAAATAGGAAAAGCGCGCACATTCAACGCAGATATACGTGATTTCAATGCATTACATGTATTCACGTGTAAGCTCACATACGTGCGTACATTGTTGGGTAGAGATATGCGTATTTTATAAAACACATGTATATCACACGTACATATTATATAATACATGTTTTGCAGCCATATGTTACACATATACCACCGGACACATTTGTTTGAAAGTTATCTTCTTAGTATTTTGTTTGGAGCAGTATGTGGGCCTGAAGGTTCTGTATGGGAGCACTGAGACATTCCCGCCCTGGTGTGAACAGCCTGCACCCTCTCTTGCCTGGATTATGGTTCCTCCTTCCTCTTTCCCTATGTAATAATTTTGTTTTTCACTTTTTGTATTTATTCACTATGAGGAGTAATCCTTGTTCTGTTTTCCAATCCTGCAAAGCAATTGTAGAAGTTATCAGTGTCCAGAACATCAATGGACATTTAGTTTCTGCTTAGACAAGGTTCCTTTATCATTGTAATGTAGGGTCATAACCTTTGTTGTGTCCTTGATCTTTGGCCGGAGCAAGGGCCATTGCCCTGGAGTCCACCATAAAATAGGTCCATCATTACAATCCACTCAATCAATAGATAGTGGTCATGTGATTTATACCAGCTCATTCACTGGCTAATTTTAAAAGGAACTCATGTGAGCAGAGATACGCTTAATTTTAAAGTGTCTTTATGCACATATTTTTAATAACATACTTGCACAAGAGAGGGAGACAATGTGGCACTCAATATATCTCCTACTGTAAGAGGGACACTTTCAACTCAGGATGGGTTTTGGGGATGGTGATACAAGGGTCTACAGACCCTTGTACCCTAGGCATACCAATGTAACTTCATTCTCCCAAAACCCATCCTGAGTTGTTGATAGTGTCCTTCTTACAGTGGCAGATATATAAGAGTATCATATTGTGTCTCTTACAGAGTCTCTCTCTCTCTCCCCTCTAACCTCTTCCCCTCCCCCGGTAACCCTCAAAAGTCTTAAAATCTCCAGACTTGCTCCTATTCAGGACCAGCAGGAAAGTTAACATGGGTAACATGCCAACATGTGCCATGATAAGCCTTTGAAAATTTGGGGTTACATGCGAGTCTTGGCCCTGCCCTGGAACACGCATGCCACGCCCCTTTTCTGCCACCTTATTCTCGATGCACACACAGGTATGTATGCATGCACTCCTCATGCGCAGCCCGCAAACACGCATATGTGACTGTTTTTGCGCTAGCAACGATTTTAAAATCTGTCTTTCATTGTGTAAAGGAAACTCCATGAAAGCAATTTGTTTATGAGGAAAAGATGTTTTCAGAAATATTTATCATTCCATTATTGCTTTACATCCATACAACTGAAAGACCTGTTCAATAGGTCCCTGGAGATGGGAGTGGTGCCGTGAGATTGGAGAAGAGTAGTAGTGGTCCCGCTTCACAAGAGTGGGAGCAGAAAGGAGGTTGGAAACTACAGGCTGGTTAGCCTCACCTCGGTGGTGGGAAAATTATTGGAGACTCTGCCGACAGAAAGGATAGTGAACTATCTACAATCCAGTGGGTTGCTCAACCCGAGGCAGCATGGATTCACCAGGGGAAGGTCCTATCAGACAAATCTGATTGATTTTTTTGAGTTGGTGACTAGAGAATTGGATCAGGGAAGAGCACTTGATGTGATTTACTTGGATTTTAGTAAAGCTTTTCATACAGTCCCACATAGGAGATTCTTGAACAAAATGAGAAGCTTGGGAGTGGGTGCCAAGGTAGTAGCATGGATTGCAAACTGGTTGACTGACAGGAAACAGAGTGTAATGGTAAATGGAATCTACTCCAAAGAAAGAATGGTGTTAAGTGGTGTGCCACAGGAATTGGTTTTGGGATCGATTCTGTTCAATTTCTTTGTGAGCGTCATTGCAGAAGGGATAGAAGGTAAATGTTTCTCTATTTGCGGATGATACTAAGATCTGCAACAGAGTGGACACGCCGGAAGGAGTAGAGAGAATATAGAAAGTGATTTAAGAAAGCTTGAAGACTGGTCGAGGAGTTGGCAGCTGGGATTCAATGCCAAGAAGTGCAGTCATGCATCTGGGATGTGGTAATCTAAAAGAGTTGTATGTGATGGAAGGTGAAAGACTGATGCACCCAGACTGGGAGAGGGACCTTGGTGTGATAGTGTCTGATGATCTGAAGGCAGCGAAACAATGTGACAAGGTAATAGCTAAAGCCAGAAAGATGCTGGGCTGCATAGAGAGAGAAATAACCAGTAAGGAAAAGGTGATATTGCCCTTGTACAGGTCCTTGGTGAGACCTCACCTGCAGTACTGCATTCAGTACTGGAGCCTGTATCTTAAAAAGGAGAGAGGCGGTCCAGAGAAAGGTAACCAAAATGGTGTGGGATCTGTATTAGAAGACTTATGAGGAGAGGCTGAAGGATCTGAATATGTACACCCTGGAAGAGAGGAGATTCAGGGGAGATATGATACAGACCGTCAGATATCTGAAAGGTTTTAATGCTGCGCAATCGTCAAATCTTTTCCATTGGAAAGAAATCAGTAGAACTAGGAGTCATGAAATGAAACTCCAGGGAGGATGACTCAGAACCAATGTCAGGAAATATTTCCTTATGGAGAGGGTGGTGGATGCCTGGAATGCCCTTCCGGAGGAAATGGTGAAGACGAAAACAGTCAAGGAATTCAAAGGAGCATGGGATGAACACTGTGGAAATGAAAAAAATAGTGCATGGGGGAACTTGCTGGTGTGGCAGTTGCTACCCTTACCAAATACGCCTGATGCTTTTCTTGCAACTCCAACATTGCTCTTTTCTTCCATGGCAAGGGTAAAGGGAAATTGAATTCAAATAGCATTCAACGAGCGCCCTAACGTTTACGGTCTGGGAAACCGATAAGATTGGGAAAAAATTTGGGTTTACAGATCCAGTTCATTTAGAAACATTCTTATTGGATAAATTCTTATTGGATAAATCCGGACATGCACTGGACCTCACATTCATAAACACCAAGCACCTTGAAGAAAAAAGCACTAGCTATACACAAATCCCTTGGTCCGATCACCTCCTCATCAAATCCTCACTAGCATTCACAAAACAACTGAGTTACCAAAAAAGAAACCAATGGTCATCACCTATCACCCCCCATTTAATACCGAAACGATAAAGATTTGCAGATGACACAAAATTGTGCAGAGTAGTTAAATCACAAGCAGATTGTGATAAATTGCAGGAAGACCTTGTGAGACTGGAAAATTGGGCATCCAAATGGCAGATGAAATTTAATGTGGATAAGTGCAAGGTGATGCATATAGGGAAAAATAACCCATGCTATAATTACACGATGTTGGGTTCCATATTAGGTGCTACAACCCAAGAAAGAGATCTAGGTGTCATAGTGGATAACACATTGAAATCGTCGGTTCAGTGTGCTGCGGCAGTCAAAAAAGCAAACAGAATGTTGGGAATTATTAGAAAAGGAATGATGAATAAAACGGAAAATGTCATAATGCCTCTGTATCGCTCCATGGTGAGACCGCACCTTGAATACTGTGTACAATTCTGGTCGCCGCATCTCAAAAAAGATATAATTGCGATGGAGAAGGTACAGAGAAGGGCTACCAAAATGATAAGGGGAATGGAACAACTCCCCTATGAGGAAAGACTAAAGAGGTTAGGACTTTTCAGCTTGGAGAAGAGACGACTGAGGGGGGATATGATAGAGGTGTTTAAAATCATGAGAGGTCTAGAACGGGTAGATGTGAATCGGTTATTTACTCTTTCGGATAGTAGAAAGACTAGGGGACACTCCATGAAGTTAGCATGGGGCACATTTAAAACTAATCGGAGAAAGTTTTTTTTTACTCAACGCACAATTAAACTCTGGAATTTGTTGCCAGAGAATGTGGTTAGTGCAGTTAGTATAGCTGTGTTTAAAAAAGGATTGGATAAGTTCTTGGAGGAGAAGTCCATTACCTGCTATTAAGTTCACTTAGAGAATAGCCACTGCCATTAGCAATGGTTACATGGAATAGACTTAGTTTTTGGGTACTTGCCAGGTTCTTATGGCCTGGATTGGCCACTGTTGGAAACAGGATGCTGGGCTTGATGGACCCTTGGTCTGACCCAGTATGGCATTTTCTTATGTTCTTATGTTCTTAAAGTACAAGATGAACTTAAATCTTTTAACTTCACTGACTGTACAACAGCAACAACAGCCTGGATCAACTTGACCAGAAAATTAGTGGACAATATAAACCCCCAAAAAACCATTACTGCCAAAGAATCAAAACAAAAAAACCCTTGGTACACCAAACAAATTAAGGAACTAAAACAAAAACTTAGGAAAAAGGAAAAAATCTGGCAAAAACATAATTCAGTTGATCATCTGACACAATATTGAAAACTACTAGCCTTCTACAAAAAAACAATTCTCGAAGCCAAAAAATCATACTTCAGCACAAAGATTGAAAAACACATGAATAACCCCAGAACCCTGTTCAAAATAGTTGATAATCTTATGAAAGATGATACAAACTCACCAGATAGCATACCCGAAAATAGATGCAATGAAATAGCTAGATTTTTTAATGATAAAATTGCGAACCTGAGAAACAAAATACCTAAGACACCCAAACAAGAGATTAAAATGTGCAAGAGAGACCTGACACCATGATCCGAATTTGAGGAAATAACAATCAACCAGGTCGAAACCTTGATCAAAAAACTAAATCCCGCCCCTCACCAAATAGATTCTCTACCCATTGTAGAAATCAAAAAACTTACTGAAATCACCACCCCAACTTTTGCAAAAATCATAAACTTCTCACTAGAAGAAGGGTACTTACCAGACATACTGAAAGGAGCAATCATCAAACCAATACTCAAGAAGAAAAACTTGGATCCCCAAATACTAGCAAACTACAGACCAATTTCAAACTTACCGCTAATGGCCAAACTAATTGAAAAAACAGTACAAAAACAGCTATCTGAACACTTAGACAATAACAACATCCTTTACCCATCTCAACACGGCTTCCGCAAACACTACAGCACTGAAACACTCCTACTTGCACTAACAGATAACATACTAAGAGGGTTCGATAGCGGAAAACAGTATATCCTGATACTGCTAGATCTATCAGCCGCCTTTGACACAGTGAACCACAGTATTCTAATTAAAAGGCTTGAAGAAATAGGACTACATGACAAGACACTCACATGGTTCAGATCATTTCTAAATAACAGAACCTTTCAAGTTCAAATCAAAACAACCTATCCGATAAAATCACCCTAAAAACTGGTGTCCCACAGGGGTCAGCACTATCTGCTACACTGTTTAATATATACCTACTGCCACTATGCCACCTTCTTGCTGGACTTGGAATCACACACTACATTTACGCCGATGACATCCAGTTAATCCTACCAATTGATGAAACTATTGAAAAAACAATAGGCTTGGCCCTGATGTACCTGGACATAATAAAGCAACTACTAAACCAAATGGAGCTGATAATCAACATTGACAAGACCAAATGCATACACTTAGAAAGGAAAAGCATGAATATTTCACAAACTCCAATATTTCCCAATAACACCCAAAAAATTGACTTAACTAAGAAAGTTTGCAACCTCGGAGTAATTATTGACAATGAACTAAATCTCAAACAACACATAGCACTAAAGGTAAAGGAAGGATACGAAAAACTACTGATACTCAGAAAACTTAAACCATTACTATCCCTGCCAAACTTTCGCACTGTCCTTCAATCCCTGATATTTGCCAGCACAGACTACTGCAATGCTTTGCTACTAGGACTTCCCAACACTACACTAAGACCACTTCAGATTCTACAGAATGCTGCAGCCAGAGTTCTCTCTGGAAAAGGCAAAAGAGATCACATATCCGATACACTTGCCACCCTACATTGGCTACCCATAGAACAAAGAATTCAATTCAAATCATTGTGCCTATTACACAAACTCATCCACGATGAAAAAGCAGAGTGGCTAAACACCGCACTTAAAGTACACGTCCCACACAGAAATTTAAGGTCAGCAAACAGAGCACTCCTACCTATTCCATCTGTAAAAACAGCAAGACTTACCCGGGTGAGGGAACGTGCTTTATCTCTAGCCGGTCCCACATTATGGAACTCCATGCCCCTTGACCTCAGACTTCAGAGCAATCATAAATTTTTCAAAACACAACTCAAAACCTGGCTCTTCAAAAAAGCCTTCAAAAAGGAGAACGACACAGGCAACTAAAGAGAACAATTTAAGGTTAAGTGGCTCAAAGCACCCAGCGCCTTAATTCCAGCACTTAATGGAATTAGTTTCAACTTATTTTAACTGTAGACAACCAGTAAGATGAATCTCTATAAAACACCCAACCACAATTAATGTCGCTTGATATAAACTCTTATATGTTACCGATTTCTAACGGCACCACCCATGTTATTTATGAACTATATTTACTTTGTTATAGGTGCCCATCTGTAAACCGTTATGATGGTGTATTACTTAATGACGGTATATAAAAACTCTTAAATAAAATAATAAATAAATATATTGAAAATTAGGGGTAAAGGGCCCTCGTTAAAATAATGTACTCCATTCTCCATTTATGGTTTATTGTCTAAAGGGAGTCTCATTAGGTAATAGGGGACTCCAGTAGATATGATTTCCTTAAAAATAAGTTGATATTCTCCCCCTTATTATGTAATTTGTATTGCGGCAAAAGTTGTAAATGTGTTAATTATGTAAATGGGTTTTGTACTGTGATACATATTTGTTACTGGTTTCATGATGTAATCATCAAAAAATTAATAAAGAATAAATGTAAAAAAAAAAGATTGGGAGTAACCTGCACAGCACAGGAGATACTGGCATAGGCCTTCTGGGCAGACTGGGTGGATCATTTGGTGCTTTTCTGGCATCATTTCTATGTTTCTAGGTTTAACATTTTATCAGTATGTGTATAGATTAGTCTTATATCATAGTCAAAATGAATGTGTTTTCTCTTTTTACTCAAATATTAATTACACCAAAACATGTATCCAAACAGGCTATTCAAAAAGTATGAAGAAATGCTTGCCATTGCAACTATAGTGTTCAATAATTCTTTTGATTTTTCATTTTGTTTTGCCTATATATATACATGTACAGTATATATATATATATGTTAGTTGAGATTGAACTGTATAAACTGCTTGAACAAAATTATCTGTGTATATTTTTAGCCTATGAACGATATGTAAATGAGAATGAAAAAAGTATTTAATCTCCAATTAAAATTAACGAGTCACACAGTTACCACATTTAAAATGATGAAAGGTATCATTGCCTCCTACTGAGTTTGAGAAAGTTTGTAAATGTCATGATACCAAACTATCCTGAAGATTTCTTCCCCTCTGAAACAAGAAGCATGATGGCATAGTAATAATCTAACCAGTGCTGAAACATGATTTTCCAGATCATGTGTGCTTGCACAGAATAAGGCTATGTACACACCATCCTATTAGATTCTGGTTTACAGGCTGGATGAAGCAGATAATCATGATCAGCATACAGTGCTGGTTTGTAATCTTCAAAACATACTTTGAAATTGCTGCTTATGCTATTCTAATGTGGTGCAAAGCCTACTTAAATGAAAAAAAAAACCCAAAACCTGATCGACGATGATATTTCAAAAGCATTGCAGGAAAAAATCCCAGTGGGACTGGTTTTGTCCCAGTCTAGTATTTGATCCATAGCTTAGTATTACCACCTTTCCCTTCTCCATTCATTTTCCCACCATCCACCCTTTTTCCTATTTTACCCCAGTTTACTCCCCGGCCTCTAATGTTCCTCTTGTTGCGCCCCTCGTTCCCCTGTTTATCCTCCTTGCTCAGAATTGTGTATGTGATACTTTCATTGAGCTCACTCACGATCCTCTCCTCTTGATTCTTATTTAAACAATTATTCAGCTCAGACGCTGTTCTTACCTCCTTGTAATTGATCCAATAGTGTCGCTCTGGAATGACCATGAACTGCTGTACATTTTGTATTATAGTTCACCTTATCTAGCATTCTAGCTCATTAGCTTTATATGTAACACATAGCTCCTCGAATTTAACATTTAGTTATTCTACTGTTCCTTATATTTGTTACTGTTCCATGTAAGGGCTCTGCCTATATGTAAATGGCTCTGCCTAAATGTTCCTAGTTATATGTAAACCGATACGATGTGCAAACGGCTATCGGTATAGAAGAATCTCTAAATAAATAAATAAATAAATAAAATAATAAGCATTTTTTGAGATTGCAAGGGTGTAAAATAAAGCAGTCAGCTTCACTTTTAATTGCTCCTTGAGGAAGCCATAAACAGCAAAACCGTGGGCCAAATTGCAGGAACAATCTCTTTGATGTCCTGGTGAGATTTATTGGGAAACGTGAAGCTTTAACTGCAGTTTCAAGTATTTAAGCATTTAAGCATGGAAATTATCATACAATGTTGCACTCTTTTGCATTGCAATGCAGAATGTTTTTTACAATTTTAGATTAATTAGTAATTCAAAAGTTTAAATTGATGCATAAAAGCAATATTATATCGTGTGGATTTTTAAATTTTTCTGAAAGTATTTTTAGACTTTATTTACTGTGATAAAAAGAAAAAAAATCTATAAAATAATAAAAATAATAGTGATGAATAATTTAAGAACATGGTATATAAGAAGTGCAGTATGTATATGAGCTATTTTTGGCAAAGCTATGATTAAATTTGAATTGCTAATAACTTTATTGCTGTTGTGAATGTGCGTTTAAAGGTGAATTTTCAAAGAGGTATGCACCTAAAACTCAGCATATCCACATGAAAATAGTATATACTTGTGCATATGCTTGTGCATATTTTGAAATTGCATTGATGATGACGTTGTAACATACCACAAGATTATGTAAACCATTATTTTGTAATATTTTACAAGAATATGTAAACCGTTACTGTTATGCTCAGGTTTGTGGACCCTTGGGCCGACGAGGGGATGTTATGCCTTGCGGAGGATCCGTAGGTTCTCTCGTCGGGTGGCGAGGCAGGACAGAGGAGGAGAGCAGCTGACCCTTGGCACTGAAGACAGAAGCTACTGTGGAGACGTTCAAGGAGATGAGCAAAAGGACGGTCTTTACCACTGGTGATCTGCGGTTCCCCCCGGGAGGAGCCCGTAGGGACCGGACCGCTGGGACTTAGGTGGACCTCGAGAGGTCAGGGTAATGGTGCAAAGGCCAACTGGAGCTTCGCCCTGGAAGCCTGCGGTCCCCCCAGGAGGAGCCCGTAGGGACCCGGGCCGCTGGGACTTAGGTGGCCCTTGGAGACGGTAGTCTTGAAGGAGTCCTAGGTCGAGTGCCAGAGCATCAACGCTCACCAGTCCGAGGTCGTGTACCAGAGAGTCACTGCTTGCCTATCTGAAGTCAGGAACCAGAGAATCACCACTTGCCAATCCGAAATCAGGAACCAGAGAATCACCGTAACCCAATCTGAAGTCAGGAACCAGGAACACCAAGACGAAACAGGAACCAGAGTCCAAGCGCAGGGAACTCACCGAAGCAAGCAGACTAGACAGCGTTGAAGGATGTTGCCAAGTCGAGGAATGGTCAGAGGAAGTCTCCTTATATACTTCCTCTGGCCCTAGAGGTAAGAACCAGCTGCAGGCAATTAAAGGGGCGAGGTCCCTTTAACTCTGGAAAAGGGGCGTGGCCTCATGTCCAAGCATGGCGGCAGCCATCTTGGATCCGGGCCGCGGAGGAGAGCAGCAGCAGCCGCGCGAGAGGAGCAGGGACGGCTCTGATCCCGGCGGCCAGCCCGAACTCCCGCGCCGCCGCACGGGGGTGCAGAGCTCGGGGCAGGGCAGTCGGTCCCGACGCTGCCCTGGTCGTCGGAGGAGGTAGGGGGCCGCGCCCACGGACGGCCGTGGGCGCGGAACACAACAGTTATGATGGCGAAACTGAATGACGGTATACAAAACCCTTTAAATAAATAAATAAATAAATATGCTACTTTATAGACCTCAAAATAAAAATGTAAAAGTACACGTTAAGAAAGGGTAGGCCAGGGGCATTATGGGGAGGGGCCAACATCTATGCGAGTAAGTTTTTATTTTATAAACAATTTATGCATGTAAATTTGGCAGCTTACCTGCTCTATATCTGGAGTAAGTGATAGTAAAGTCTTAAACGTGAAATGCTGACTGCGTGGGGGTCTGGGTGAGATGGGGAGAATTGAAGCTGAAGGGCTAGGAGGGTCTGACCTGGATGAACTAGTAGATTAATTGGTAAAACTGGTAATTTCATTGCCGTGTGCATGTTAGAAAATCTCCCGTCTTATACATGCAAAAACCAATTTATGGGGGGTAAATGCCTGTAAATTATGCAGGTAAAATCTCCACATGTATATTTTTAAATTTTTAAATATTTAAATATTTTTAAATAATTCCTCCAAAGCAATTTGGTGCTCATTTTGAGGGTTGGTATTTTTAAATTTAGACATAAAAATCTGCGAGTATAGTAGTTGTGCACTACTTATCCGGATAAATTCTGATGTATCTGGCTAAATCTTGAAAGTGGCACTTATCCGGAGATATTCAGATTCATCTGACTAAGCAGCAGCATTATCCAGACAAGTTCCAACTTATCCGGCTAAGTAGCAGAAATCTTGCTACTTAACCGGCTGTCAAATAACTTGATAAGTCTATGAAGCACTACTTATTCGGCTCTTTGACTTTGCCAGCTAAGTAGTGTTTTTAGACTTATTTGGCTATCTGACTTAGGGCTAGATTTTCTAATGCCGCAAGGCATAGTGAATTCGGCGGTAACAGGGGGCGAAACTGGGGGGCGGTCCTGCGATAGCCTGCAGCGATCGCACCTCCACGGTGCGATCACTGCCGGCGTCGCGTCAAATAACTACACCTTAAAAGGTATAGTTATTCATTGCGAAACTGGCAGTGAAAAAGAAGCATAGTGTTGCGTCCATCGGTCTCAGACGGCTTCGACCTCTGTGCCTCACCTTTCTTCCTTCTCTCTCCTCAAGCCTTGGGAAGATGGCTGCTGCCGCGTCTTCATGCCGCTCACTCCGGCGTCCCCAGATCGGCAACTGAGACAGTGTTCGCCATGATTTTCCTGAAGGCCTCCTAGGGTGCACGCGCGCACGCCACCCACGTCTATATCCACATCTTGGCGGGAACCTCGGGGGCGTCCCCTCCGAGTGACGTCATCACATCCTGGTATTTAGCCTGCCCTTTGTTTGCTAACAGATTGAGTTAGCAAGAATTGGATTGCCTCCGGTCTAAGCTGCTCTGCCACTTCCTAGCTGCCGCAGGAAGCTCTCTCTGCCATTCGGGGTATCTCTTCACTAACCTGGGTACCCGCTCCTCGGGGGCCCTTCTGCTCTATTTCAGGTACCTATCTTTGGACATCGGGTACTCGCTCCTCGAGGGCCTGCTCTCCCTAATCTGGTGCCTGCATCTGAACAACCTCTGCCTGCCGAGATCTTCAACAATACAGCTTCTGCTCCAGTGAGTTCTAACCCTTCCAGTTTGTCTCACCTTCAGGCTTCAGCTTTCTGTTCTACATCCGGGACCTGTCCCTGCTACGCCGCGCTGCCTATCACCTACTCGAGTGTGAGACTCTCCTCTGCTGAGGACCCCTGGGCTGCTGCTGCTGGGCTGCCTTCTCTGCTGCCCACTCCCCGGGCAGTACCATCGAGCTGTATAATAAATACAACTCCTCTGTGTCTGCGTGTATGGAGTCTAGCCTAGTACTGCAGTTCCTCACTGGGCTCCTCCCCGTGGGAGTGGCCATCACCGCAGTACCCAAGAATCCACTCCAACACCTCATCACCATAACACGTACCTTTCGCTGTCAGCGAAGTTTTCGCGGCGTCAGCCCCGCTGCCGCCCCAACTCCTCCTCTTCTGGGGCTGACACCGCCCAGATCTTGGTATCACAGACAATAAGGGACTTTTTGTGTGTGAAACGTCCCTTATCGCGATCGATCTGCATAGAAAATGATCCCCTTAGCCAGATAAATGGCTATTTAAGACGTATAAATTGGAACAGCATATAAGTGCCACTACTTAGCCAGATAAATGCAAATTCATCTGAAGAAATACAATATGTATTCACGCATTTTGGTTTTACTTTATGCATATTGCAGGGTGCATTTTTACATATTTTGTAACCTGCGCATGGTCCACTTTAATTCCCCCTGTGAGAGAGTGAGATGCGTCAGGGGAGGAATAAGAGCTGGGACCCAGGTGGGGATAGTCAGACTAGGCCCAGATCTCCAGAAGGAAGGCAGCTCCTGAAGAATATTGCTATTCAAACACTCAGGCCAATACAGAACGGTGTGCTCGGCCGAGTGCACCATTTAGCCCCTGTCTGCCTGCGCTTTGATGCATGTTGATGAGCCTATTAGTTATTTGCCCGGAATACTGAAAGTAAAATGTGCTGCCAGGCTGCACATGTTACTCTCAGAAATTAACGCCTGCCCAAGGGCAGGCGTTAACTTTGAAAGCACCAAGAAAAGTGTACAAAAAAGCAGAAACTAAACTGCTTTTCTGTACACCCTGTACACCCTGACACTTAATATAATAGCGATATTAAGTTGGAGGCACCAAAAATGTTAAAAAAAAAAAAAAAAAAATCTGCTCGCCAGTTGGTAGGTTCAAAAACGGACACTCAATTTTGCCGGCATCTGTTTTCCAAACCCATGGCTGTCAGCAGGTTCGAAACCCAACGCTGGTAATATAAAGCATCGGTTGTCGGACCCACTGACAGCTGCCTCTTCCACTAATAAGGAGCCGCTAGGGATGCGCTATTGTCCCTAGCACCTCCTTATTACCGCCCATCCTCATTTAAATACAGAATTGCGTGCCCAGGAGAGGTGCTTGGTTGTGCGTTGGGAGAGCAGGCCCTCAACTCGGAGCACCGGCTCTCCCACACCTTCTATTAAATCTGCCTGACTGAGCTGTAATGAAGCTGTATAAGTACTGAGGGCCAGATTTTAGTACCTACGTGCGGGCGTAGATTTGTGTGCGCAACCTGGCGCGTACAAACCTATGCCCGATTTTATAACATGCGTGCGCAGCCACGCCCATGTTATAAAATCCGGGGTCGGCGCACGCAAGGGGGTGCACACTTGTGCACCTTGCGCGCGCCGAGCCCTAGGGGAGCCCCCGATGGCTTTCCCTGTTCCCTCTGAGGCCGCTCCAAAATCGAAGCGGCCTCAGAAAGAACTTTCCTTCCACTCCCGCCACCTTCCCCTCCCTTCCCCTACCTAACCCACCCCCCAGCCCTACCTAAACCCCCCCATACCTTTGTTATGCAAGTTGCGCCTGCCTCTGGGCAAACGTAGGTTGTGCGCGCTGGCTGAGTGCTGGCACGCGATCCCCCAGCCTAGAGGCCCTATGGAGACTTCTGGCCACGCCCCCACCCCACCCCGGATCGCCCTCTCCCCACCCCTTTTTTTCAAGCCCCGGGACATACGCGCATCCCGGGGCTTGCGCGTGTCGCCGGGCCTATGCAAAATAGGCTCGGCGTGCGTAACCTCCCTACGTGCGCAGGGCTTTTAAAACCTGCCCCTGAGGGAAACGGTACTGAACTGTGAGCAATTAGAATACACTGTTCTGAAGGTAAAACTAATCTACCAGGAGTCCAGAAAAAGCTCTCATGAGAAACTCATAGAGAGAAGGCATGAAAAGTCCAGCAAGACAGGAGATGAAATGCCAAGTGAGAGGCACTGTGAAGACCTCAGCGAGTGAGGCTGCAGAGGAGAACCCAGTGGAAGGAACTGTAGAGAGCCCAGAAGGTGGCTCTGCAGATAATCCAGCAAATGAGGCTATGGAGTAGCCAGCAACCAGTGTGGGCGAGTAACCTGAGAGTGCTGTAGGGATACCAGAGGAATTACTGATGGAAGTACCATAACCAGCCGAAGACGTTCTGCTGGGTTGGTTTTTAAACTCAGAGCCAGAAAGAGACTTGGCTAATGGTTGGGGGCACAGGTGGTAAATTGGGTGGTGGTAGGGTGGTCTAGGGTTACCCTGGGAGGTGGGGATGAGCACTACTATAGATCCCTGACCCCAAGAAAGAACTAAAAACATGGCTGTTCCAGCAAGCGTTTACAGATGAGAAATAAGCATAGGAGCCAATATATTTTAATGTGTCTTAACTTTTTACTCTTGCTTTTTACTTTTTATCTTTACTTTGGTTATTTTATACTTTTAAAATTTAGATATTTAGATGTATATTTATAAGATAATAATTGTATTTTCCCATTTTCCACCTATTTTATACATTATGATTTATTGTGAACCGCTGAGATGGATTTGTCCGTTCAATGGTATATAAAACAGTTTAAATAAATAAATAAACAAACAAACAAACAAACTGGTGGGTGGCTAGATAAGAGGGGCTAGTGCGGTGGGATCCGGGGAAGTAATATGCTCAGACCAATGGGTCCAAGCTAAGGGGGGGGGGGGGGGGTGTTATGTGAGGCAGTTCCCACCTGGTTTCCTCTTAAACCAATGCGGGACTAGCAGGATGCCCATTCCACCTTAATTCCCCTTGTGAGAGAGAGCTCTGTGGGTAGGGCC
The DNA here is from genome assembly GCF_901001135.1 of Rhinatrema bivittatum. Lineage (NCBI taxonomy): Eukaryota > Metazoa > Chordata > Amphibia > Gymnophiona > Rhinatrematidae > Rhinatrema > Rhinatrema bivittatum. The sequence continues at coordinate 8,642,157 of NC_042621.1, read as the reverse complement.
TGGCAGGGGAGGAATAGGAGCTGGGATTCAGGTGGGGCTAGTCAAACCAGGCCCAGGTCTCCAGGAGGAGGGCAGCTATCCAAATACTGAGCTGTAACAAAGCTGCATGAGTGCTGAAGGAAACGGTACTGAACTGTGAGTAATCGGAGTACACTGTTCTGAAGGTAAAGGCAGTCTACTAATGTGTATATGTTGAAGCGGGAAATAAAGTGTTTTAAGAAAAGCTGGAATCAGTCTAGGTTTGTGACAGAGAATCGCCACTTGGTCCCACATGCAGGTTATAAATTACAGGAATAGATTTTCGGGCATCAATATACATGCCTGTATGGGTGTGCACAGCTGTTTGAAAGTTATGCTCCCTATGTTAAGCCTTTTTAATTCTGTTATATTATAGAAAATCATGCACTTTTAAAATCTGAGAGATAACATTTGAACACAGACCTTTTCTTTCTTGGTATGTTCTACCAGAAGAAGTAATTTCCTCGGTATTTCATTCAAATGAAAGCCAGAAATAATCCTTTCCATGCTTGCAGTTTATTGCTCAAACATTCAGCTGTCCCTCCAGATCACTTGCAGATTTTTTTCTTTTGATACCCTGGATGGATGGGAGTTTTTGATTTTTTTAAAAACTGTTTATTTAGAATTGGTAAAGTACAAGACTGCTGCTAGCTTTTTTGCTGCACTGTGTGAAGAATTACTGTCCTCCCGATTCATTCAGTCTCTGATCCGGGCCCATCAAAAAAAGCCCAACTCCCTCCAGTAATCGGGAACACATAGTCAAGAGATGGGTATTAGGTACCCTAGGCATCCCTTACAGCCTTGCACAAACACACACACACACCTTCTACAATCCCCATACACAATTTAATTATACATTTATAAAAGATTATACATGAAAAAAGCACATTCAGTAGAGTCTTCTGAGGCAAAAATATCACCTATAACATGCATATACTTACATGCACTGCTGTGGTGCTAACCAGAAAACACTACAAAAACAGACACTTGGAACTCCTATGGATTTAGACCTTTTTGCAATAAGTGTTGTGGGTGTGGGTTTGGGCCTCAGAAAGCTATGAATAAACAGAATTACCATTAAAATATAGTAAATCTTCCATACCATTACAACCTTAACTGCCAGCACTCAAACAGTAACAGTCTTATCTATGAAAAGGCAACACTGCATGTATTACACTAGGACCTAGAACACAAATACACCTTCTATTAGGAAAACAGAACAAATCAGACTGCAGAGAAGAAGCCAGCCTCTATAAGCAGAGCAATAATAGAAAAACAGAAACATTACCAATCTTCATAAAACATAAAATAATAAAATCAAGATATCATCAATCATAATAGTAAAATCATGGTCATAAAAAGAATAAATATTTCAAACCAGTTAACAAATAGAATAACCACAATTTCCCAAACACCAATAAAAATATTTCAAAACATCTGATGAATAAAAAATATTCAGTAATTAAAATATGTTCTAATATTTAAAAAAAAAATTTGAAAACAGTAGAAACCTCAAATTACACCCAATAATTAAAACTATTAAGGATTAAAAAAAAATCTCCTGCTCTCCATACCTGGGATCTTTTGATTTCCAGTCACCCTGACATTGTCATGCATTGGGGGAGGTAGGGCCACATAAACTTTATCTTTACATACACACACACAAATACATGGACACATATTCTCTCACGCACTTCATCTCTCATATATATGCCTATGCTCTCACACGTATTCCCTCTCTTTCCCTCACTGACACATTATGGGGCTGATTTTTCAAAGTCCCGGCGACGCGCATAAAGCCCCGGGATGCGTCTAAGTCCTGGGGCTTTACAAAAGGGGCGGTCTGGGGGTAGGGGGAGGCAGGGTGGTCCAGGGGCGGGGCCAGAGGATCGCATGCTGGCAGGCTGCTGGTGCGCCCAACCTGCGCCTGCCTCCAGGCAGGCGCAAAAGGCGAGACAACAATTTGGGGGGGGGGGGGGGTTAGGGGTGAGAAGGTCAGACTAGGGGGAAGGGAAGTTCCCTCCCAGGCTGCGGGCGTTGGCGCGTGCAAGCTGCACTAGTGTGCACCCCCTTGCGTGCACTGACCCCCAATTTTATAATATGCGTGCGCCCGCGCGTATTTTTGAAAATGTACACCTATGTGTGTGTGTACATTCCTGTGAGACCCTATATGTGATGCATAGGCTCTCACAGGTACACACACACATGCATACAGGCATACAGGCTCTCACACAGACATACACATGTACAAAAGCTCTCACATAGACACAGACACATATAAGCTCTGACACAGACACATGCACACAGGTTCTTAGCGAGCTTCATATCCAGCCTTGCCAAACCACCTTGCTGCTCGCACCACACCCAAGTTTTAGTCCATTTAACCCTGCTTTGCCAGAACCTAGATGCCATTTCATGGAGTCACTCTTGGCTCTCTGACCTGGCCACTCTTACCTTTTCTATGCCTTGTGAGCTCCAGGTCATCCTGTGTCTTACTCCTTGTATTGAGGCCTATCCAGGCTTTACCTTGCCTTGTGGCCTCCTGGCTTTCTGTCTCATTGGACTACTTTGTGGCCTCCTCAGGCCTTACCTTATCTATTCTTAGTGGTCTTTGGGTCTTCAGTGTTGCTGCCTTCGGGCCTCAAGTGTTCTCTGTTCTGTGTTGTCCTTGTCCACGCCTACCCTTGTGTCTATATCCACCCCAGGCCCTGCTCAGTATCCAAGCCTGTGTCTGTATCCACCCCAGTCCCTGCTCAGTATCCAAGCCTGTGTGTCTGTATCCAACCCAGTCCCTGCTCAGTATCCAAGCCTGTGTCTGTATCCACCCCAGTCCCTGCTCAGTATCCAAGCCTGTGTGTCTGTATCCACCCCAGTCCCTGCTCAGTATCCAAGCCTGTGTCTGTATCCACCCCAGTCCCTGCTCAGTATCCAAGCCTGTGTCTGTATCCACCCCAGGCCCTGCTCAGTATCCAAGCCTATGTCTGTATCCACCCCAGGCCCTGCTCAGTATCCAAGCCTGTGTCTGTATCCACCCCAGGCCCTGCTCAGTATCCAAGCCTGTGTCTGAATCCACCCCATCCCTGCTCAGTATCCAAGCCTGTGTCTGAATCCACCCCAGTCCCTGCTCAGTATCCAAGCCTGTGTCTGTATCCACCCCAGTCCCTGCTCAGTATCCAAGCCTGTGTCTGTATCCACCCCAGTCCCTGCTCAGTATCCAAGCCTGTGTCTGTATCCACCCCAGGCCCTGCTCAGTATCCAAGCCTGTGTCTGTATCCACCCCAGTCCCTGCTCAGTATCCAAGCCTGTGTCTGTATCCACCCCAGGCCCTGCTCAGTATCCAAGCCTGTGTCTGTATCCACCCCAGGCCCTGCTCAGTATCCAAGCCTGTGTCTGTATCCACCCAGTCCCTGCTCAGTATCCAAGCCTGTGTCTGTATCCACCCCAGGCCCTGCTCAGTATTCAAGCCTGTGTCTGTATCCACCCCAGGCCCTGCTCAGTATCCAAGCCTGTGTCTGTATCCACCCCAGGCCCTGCTCAGTATCCAAGCCTGTGTCTGAATCCACCCCATCCCTGCTCAGTATCCAAGCCTGTGTCTGAATCCACCCCAGTCCCTGCTCAGTATCCAAGCCTGTGTCTGTATCCACCCCAGTCCCTGCTCAGTATCCAAGCCTGTGTCTGTATCCACCCCAGGCCCTGCTCAGTATCCAAGCCTGTGTGTCTGTATCCACCCCAGGCCCTGCTCAGTATCCAAGCCTGTGTGTCTGTATCCACCCCAGTCCCTGCTCAGTATCCAAGCCTGTGTGTCTGTATCCACCCCAGGCCCTGCTCAGTATCCAAGCCTGTGTCTGTATCCACCCCAGGCCCTGCTCAGTATCCAAGCCTGTGTGTCTGTATCCACCCCAGTCCCTGCTCAGTATCCAAGCCTGTGTGTCTGTATCCACCCCAGGCCCTGCTCAGTATCCAAGCCTGTGTCTGAATCCACCCCAGTCCCTGCTCAGTATCCAAGCCTGTGTCTGTATCCACCCCAGTCCCTGCTCAGTATCCAAGCCTGTGTCTGTATCCATCCCAGTCCCTGCTCAGTATCCAAGCCTGTGTCTGTATCCACCCCAGTCCCTGCTCAGTATCCAAGCCTGTGTCTGTATCCACCCCAGTCCCTGCTCAGTATCCAAGCCTGTGTCTGAATCCACCCCAGTCCCTGCTCAGTATCCAAGCCTGTGTCTGTATCCACCCCAGTCCCTGCTCAGTATCCAAGCCTGTGTCGGTATCCACCCCAGTCCCTGCTCAGTATCCAAGCCTGTGTCTGTATCCACCCCAGTCCCTGCTCAGTATCCAAGCCTGTGTCTGTATCCACCCCAGGCCCTGCTCAGTATCCAAGCCTGTGTCTGTATCCACCCCAGGCCCTGCTCAGTATCCAAGCCTGTGTCTGAATCTACCCCAGTCCCTGCTCAGTATCCAAGCCTGTGTGTCTGTATCCACCCCAGTCCCTGCTCAGTATCCAAGCCTGTGTCTGTATCTAGTTCCAGCCCTTGTTCAGTATCCTGCTGCCCTCCTGTCCCAATAGCCAGTCCTCAGCTCCTTGCCTGTCTAATATGCAGTCCTTAGCTTCTTCCCTGTACCAATAACCAGAACTCTGCTTTCAGTCTGTCTCTGCCCACAACTTCCAGCCTTGTCCAGCCTTATCTAGCCTGTCCAGTTAAGCCCTACTGGCCCCAAGAAACCAAGGGCTCAACTTGGAGGGCAGGTGAAGTGGTTGGCTAGGTAGAAGATCAGCCCAGCTTCCAATCATGATGTTCAGCCATCGTAGGCAATTCCTGTTGGCACCCAGAACCCAAGGGCTCAACCTGCGGGGGAGGGGGCTGGCTAGGCAGAAGATAAACGTAGCTCATGTTTCCAGACTGCAGCCCTCTTAACAGTGTGGTTGAGCATATGTGAATGATAGGGAGCATGTGTGTTCAACAAATTTCCCTGCTAATCCATGACAATTTCAGGGTGACTGGAATCAAAAGTTCCCAAGTATGGTGAGTGGGGAATTTATTTATGAGTTTTTAATATTTATTTAACATTTATTTATTTATTTATTTATTTAAAATTATTTATATCCCATATTCTCTGAAAAGTTTGGGATGGGTTACAGGCTCATATACACAGTGATAACATTTAAACAATAAAAATTAAAAAAACAAGGCAAATAATTAGATGATGTTCAACTGTTTTGAAATAATTTAACTTCTTATTGGTATGGTTTTATTATTAACATTTAATACTTTTTTTTAAATTGTATTTGATGTTTTATGAGGAATGGCAGTGTTTTGGTTTTCTATCGTTGCACTGCATACAGAGTCTGGCTTGTTATGGGTTATTTATTTATTTATTTAAAATAATTTTAGCCTACCCTTCCCATGTTCAGGGCGGGTTACAATATAACATTCACAGTTTTTTAAAAACAGAACATCAGGGTGTCACATACAATCTTCATTGAATAAACAACAAGTAATCAAAAAATGTTGGACATGGAATTAATCATTAAATGCAAGCTTAAAAAGGTTTCAAGTGCTTTTTAAAAAAAACCTAGGGTCTTTCAGGTTTCTCAATTCATTTGGTAATGAATTCCAGAAAATTGGACCTACTTTGATAGTGCTCTTTCCCTTGTTTCATCAAGACGTGCTATTTTAGGGGAGGGAATATCTCCTGGGGAGTGATTTCATTGAGGAGTGTATTTTCATGATGGCGTTTATCCATGGAGATTATACATTATTGACAAGGGAGTAAATAATTGTGGAAAGATTATATTGAATTTGGAATGTTATTGATAGCCAGTGAAGTTGCTGTAATACTGGGGTAATGTGCTCATGAATTGGTGTGCCAATCAATAAACGAGCTGCAGAATTTTGAATGATCTGTAGTGGTCAGAATGTATATTTGGATAAACAGATGAAAAGAATTACAATAATCTATGCTAGAGAACAGCAGTGCCTGTAAAACAATACGGAAATTAGTGGAGACAAAAAATTATTTGAGTTAACGTAATAACTTCAAATTGTTAAATGATGTCTGAATCAAACTTTTAATTTGAGCATTCATACTTAGTGATTTATCAAATGGAATACCGCGATTTTGTAGTTTTTGTTATTTGAATACATTGACCATTGAGAGTAAGATCAGAGGGAGCATTATTTAACGGAAATCTTGCTAGGGGCCTCATTTTCTAAAGTATCGCAGACCTGCGATACTTTAGAAGATGAGGGGCGGGGGGCCGAAACGGGGGGCGGGCCTGCGCTAGCCGGCAGCGATCGCACCGTCGCGGTGCGATCGCTGCCGGTTTCGCACCCAATAGTGCCACCATAGGAGGTGTAGCTATTGGGAGCAAAATAGGCAGCGAAAAAGCACCTACCTTTTTGCTGTCCGCGGCGTCGGCGCAGAGTCGGCCCCGGTGACGCCCCGACTCCTCCTCTTCCGGGACCGACTCCGCCCCAACTCCGCCCCATCCTAGTATCGCACGCGATAAGGGACTTTTCGCGTGCAAGCGGGTTGGAAAATGAGGCTCTAGGCGTATTATTTCAGTTTTTTGAATATTAAGTGCTAATTTGTTTTGAGATGACCAATTTTAACTAGTGGTAAGAAAGTTAGATAGGGCTTGTTCAATTTGCGCCCATGTCGATTTAATTGGAAAGAAAAATTGAATATCGCCTGCTTATAATCTGTAATGTAGGCCAAGACTTGCAAGTATTGAGAACAAAGGTGTCATATATATGTTGAATAACACGGCTGATAACGTGGAGCCTTGAGGTTCTCCAGACATTACTGTCTGCCAGGACAAGATATATGATTCAATCTTGATTTGTAGAGATCGATTTGATAGAAACGAGGTAAATCAAGCTAATACATGGCCTGTTAATCCTAACGCACCCAGATGGTTTAACAAAATACTATGCTCTATTATATCAAAGGCTGCGGAGATGTCAAGCAGCACCATAATGTAACTTGTACCATGTTCAAAGCCTCGTCTAATTATGTCAAAACTAGAGAGTAATTGTAGCTCTGTACTATGAAATTTACGGAAACCAAATTGATATTAGTCAAGTACACTATTGGAGTCAATGAAGAGGGTCAGCTGTTTAAGGACACACATTTTGAAGATTTCGGCTATGTATGGCAAAGATGATATTTGGCCGATAATTTGTCAAAACAGTAGGATCAGCATTGTGTTTTTTAAGAGTAGGGTGAACTACTGCTTTCTTAAGGGAATCTGGGATGTAGCCTTCACTGAGTGAGGCATTAATCAATTGCAAAATAAAATTAGAGGTATCAGCTTTTATTGATTTTAACAATATTGTGGAGCAGGGATTTAGAAAGTAAGATGAGGAGTTCATATTTGAAATACATTCAAATATGTCTTCCTCTGTGACTGTATTAAATTCAGCCCATCTTCTATCATGTTTGTGGGAACTGTTATAGAACCTCTAATTTTATTAATTTTGTCAATAAAATATTTTTGCAAACATATCGGCATATTTCAGTTTGAGTCTGTTGGGAATAATGATGAATTTGAAGGGGGCTTTAAAATCAGATTTATCGATTGATATAATTCAGCCAGTTTATTGAAAGATATTGCTAATTTTGAATATATGTATTGTTTTTTTGTTTTCAGATTTTCATTTTGGTAAGCTGTGAGAGAGTTTTTATATCAGGATACATTTTCAGAATTTGGGTGACGGCGCCATCTACATTCTAGCTTCCTTAACTCACATTTTTTATTCCAAAGGGCATTAGTAAACCAGGGTGCATTGTGTTGGTGGTTCATTTTAAATTCTTTAACACTGAGGTGAGGTATTCGGCTAGCATGTAGTTTCTATGTAAGGATTTATTGCAGTATGGCTTGTTCTGTTTTCCTAATAGGAGGTGCATTGGAGACTTCTGGCGATGACGTGAAGGAGGCGGAAGTGTAGAGGAATGGCTCTATGGTCCCGCTCCTGAGAATCTAAAAAATTTCACCGTTTCCACTGCTCGTTTTTGCAGCCCCTACCTGGAGCCGTCTGCCGGAGGTGCCGCTGCACCCCACCGCGGAGAGAAATCACGCAGGTGATCACAAGGACAGGCGCTCGCTGCAGATCGAAGCGCCTGCCTCACCGCCCACGTGCAGCCAAGATGGCTGCGGTAGCCTCGGCTGGGGAACCTGTGATGGCCTCCGTCACAGAAGAGGCCCTGCAAAAAATCTCCCAGTGGGTAACAGAGGCGCTGGATGGTCGCCTCTACAAATTACAGACTGCGATGGAGGACATCAAATCTGCGGTCGAGGGCCATGCCAAATGGTTAGACACCGCTGAGGGTCTCATATCTGATATGGAGGACCACTTGGTGACATCCGAACGCCACGTGGCGGACCTCCAGGGCCGGCAACGCGAGTTGCTGGCCAAGATGGAAGAACAGGAGGATAGGGACAGACGCAACAACTTAAAAAATATTGGCCTCCCCGAGGAGGTGAAGGATGGTGAATTGAAGGAGCTGGTAGAGCAGTGGTTCCTGCAGCAGGTCAGCCTAACTCTGAGTGGTGAGCGTCTCCAATGCGATTGTGTGGGTCCCGTTCGCGATGGCTCGGGAAGGCCAAGACCGGTGATGGCCTGGATTCTTAATTGGGACCAAAAAACGCAATTGCTGCAGGCAGACCGACAGAAAGTGGAGGTGACATATAAAAGCCACCGGCTACTGCTCTTCAATGACTTTTCAGCCAGCACCATAAACGGGGCATCCGCTTTGCCTTGTTATATCCAGCGAAACTACGGGTTCAGCATGATAACAAGGAGGTGCATTGGTGTTATAGGGCCTGGTGTCACACTTTTGGAACCAAAGTCACACGTGTCTACTTGTAGATGTAAAAGGCAATAGTGTTATGTTTTAAATAAAAAGCAGTTTTTAGCTCAATATTTCCCAGGTTTTTCAAGCTCAATGCATACCTATATAAACAAAAATATGGCACTGTGTTTAGTGGTGGCCCTAGCCACCACTAAACACAGGCAGTGCAGACATAAATAGGACTCGTATGGCCAAAAGAAGATCTAGGGATGCACAGAAAGCCTTATCAGTCTGTCTTCCAAATTTTAAAACAAAGGGGATGGATACACACTAACTCATTCCAGTAGACCTGCTCCCTCAATACATGTGTGCAGAAGAAGAGAGATGTGGGGGTGGTGTGGGCAGCCTGCTCAGTTAGTTACCTTGGCTGCCAGATGAGGGTACCAGAGCTCCTCCACTGCTTTTGTTTCCAACACTCGCAGTGAATGATATCCAGTGGTGCTCAGAGTATGCTGTTAGGTTTTTTTATGTGAACCCAATGATAGTTCAACAGTCTTACCTGCAGTGGCCCGAAGGAGGAGTTGACCTGGCGGACCCAACGACAAGCCGGTATACTCAGAGGAGGGGGTAGGTTAAGCCCCCTGGGCTGGTCGCAATCCAGAAGTCGGTCCAGCTATAAGGCAGGCAGCAGACAAGAGTAGCCCAAAGGCAGTCCGAGTGGTGGGCAGGCAGCAGACAAGGGTAATCCAAAGGCAGTCCGAGTGGTGGGCAGGCAGCAGATAAGGGTAATTCAAGGCATGATCCAAAACAGTGACAAGCAAAGAAACACAAGTGAGCACCAGCACAAGTGAGCCTGTAGCTGAGGCAAGGACCTGTGCTGGACTGTCAGGTTAAATGCCGTAGCTTCCCGCGCAAGGTGCAGGGGCTGCTGGGGGTGACGCTGGTGAAAGAAGGCGGAGCGAGGCAGCGTCACCTTGAATGCTGCAGCGCAGCGCAGAACCATGTCAGGGATGGCCCCAATCAGGGGGATTGGTCGGCGATAGCGCGGGAGCACAGGTTCGTTTCCTAACAGGATCCCCTCTGCAAGGCCTCCTCCCCAGATTCTGGGGCCTGGGCTTTTGAGGAAAACATGCATGAAAATCATGAAGTAGTCGAGGAGCTTGAATGTTTTTCAGTGGTTCCCAAGAATTCTCCTCAGGACCAAAGTTTTTCCATGAAATTAAATATTGGAATGTTCATCCCTTTCGTTTGACATCCAGTATCTCCTCCACTTCATATTGGGTATCTTCTTCCATGATGATGGATGAATGCTGTGTCTAATTTTTAGGCGGCTAAGATGATATTGCTGGTTTTAAAAGAGGGTGTTATGTTTTTGTAAGAGTATGAACCCTTGGGCTGAGATGAGAGGTGACTCCGCCCACATGGAGGAGCCCTGTGAGCCTCACCATCAGCAGACATAGTCTCAGTGGCATGGGGCACAACTAGAAGTAGAGACTTTATTATGAAGGAAAGAAAAAGTAATGTCTACAGAGCAGGAGATGTAATAGTACAGTCCTGAGCAATGGGGAATACCCAGAGCGAGAACACAGATGAGAAGATCCAGTAATGTCCCACCGAGCGGGGTATGCCGGGGATCCCCTCTGACCAGTGTAGGCACCTCAGGAATACAGATCCAGTAGTGGCCTACGGAGTGGAGTATGCCGAGGATGTCTGTACAGTAGATGTTGAAGAGTTGGTAGAGATGCCGGAACCCAGAAGTGGTTCCCGCAGATGGTGAGTCAATACTCTGCAGTGCAGGAAATGCTGAATAACTTCTACTGAAGGAAAGGCAGTAGTGGACCGAGGCTCGGGGTACACCACGGGAAATCCTCGATACAGATCGTATAGTAGAAGTCAGTAGAGGTACTCACAAGAGATGGTTACAGGAGAGAGAGAGACCTGAGAAGCAGGTCTGGTAGCAGTCAGGCAGGTAGGCCCTCCGAGGAGCGGATAGCCGGGAATGCAGGGGAGCCCCTGAGGAGCGGGTACTCAGAGCGTTGGATGCCAAGACCAAAGTCAGGAACAGGAAGACCTTGAATGAGGTGGATTCAACAAGACTGAACTCCTTGCGAACTCATAGAAGGCAAGGGCCATTCAGGTTAAATATACTAGCGGATTGACATCATCGGGAGGGGACGCCCCCAAGGTTCCCGCCATGATGTGTTCAAAGGAGGCCCTTGCGTGTGCCTAAGTAATCCTGGATCCAAGATGGCGGTCGGCAGTGATCACGCTGTCCTGGGAACACCGGAGAGGTCAACGAGGATTAACAGAGACCTCCATTCTTCCCAGACTTGACGATGCACCTACCTCTGGAATTCCCTCCTCCCTTCCCTCCGAATAGAACCATCACTTAACAAATTAAAAAAAGGAGTCAAAACATGGCTCTTCAAGCAGGCATACCCCGACTCAACCAATATGTAGACTTCTCCTAAATGGACCTTTCTAAGAATCTCCACTACCTGCCCTGCCCCCTCATCCCCCCCCCCCCGTGCCCCTCCCCCCCCCCCCTTGCTCTTCTCCTTTTCCATCTGTGCCCCTACCCTCCCCCCCTGGAACTTTGCTGCACTTCATAACCCCTATACCACTTTCTCATTGTTAAAGATAAAGTTTTCTTAGTTTGTACAAAGTTTCTCTTTCTTTCTTTCTACCTTTTTCCTCCATAGCTATTTAGTTCTTTTATGTTATTATATATAATCTCAGAATGTTTTTTCGATGCTTATATCTTACACCATTTGCGTTTAACTATGACGTTATTTTGTTCATTGTATGGATGGTAGGCCGAGGAAAAATCAAATTTTATCCCAAAGTTTTTGCATAGATTCCTCCAGTATCGTGCAGTGAATTGTACACCTCTGTCCGAAAGGATATGTTGAGGTAGTCCATGGATGCGGAATATGTGTTGCACAAAGAGCTGGGCTAGTTTTAAGGCCGAGGGTAGAACAGGAAGAGGGATAAAATGTGCCATTTTTGAAAACCTATCCACTATGACCCAGATAGTGTTATTCCCATCAGATAGAGGAAAAACCGTGAAAAAATTGGTGGCGATATGGGTCCAAGGTTTTTCTGGAATAGATAAAGGTTGAAGCAGGCCCCAAGGTTTATTTTGGGAAGTTTTGTGAGCAGCGCAAGTGGAGCAGGATTCAACAAATCTTTTGGTATCTTGTTCCCCATGTGGCCACCAATAATGGCAAGCCAGGAGTTCTTTGATGCACTGAATCCCCGGATGGCCAGCCAGATGAGACTCGTGGGCCCACCGTAACACCTTCTGCCGCAAATGTTTGGGGACCATGGTTTTGCCAGGAGGAATGGACCATAATACGAACAGAGTCAATTATATATTGGGGCGGTTCTGGAGTGTCATTGGATAGGAAGCTCCTGGATAAGGTGTCGGCCCTCAAATTTTTTTACTTGATGAAACAAAATTTTGAGTCAGCTGAAGAATAAAACCAATGGGCTTGTCATGGATTCAAATGTTGTGCATGCGTGAGATATGTCAGATTTTTATGATCTGTATAAATGGTAATGTGCTTTGCCCCTTCCAATAGATGCCGCCATTCCTCTAGTGCTATTTTAATAGCTAAAAGTTCCTTGTCACAAATAGCATAATTCTTTTTGGTCTGGGAAAACTTTTTAGAAAAATAAGCACACGTGACAAATTCCTCATCCTGAGACCACTGTAAGAGAATGCCTCTGACGCCTAGGGCAGAGGCGTCCACCTCCACATAGAATGGTTTAGCAGAATCTGGACATTGTAAACAAGGGTCCTGTATGAATCTTTCTTTAAGAAACTGAAAGGCTTGGACAGCCTCAGGACTCCAGTTACGGACATCGGCTCCTTTTTTTAGTCATGGCCATGAGTGGTGCTACTAATGTTGAATAACTAGGAATGAATTGATGGTAGTAATTTGAAAACCCCAGGAATTGTGGTAGGGCTTTCAATCCTACAGGTTGCTCCCAATCCAGGATAGCCTTAAGCTTTTCAGGGTCTATTTGTAGGCCATCCTGGGAAATGATGTAGCCTAAGAAGGAGACCTCTATCTTGTGGAGCATGCATTTCTCCAATTTAGCAAATAACTTGTTCTTCCATAGTCATTGGAGAACCTGACGAACAAGAATGTGTTGTTCCAATGATTTAGAAAATATAAGAATGTCATCTAGATAGACCAAGACCTGAGAATAGAGATCTCGAAATATATCATTAATCATTGTCTGAAAAACTGCTGGGGCATTACATAGTCCAAAAGGCATGACCAAATATTCATAATGCCCGTCCTGTGATTTAAAAGCTGTTTTCCATTCATCATCCTGTCAAATTCGTACAAGATTGTAGGCTCCCCGAAGATCTAGCTTTGTGAAACTTTGGGCACCCTTAAGCCGATCAAATAATTCTGTGATGAGGGAAATTGGATATCATTTCTTCTGAGTGATAGCATTAAGTCCTTGATAATCAATACACGGCCATAGAGACCCATCTTTCTTTTTAACAAAAAAAAATCCTGCCCCTGCTGAAGATGAGGATGGTCTAATAAACCCCAGAGCTAGATTTTCTTGATGTACTGATTCATAGCTTCTGTTTCCAGTTCTGATAGCGCATAAACTCTTCCACAGGGGGAGTTTTCCCCAGAAGGAGATCAATAGTAGAATCGTAGTCATGATGGGAGGGGGGGGGGGGGGGTCATCTTCTCGGCCTGTAGTTTTCTAAAAAGATCTATGAAATCTGCATACTGATTAGGTAGTCCAGATAGGGTTGATTTCATGCAGAAGAGATTACCAGATGGGGGTTTTATAGAAGTCAATTTTTATGACACTCCGCACTCCAACTGGCTAGTTGTTAGGTCTCCCAATCAATCCTAGGTTGGTGCATTCTTAACCATGGCAGGCCCAATATAACTTGATTGACAGAAGATGGTAGCGCATAGAGATGGAAGGTCTCCTGGTGTAAGACTCCCATAGTCATAGTAATGGGTTCCGTTATGCATGATATTCTGTCATTAGGAGGCTGGCCAGAGACTGAGGAAATGACAAGAGGCACTCTTAGACGTTCGGTTGGAATCTGAAATCTGTAGACTAGTTTCTCCTCAATGAAGTTCCCAGCGGCCCCGGTATCCAAGAAGACCTGTAAATTGATGGGTTTCTGGGCAAAAGAAAGAGCCATAGGAATTATTTGTTGAGAGGAGGTTACTGGACCCAGGGAGGCCTCTCCCACCTGTCCTAGGTCCGGGAGTTTCCCGACTTCAAAGGACAGGTTCTGGCATAATGCCCAGAACCCGCACAATAGAAACATACATTTTGCTGTCGACGTCTGTGTCGCTCCTCCACTGAGATGCGAAGATGATCTATCTGCATAGGTTCTTCGGATGAACTGGAAGACTACTGAGGTTTAGGAGAGATCAATGGTCATTGAAAGGATGGTGCTAAACATATTGTCTGCCAAAAGGTACTCCTCTCGGGCCCACTCTTGAAAACGGAGGTCCAAACGGATTGCTAGTCTAATTAATTCCTCCAGAGAATCTGGCGGATCTCGGCCAGCTAATTCATCCTTCAATTTTTCTGAAAGGCCCTGGTGGAAGATGGCGGTAAGACTTTCTTCACCCCATCTTAATTCTGCTGCAAGGATGCGAAATTGGACGATATACTCCCCCACAGTCCTTGATCCTTGACGGATTTGAAGCATTTCTGAAGTGCCTGATGCCGAATGTCCTTGTTCATCAAAAACCAAGCGAAATTCTTTCAAGAATTGATCCAAGTTGTTTAGCAACCGATCATCATGCTCCCAAAGTGGAGATGCCCATGCCAAGGCTGAACCTTCCAGGAGGGAAAGGATGAAAGTCACTTTACTTGTCTGTAGGGAATAATGGAGCTTGCAAGGAAAAGTGCATCTTGCATTGGTTAATAAATGCATGACATGATTTCGGATCTTCGTTAAAGTGGGAAGGAGGAGGGAGCCGCAGAACGCTGCTGGTGACTGGAAGAACTGAGGGAGCAGGGGGTGGTGCTACTGCTAAGACATCCATTCATGCTGCCAATCTCTCCAGGACACCAGTAACTTGATCCAAAACTCCCTGTTGTTGCTGGGCTCAGGTAGCTAGTCCTGGGATGGCTTACAGCACTGTTAGATCTACCGGGTCCATGACCTCAGCTAACTATTAGGTTTTTTATGTGGACCCAATGATAGCTCAACAGTCTTACCTGCAGTGGCCCGAAGGAGGAGTTGATCTGGCGGACCCAACGACAAGCTGGTATACTCAGAGGAGGAGGCAGGTTAAGCCCCCTGGGCTGGTCGCAATCCAGAAGTTGGTCCAGGTATAAGGCAGGCGGCAGACAAGAGTAACCCAAAGGCAGTCCGAGTGGTGGGCAGACAGCAAACAAGGGTAATCCAAAGCACAATCCAAGTAGTAAGCAGGCAGCAGACAAGGGTAATCCAAAGCACAATCCAAGTAGTAGGCAGTGTTGCGACCGTCGGTCTGCGACAGCTTCGCCCCACCTACCTTACTCTTCTTGCGGCTCCTCCCGCTCACCTCAGACTACTGGCTGCCGCAGCATCTGTCTGCCGACCTCTCCGGCATCCCCGGACTGGCTTTGGTGTTGCTTCCCGCCATGCTCCTCCAAAGTACCATAGGGCGCACGTGCGCACACCGCCCTCATCTTTATTTCCTCTTTGGCGTGAACTTCAGGGGCGTCCCCCTGAGATGACGTCATGCTGCCCGGATATTTAAGCCTTCCTCTTTTGCTAGCTAATCGAGTTAGCAACGATTTGGATTCCTTACCAGAACGATTACGGATGGGACTCGCTCTCCGTACCGTAGCTACTCTGCCACTCCAGCGATATCTGGAAGTCTTACTGCCAACAGGGTACCCGCTCCTCGGGGGCCTCTTCTGCTTCCTTCAGGTGCTATCAGGAAACCCAGACCTCTTGTCTAGTGGAACCTCTGTGTGAGTACAATACCACTGAGTCTCTCTACTCTAAGGGATCAGGTACTCGCTCCTTGAGGGCCTGCTCTCCCTTTCTCAGAGCTTCTCCTATTCTACCTGGGTCTCTGTATGTTTCTCACTGGGTACTCATATCTCTGTCTCTTTCCACTACAGCACAGCCAAGCAGACGATCCGCTGTTCCAGCGTCCTGTGGGATACTCGCCCAACATCTACTACTCACTACTGCCACCTCTGGCGGTTTCCAAAACTGTTTAAATAAAGATTCAATCTGTGTTTGTGTGTCCAGAGTCTAGCCTGACACCGTGGTCCCTCACAGTGTCAGGCTAGACTCTGGACACACTCTGGACTGCCCCCTGTGAGCGTGGTCAGCTGCCACAGTGTCCAAGGATCCACCCAAACACCAATAACCATAGCAGGCAGGCAGCAGACAAGGGTAATCCAAATACAATCCAAGTGGTAGGGAGGCAGCAGACAAGGGTAATCCAAGGCACAATCCAAAACAGTGACAAGCAAAGAAACACCGAAAACAGCACTAGCACAAACGAGCCGGTAGCTGAGGCAAGGACCTGTGCCGGACTGTCCCCTAAGAGCAGTCAGAGAGAAAGTATCAAGGTTCGGGATGAGGATAGGGTTATCAGGGAGCAGACAGCAACCAGGTCCAGGCTGAGAGTCAGGGCAGGCAATGATCAAAGAGTGGTCCTGGTCCATAGCAGAGGTCAATACCAGGCAGGCAAAAGACAAGGACAGGATGGACAAGGAGGACTGAAAAAGGCGGACCAGGACAAGGCAAACTGAAGCGGAGAGACAAGGAGCAGGGCAGAGGGCACAAGGCAGCACGGCAAGGGGAGGCAAGACAAGGTAAGATATGGCAAGGAGAGGCAGGAAGCAAGACGATCACAGGCACAATAGCAACACGCACTGCAGTCAAGGTGGGAGGCCTGCTGCTGAGCCGAGCTGGAGCATGGCTGGGGTTTAAATCCCCAGCCACACTGATGTCATCAGGGAAGCGCCGGCAAGACTTTCACTCCGAGGGTCTTGAAAGATCAGAGGCATGGCGCAACTGGACCAGCGCATGATGGCGGAGTCCCTGCCACTACAAAATCCTGGCGGTTTCAGCATCACCCAGGTCATGGGGTCTACCCTCGGTCAGCCGGCGCATTACAGATTAGACTGGTTGGGAAACACTATTTTAGTTTGTGGTGTCTTATTTTGTGCACAGGGTGAAGGTACCCTTTTTCACTTGGCCATAGGTACAAAACTGCCTGGCTATGCCTCCACCATCTCTTCGCCAGCAACTTCCCCTGCCTATTTCCCCATTCCCCAGTATCTTCCCTCTGCCTTTCCCTTTTCCTCACCTTCTGTCTCTCTGCCTCTTCCACCTTCCCAGCATCTGCTTCCACCTCTAGGCCCTCGTTTCAACAGCATTTGCTTTCTCTTTCTTCTCTTCTCCAATCTCCCCCCCCCCTTGCTTATGATCTGCGCCCTGCCTCTTCCCCCCTTCAGCAGCATTTACCTCTTGCCCCTTCCCCCTTCCCCTCATCTGTCTTTAGCCTTCTTTCCGCACTCTCCAGTATCCACCCCACTGCTTACAATCCCCACCCTCTTATCACACAGGCCACCATAGTTCCCTTCTTCCCGCCTCCACCCCTGTGCTTGCAGGCAACAAGTGCCACTCTATTGCACGTCCCCATGCTCCTTGAGGCAGGTCCCAGGAGTGAGGATTCAGCCGATTGGCCATGGGCAGGAGCAAGAACTAGAATGCTGGGAAGAAGAGCAACCTCTGATCACAGCTGGATTGCAGGAGGCAGGTTGGAGGACTCGCTCAGGCTCAGCTCATTAGCTGCAGGAAGCGGGTAAGCAGGAGGACTCGCACGGACTCAGCAGAAGAGCCAAAAAGTGGAACTGGAAAGCAGCCATCCTGGCTTGCAGAGAGTTAAAAACTGTGTGCAGGAGGGGTTAATGCTGTGCGTTGCTGCCATTGTAGCTTAGAGGGAACATTGGGTACAACCCTTCATGCATACAGCTCATACTAATCGCATGCCTTCCTCGGTCAGGATACTGCCTAAACAATACAATGCAGGCATAAAGTTGTATGAGTATAGCACTGTTTGACTCATCAAATTCTTGAAACTCATCTTAAATAATACATTTTCAAAGCATTTTTCAAGTTTCACACCCACAGCTCAAGAGCTTTCCGGTGACTCACTGAAATTGGATAAGAAATGTAAGAAAGGTTCACTGGAAAGAGAAGGAGAATGACAGTACGGCTGTGTGCTTCATATCCCCATAATGGGACAGTACGGCTGTGTGCTTCATATCTCCCAAAATGGGAGAACACTTTTCATTGGTCAAAAACTTGAAATGTTCCACAAAGGGTTTTTTTAGGTTATTTTTTTTTTATTGAATTTAACAATTTAGACAGCAATACAGCATATCAATGCAATACAGAGTAAAAGGGTTTTGAATAAAAATAAAAAGAAATGCAATTGTAAAAAGACAATTAAGTTGAAGTATAATAAAAAGGCTTTTAACATTTTTTTTTCAATTTTATCTTTATTAATTTTCATTCAAAAAATTTTTTTAAACAAAAATATACATATTGATACTGAATACAAAAACCATATATTTTATCACAATACATTGTATCTCCATTACATAACCCATAAAAGGGGGAGGACACTCATATTGTAAAAATTAAATAAAAATAACATTGTTGAGTGAAAAGAGCTATTTTTCTTTTTGATCATCTATACTTCCTCCTTCTATATTTTTATCCTGCAAAAACGCCTCCAAATGCAATGGATCAGAGAAACTATAATTACTAGAGATGTGAATCGGAACCGGAATTGGTTCGGTTCTGGTTCCAATTCAAATCATGCATTTTTTTTTGTCCGGCCCGATTGGTTTTTTTTTATCGGCTGCGCCTGATCCGATAAACAAAAAACCCACCCCGACCCTTTAAAACCGCTCCCTCAGCCTCCACACCCTCCTGACCCCCCCCCCCCCCAAAATGTTTTGAAATTACCTGGTGGTCCAGTGGGCCCCAGGAGCGATCTCCCACTAATAAAAATGGCGCCGATGGCCCTTCACCCTTACCATGTGACAGGGTAACCGTGCCATTGGCCAGCCCCTGTCACATGGTAGGAGCACTGGACGGTCCGCGCCATTTTTAAAGATAAATAGGTGGAATTTCTATTGTATCACACTCTAACGATTAATGACGATTTAAAAAATATCGGACGATATTTTAAATCGTCAAAAAACGATTCATATCCGTAATAATTACCTTGATAAGTTACATAACACATACAAGGATACTTTAGGAAAAAGCTGGCACCAATCGTAAGCAATTTAACCTTCAAAGAAAGGAAATGTCTCCTTTTTGCCTGTGTGGCTCTTGAGACATCCGGGAAAATCAATATTCTCTGACCACAGAAATTTAAATCTTTATGTTTGAGAAAATCTCTAAACAATTTATCCTTGTCAGACTCTAATTGTAGAGACACAAATAAAGTGGCTCTGTATGATGTATATAGATTCCTCAAGGAAAGTTGAGACTCCAATAGTTGAAGTCTCTACTTTTTCCTCTACCTGTTCTCCCATTTTCTTAGGAAAATAGAAAATCTTAGAAATTACTGGCATATCTTTTTCTTTGTACTGCATTATATCCCCCAGGTACTTCCTAAACATTTCTGTTGGAGATAAAAATCTAGTCTGGGGAAAATTAATTAGACGTAAATTTTTATACCTCATCATATTCTCAAGGTTTTCTAACTATGTAGAGAAAAACTATCTTTTATATGAATAGTTTCAGTATTTTCCAGCAATTTTATCTTAGTTGTTATTTTCCACATATCTTCCTTTAAATTAAATACCATCTTTGTTTGTTCTTCAATCTGTAATTTGTTTGAATTCACAATAGTTGACAAGGATAGATTCATTTGTGATACATTTTCATTCACTTTTGACATCATTTTCCAAATGTCTTTCAAAGTTACATCATCAGGGGGATCAATAGGCCACTGCTCTGGCCTTTTTAATTCACCTTTAATGTCAGATAAATGATTACTTATCTTTGTATCTCTAGAATCTAAACAGTCACTTCCTTCCGGTGGGCTGCCAGGTTCGAGATGCAAAAACCCATCTGGTAACGTTGCCAAAGTTGTGGGGGAAGTGATAGTCCTTCGCCAGGAGGCTGAAAACGGTGCCCCCAAACTGTCCTCAGATGGCAACTTGATCCGTCTAAAGACGTGATTGTCCATAGGGCCTCTTGATGTTATAGGGGATATAAGAAAACTTTTAACTTTCCTTTCCCTCCCCATAAAACCTGGGAGAAACTAGACTAGAAAAACGTTCACCGATATCTAAATCCTGGTCCAACAGACTGCCGATCTTTCCGGTCTTCTCCCAGCTAAGCTGGGCAAAGGCGCGCGCCGGTGGCGGAAGTGCATCGCTTGCCTGTCGATTTTAAAGAGCAGTCGCTTACCGGTGACGTCACGGGTCCCGCCTCTCCCTCGGCACACAGCTGTTCCTTTGCCAGTGTTTAGGGGAAACGCAGTCCAAAACCATGGTCCAAGAGCGTTGAGGAGCCTCCCTCTCTCCTCTCGGTAAGCTCCACTGCTTTTTTTTTTTTCTTTAACTTGCACATCTGTAGCTCAAGAATTTTCCAGTGAGCTCTGACTCATTGAAATTATATAAGATGTGTAGGAAGGATACACTGGAAAGGCAGAAGACTGGGCACCACTGAATATACCCAGCTATCTTAAAGTTATCCACCTGTGTTTACGCGGCTAATGTTAGGACAGATCGGCGGCATGACCAGAGTAGCTGCATAAGTTAAATGGTTAACTTATGCATCTAACTCCACTCCTCCTAGAAATGTCTCCCGCCAGTCCTTGAACCCCTATGACTTATGCCGCCTATGGCTTTCAATAGCGCCGGTTAGCCATTTGGACGGATAACTTTTCAGTTTTCCGTCGAAAGGGCTTTTGAATATATCGACCTCTATGAGGATAACTGTCCAACAACTGCATGTACGCGTGTATGTGGCCACGTGCAGTTTTACCATAGTATTTTATAACATACTTGTACCACATGTGCGCATGTTACAAAATACACGTTTCCACCCCACGGCATACACGTCTATGTAGGCCAACCCGCAAATACATGCAATGCATTGAAACCACCTATTTTCAAAATATACGTGCATATTTTATGTATGAACATAAAGTAAGATTTGCTCACATAAGTCGGGATTTACATGCACGAATAGGTGTATTTTTAAACATGCGCGTGTGAGTGAAATTACCAGTTTGCCCAATCCTATTCTAGGTCATCGAGACCCTCCTGGTTCTTCATCCTGAACCTCCCCCCCCCCCCAGTTCACCCAGACCTCCCACCCTGTCAGTACTACACAATAAATAGACATTTAATATTAGTTATGCAAGATAATTAGCAGGTGTAAAAAATGGGACTAAATTGGAAAATGCACACAAGTAAGTGCCTTTTAAAATAGCAACTTCCACGCGCAATTGCTGGCCCCACCCAAGATCAGTCCTAGACCCCCCCACCTCCTTCTTTTATACGCATGTACGTGCATGAGAAAGAGAAAATACTCACAGACTTTATAAAATATGGAATATGCGAGTAGAGGCTGCTTATATGTGTATATGTTAATTTGTATGCGGGTACCATTTTGAAAATTCACCTTAAAATAAGAAAAAACAAAACGAGGCAAGAAGAATATAAGAGAAAAAAAACTGAAATGAAAACACCAGCCAAATGAACTTTTTCCCATGCACACTCTAGAGTAAAATATTATAAAATATTTATTTATTTCCATGTAATTTTTTGCCGCCAAATAAACAGTAGCTATGACAATGTTCTGAAGAAAATAGTTTACCAATGCTTAATTAGTCATCTCATTTAATGTAAGAGAGAGACCCAAATCATAGATAAAATATCTATCACAGAATGCATGATACCCAGACATCCCAGGTCCGCACCATCCTCAGCAAAAAGCTTGAAGGAGGCCCAGCTTACACTCCTGCTCCATGCAGAAAATGAGCAGAGATCACCTCACTATGTAAACTTTAAATCTGAGGTGCAAATTTGACCGTCAGCATCTTTGTTTTTTTTTACCGTTGATGGAATCTCACAAATTTCTTGGCTCCCAGCCCCTAGCCACGGAAACTCTAGCCACAGAAAGCCATGCTCTGGATCGGCTTTTGATGCACCAACATTAGGCCAAATGCCAAAGTTAGAAAAATGTTGAGGCGGCATGGAGAGGATAAATGTTACCTGCATTTCTGAAGGTGACTCAAAATTTCCCAGTTCTGGTGCACTTCCACTACATAGGAAGCAAAGTACATATCTGAACAGCTTTTCCGGCAATAGCAGAAAATAGAGCTCATAATGGCATAGCGATAAGCAGGTGTTAAACATACCCACCCAGTATGGCATTTCATAGGGAAAGACTTCAGTAAATGCTGGTATGGATGTTTTGGGAAAAGATTATGTTTAATTGCATTTATCCCTGCTAAGGAGAATAATTAAAGTTCTTAAAATTAATTATATTCCTATTTCAAAAGGCCCTTCGCACAGAACCTACTTCCTTTTCTTTTTTTGCTATAAAGACTTCAAAATATGCATCCAGTGAGATCTTGCTTGCCCTTCATTTCCAGCTGTTGCTCCAGTAAAAGGCTGAGACTAACAGGTCACGGCTTATCCATTCACAGCACAAACTCTTCCATCAGCAGAAGGGGGAAGACAAAGCTCCCGGTTTCCCTGAGTGTTAAGCACAGACCATTTTCAGCACAGCGTCTCGTAATGCGAAACAAATCACATTCTGTGGACGGACCGACCACATGCCCATTACTGCTGCGCCTTTCTCTCCCTTTCTTCTGCATGGAACCACTTGAGGGTCAAAACTACAAAATAGTAAGTGCAGAGTATCTGTAAATAGAAAAGGTCACTAAATGCGAAGGAAGAGGTCGGGATCTGAGAGCTGGAGCTGCACCCAAGGCTTTACTGGCCAGAGCTGATTGGAGTGAGGAAGGAGGTGTGTGACACTTGCTCATTATCTCTCTGCAGCAACTTTAGCCAAGAAGGCTTTATGGTGGGTTTTGTTTGCTGCTGTAAAATGTGTGTGTGCACGTGCATATTTGTGATTGTATGTGCGCGCACATGTGCAGGGTAGGGAGAGGAGATTTTGTGATCTAAGGTCTTGTGTGTGTTAAATGTTTTGATTAAATTTTACAATAAACACCTTAATGCACACAAACACATCTATTTTTATATTTTACAAGGTGGAGCATAGATACAACTAAATTGCAAACAAATTAAAGTATGTGGATTGTGTCAAATATCATTTCCCCTTCTCCCCTTCTTTCACCCCATGCTGGATCATGGGACACTATGAAGCTTGCAGATTTAGGAATACATCAAGTTATAATTCAAAATGTTCCATTATTCACTGGTCACTATTTTTCAGAGCTGCAACGAGCTAAGATGTTTTTAATATACATCTGACTTAGGCTCCTCCATATTCAGTAAAACCTGTCCAGCCTTTGAGAGGTCTCCTTTCCTTGCTGACACCACCTCCATTGCCAGCATGTGCTGTAACTGACATCTTTCCACAGTTTTGTCTGGAGGAGATGTGTCAGCCCATACAGCCATGAAGTACTTTTTAGCTATGAGCAGATGCTTATGTATAAAACATTTATAATACCTATTTGAGGCTAATATGCTTGTTATTTGATCAGACTTAGTCAATTGACCTTCGGGCAGCTCATTAAAATCTTGTATGACTTGAATCCAGAAGTCCAAAATATTTGTACATGACCCCATACAGTAAAAAAAAGCTGCTTTTTCTCCTTTTCAAACATTTGCTGCACTTACCTGTTTGTTTAATGCCTAGCTTAAAGACCTAGCTTGTTCTTGTTGCTCCCGTCGGTTGCAGACGGCTGCGACTTGTTGCTTACCTCCTTTTCTCCTACAGCAACGAGTCTAGGAAGGATGGCTGCCTCCGCTTCCACACACACCAACCTCCATGGTGTGCCCGGGACGCCGTGGGCGCTTCCGGCAGCCATCTTCCATCCAGGGTAATCTAGGGCACACGCGCGCACCTGCCCCCTTTTTGTACACGTCATGGCGGGAACCTCGGGGCCATCCTCACTGCATGATGTCATCCGCTTACGATACTTAAACTCAGCTGACCATCCAAGCTATGAGTTAGCAAGGATTCCTGTCCTGCTCAATTCCGCTATTCTGGGACTTAGCTTCGCTGTTCCTGTCTAGGTGATCTCAGTAATCGCTCCTCGGGGGCCTTGTCGCACCTAGGGCTATCTGCTCCTCGGAGAGCCATCTCTTCCTGTCTCGGTTACCTTTCAGTGAACTTCATCACCATTCCTCGGACGACCCTCCTGTGCTCCTGTTCCGGGTCTCCTCGGTGCCTACTTTTCAAATGGCTTCCTCTGACTCTGAGTGAATACTGGACATACACTTCCTTCATCGTGTGGATTCTCGGGTTACCCCGCTCTGCGGACCACTACCGGATCTATACTGTCTTGTGCAACCATTAGCACCGGTGTCCGGCCTACCCCGCGCTGCGGACCACTACTGGAGATAGCCAGCAGAAAACTTTATCAAGAGAAGGTACTTATTTTTTTTTTTTATTTTTTTTTTATTTATTTATTTATTAATTTATCCTTTTACAAAACATAGTAATTTTTACATCCAATACAATACAATATTGATGTAACTTTCTTTCCAACAGAATTATAACATCCCATAAAGAAAATTATACTAAAAAGAAAAATAAATCATAATATAATCTGTTGGTTCATTAAACTATTAATTTATATACATTCTATAGGAGTGTTAATACACACATCTGAAAACCCTTTAGGCAGGATATATAAAGGAGAAATCAAAGAAAAACAATATTAATTAAATGGTACCTTTTACAGCTATATATTACTACTGCCTTACACCTTGGGTTGCTACTGGGGAAGAAGTAGTAGGCTCTCTGGCCACTACAAATTGGCTTAGATGGTCAATTTGAGAAAAAATAAAGGACTCATGGGCACGCTTAATTATACACTGACATGGGTATTTTAAGAGGAAAGTGAAACCCAGAGCAATCACTCTGGGTCTCCAAAGTAGAAATTCTCGCCTTTTACTACGTGTGATTGGAGCTAAGTCAGGGAAAATTTTTACATCCTGCCCCATATATGAGACAGGAAATTTTTGAAAATATAATTTCATCAGTTTACTGATATCAGTAGTAGTTATAAATGAAACTATTAAGGTGGTCCTATCGATCACCTGCAAAGTTGAGTCTTCTAAAAAACTAGTAAGGTTTGCAGGAATAGATATTGGCAATTCTGAGGTTCTTTTCTTTATAAAGAAACAAGAGTTTATAGAGGGTAAATCATTTTCAGGAAAACCTATAACCTCAGTCAGAAATCTTTTTAAAGAAACATAAGCAGTTTCACCTGCAACCTTAGGAAAATTTACCATCCTAACATTCAATTTCTTAACATTATTTTCAAGAAATTCTAGTCGTTTAGAGCAGACAAGCTGGTCTTTTATCATCATATTATTCACTGATTGTACGGTTTTAATATTTCTCTCTGATTCCTCCAATCTGGTAGTAACCCCAATTACTTGTCTCTGAATACCTGAAAGTTGTTGTTGTAAATTAGATGAGACTGAATCTATTTTACCTTCCAGCCTGTTTACAGTGGCATTTAAGCCACTTACCAAGTCCCATATAGCCCCCAATGTGACCGTCTCCGGCCTTGATGTTTGTGGCTGTACATCCTGGGTTATTTCAGGTTGAGAGGTTCTTTGTTGTAAGCCCACCATAAACCTTGGGGCTTCCTCTGTTATTGGACTTAAGTCCTCAACAGCTCTCACATCTGATAACAGTTCGGAGCTTGCTCCCTCCATGGCAAACTTTTGCTCTACCACTTCGGTAGGCAAAGCTGCCGCTTCTCCCTCTGTTCCCCGCTGGGTTGGAGGCGGACGGTGATCAGGACTGAGGGAGGCCTCTTCCTGGGAGGCCGCTTGCTCTCCTGCCAATGGGCCTTCAAAGGAATCACTGGGTCCCTCTTTTCCTAGCTGTTTCATAAAACGATCAATCTCCAATTGCAACAGGGGAGGTAAGGGTTCTGAGGGAAATACTTATTTATTTATTTATTTATTTTTAATTTTTCTATACCGCTGTTCCTGTAAGAATACAAAGCACACCAGTTTACATTTTAACAACAAAATTCACTTAGGAGCGTTACATAGAACAATGAAGGCATATAAATATGAAATGAATTATAACTTAACATATCGTAAACTGTAACTTATCCTATCGTATAACTTAACATCTCATAAATAGATGAGACGACTGAGACAACATAACTTGATGAGAGTTTTTTTTTTTTTATAACATAAAATGGCGTCTTAGCGGAATGCGTTGGAGAGGTGGCTAAGAAACATGGTAGGAGCGAATTTCGGTAGAAAAAGAGGAGGAATTAACAGTCTGAGGTTGCGCGAATTAGGAGTCTGTGAAGGCTAAAGTCTGGAGTATGGGAAGAATAGCATTAAGAGTCAAGGAAGGCTAGGCTGAATAGCCATATTTTAAGTCTTTTTTTGAAAGAAGATGGACACTGCTCTTGCCTGAGGTCCGGTGGTAATGCATTCCATTGATGAGGTCCTGCTGTCGAAAAGGCCCTCTTTCTTAGGGCTGATTTTGCTTGTGGGGCAAACAGGGTGTCTTTATAGGCGTTTCTAATTGGTCTGGATGAGGTATGTGGTGTGAATTGAATAGTGATGTCGATGGATGTGAGGTTGTGTTTGCCTTTATGGATAATCGTGAGGACTTTGAAGAGGATCCTGAACTTGACGGGTAGCCAGTGGAGGTGGAACTGCCTGCCCCTCCAGAGATTTTAGATTGGAACAGGTCCCAACTTTAATGGGGGGCTGGCACTGCCTTTTGAAGTGCCTCCTCTGCCAGTGCCTCCTCTGCTAGTCCCAATCACTCGACCACATCTAGCTTTCCCTGAAATCATGGAGTTAATGTCACTGCCTACTAGGGATTTCAATTAAAAGAATTATTTTCAAAAGAGGCCTACTGGGGATTTGGCTTCAAATAACTCCGCTGTCCCAATATATGTGAGTCTGCAAAACTGCCCACAGACCCACAAGGCAGTGCCTGGATGTACACTACTACTGGGACTGCTGTATGTGCACACACCAAACTTGTAACTACTAAAGAGTAGGGATGTGAATCGTTTTTTGACGATTTAAAATATCGTCCGATATATTTTAAATTGTCAAAAATCGTTAGGGCCACGATACAATACCAATTCCCCCGATTTATCGTCAAAAAATCGTAAATCGGGGGAAGGGGGAGGGCAGGAAAACCGGCACACTAAAACACCCTAAAACCCACCCCCGACCCTTTAAATTATATCCCCCACCCTCCCGAACCCCCCCCCCAAATGCCTTAAATTACCTGGGGGTCCAGCGGTGGTCCGGAACGGTCTCCTGCAATTGAATCTTGTTGTCTTCAGCCGGCGCATTCTGCGCCGCCATTTTGCAAAATGGCGGCGCAAAATGGCGGCGGCCATAGACCAACACGATTCGACTGCAGGAGGTCATTCCGGACCCCCGCTGGACTTTTGGCAAGTCTTGTGGGGGTCAGGAGGCCCCCCCAAGCTGGCCAAAAGTCCCTGGGGGTCCAGCGGGGGTCCGGGAGCGATTTCCTGCCGCGAATCGTTTTCCGTACGGAAAATGGCGCCGGCAGGAGATCGACTGCAGGAGGTCGTTCAGCGGGGGTTCCGGACCCCCGCTGAATGACCTCCTGCAGTCGATCTTAAATTACCGTCGCTCCCTGTTACAAAGTGAGGGCAAAGGCGATCGACTGCCAGTATCGCAGTCGATCGCCATATGTCGATCGACATATGTCACAGGGAGCGACCGACATATGTCACAGGGAGCGACCGTCGCTCCCTGTGACATAGTGAGGGCAAAGGCGGTCGGCGCCATTTTGAAACCAGTCCAGCACCGGCACCGAGGGTATGATTGAAGGGATGGCTCCCGGACCCCCCGCTAGACCACCAGGTACATGTAAAAGGTTTTTGGGGGGGTCGGGAGGGTGGGAGAAGCAAAGGGGTAATTTGTAAAGGGTCGGGGTGGGTTTTTTTTTTTTATCGGGCCATCGGCGCCATTTTTATCAGTGGTAGCCAAAATGGCGCTGATGGCCCGAGAGCGGGAGATCGCGCTGGGACCCCCCCCCCATTGGACCACCAGGTAATTTAACATTTTGCGGGGGGGGGGGGGGTTCAGGAAGGTGGGAGAGCAAAAGGGTAATTTGTAAAGGGTCGGGGTTGGTTTAGGGGTTGTTTTGGTGTGCCGGTTTTCCCGCCCTCCCCCCAAATAATTCCCGTACTCGATTTAACGATTTTTCACGATAAATCGAGGGAATTCCTATTGTATCGAGTCCCTTACCGATTAATGACGATTTTAAAATTATCGGACGATAATTTAAATCGTTAAAAAACGATTCACATCCCTAGTGTGTCCAGCACCCAGTGTGCCGTTTGCACAGTGCACATCCCCAATCCTTTAAGTCCTTTGCTAGCTCTGGGTTCAAATTCCAACCCAGTGGAGCTCCATGGACCGACATGTAATCACCAGTATAAGTTCCTCTATAACCAGGTGCACCCCCCTTCCTGGCATCTGGCATCTCTGTTGTAGACCCACTTCTTGGCCCCTCTGTATCCTCAGTTGGTAGAGTCTCCACATTGCCTCCTTCTGGGCTCTCTGCAGTTTCCACCTCTGTTCGCTCTGGCCACTTGCCCACGCCAGTCTCTGGCTCCTCTGCAGCCTCACTCACTGGGGTCTCCACAGCGCCACTGTCTGGGCTCTATGTGGCATCTCTTGTTTACCTTTCCTCTCTCTCTGGGCTTCTCACAGGAGCTGTGTCTGGACCCAGTAGTGTTTGGGCATCCTACAGGGTCTTCCTCAGGACCTCTTGTAGCACCAACTTCCAACTTTCCAATCCTTCCCCCTCCTGGGCAGTCTGTGTTGCCCTCTCTAGGGCTCTCTGTGGGGTTCTTCACTGTTCCTTTCTCTGGGTTTCTCAAGGGAGCAGTCTTGGAACTCCCAGTAGTGTGTGGGCACCTTACAGGGTCTTCCTCAGGACCACCTGTAGCATCAATCTCAGACTGTTTCCAAGACTCAGTCTGCTCGCTGGACCTCTCTGCCAGCCACTCATCCAGTTCCTCCATGAGCAGTTGGTATTCCTTGTCCAGCCAATCTAGGCATTCACTCTCTTGCCTGGCCTGGACTCTTGGGAGTGGGTTCCCGTGCTGCATTACCCTGACTGGCCTTTCCAGCTGCCAAACCTTGAGCCTCAGGTCCTCCCTCTGACCCGGCTCTTGAAATACGTGCTGTTTTTCCTTCCAGTCCTCTGGCTGCTTTTGCTTTGCCAGTTGCTGCAGTACCCTGACTGCTCCACTCCAGGTTTTCCTGTGGCTGCACATCTTCCCTGCAGAGTGGCTTGCTTGCTGGAAGAGGGCCCCACCCTGGTTCCATTCAGCACACTCTGGCAGCCTTTCCAGGGCTATTCCCTATTCAGCACAACCTTCTGCTGCACCAGTGTTCCTTCATCTTTTCTTTTTTCAAGGCAAAAAAAAAGTTTAAAAAAAAAAAAAGCCTGCATTACCAGCAAGAATTAAATCACTTTTAGTCCCTATCTACCTCCAGCTAGGCTTCTCCCATTAGCTGGTACAAACCTACCACTTCCTGGCTGTCTCCGCAACCAGGCCCACTCACAGTTTCCTCTCTACCTGAAACTTTTAAACTTTTAAACATTTTAAGCTTCTGAGCCACACCGTTTCACACAAGTTACCATGCTCTGTGCACCCCTGTACTCTGTTTTAGAGCCACAGGCCCCCTGTGTTCTGTACTACATTTAGAACCACATGTCCTCTTCACAACTCTTTCTTCAAACAGACATTTTCTTGGAGGCTGGAGTTTTTTTCTGTGGAAAGCTTTAGAAAAAATCCCATGCATGACACTTTATGTGGAAATGAGCGGTGATTCCCACAGGCCTGGAGGCAGAAATTCATTCTGACTCCAGCCTTTCTTAAAACAATCTTTATTCACAGCTTCAATCATATACACAACAGTAGACTGTCTTTACCTTCAGACAGCATACTCTCTCTCTACTCACAGTTTGTGCTGCTTCGCCTCAGCTCAGTGGACAGTGTTATGTTACAGGAGCTGCCTTCCTTGCGGAGACCTGGGCCTGGTCTGGTTATCCCCACCTGGTTCCCAGCTCTTATTCCTCAGTCTCTGGTTATGCCTTCTGAGCCCCACCTGCCTCGCCAGATCCCACCCAATGAGCATACTCACCTTAAGGCATTTAAGGTGGAGCAGGTATCTAGCCTGGTCCTGCACATGTAAATAGGGGAATACTAGGGGCACTGCCTCACAGTGTTCCATGTAGGACATCAGCTGAGAGATCCATCACCCCCTTTTTCATGCCATTTTGTCAAGAGATCCTTGACATGTCTCTTGTTTGCACACTAGTTAGAGAACAGTAAGACCATGGATTGAAGAGGCCACTTCTTGAGGCTCCCAGGAAAAGTTTATTTATTTATTTATTTATTTATTTATTTATTTATTTATTTAAAGTCTCTTCTATACCGATGTCCGTTCGCACATCGCATCGGTTTACAATAAAACAAGAACTTTTAGGCAGAGCCCTTACATAAAACAGGATATATACAGATATATTATAGGGAGGAGCCCTTACATATGACCAGGGGGAAACAAAAAACGGGGTGAGGGACCAGGGTAGGAGGGTCAAGGTTGAGCAGGAAGAACAAAGTATTAAACTATAAATTGTATAAGATCCAATGTGGATGTAACAAAGGAGTCTTTGTGGACATTGGTTTACAGCCTTCAGTCAGATTGTGAGGGATAGAAGGCCTTATTGAAAAAGGACTTTTACCCTGGAGGAGAGGAAGTGCAGGGGGGATATGACACAGACATTCAGATATCTGAAAGATTTTGATGATGCACAATCGACAAACCTTCTCCATTGGAAAGGAATCAGTAGAACTAGGGGTCACTGAAACTCCAGGGAGGATGACTCAAAAAATGTCATGTAATATTTCTTCACGGTGAGGTGAAGGATGCCTGGAATGCCCTTCTGGAGGAGGTGTTGAAGGCAAAAATGGTGAAAGATTTCAAAGGGGCCTGGGATAAACACTATGGATCCCTAAAGGCTAGAGGATGGAAATGAAGAAAAGGATGTATGGGTGTAACTTGCTGGTGTGGCGGTTACTACCCTTAACCAATAAGCCTTCATACACTTGATGCAACTCCATTATTGCTCTCTGCTTCAACGGCAGGGGGAAAAGAGGAATTAGATTCAGACAGCAACCAACAAGGACACTGAATTTTATGGTTTGGGAAAACAAATAAGAATGGGGCTAACTTGCGGATGCAGCTGTTACTACCCTTAACCAATAAGCCTGATACTTGTGATACAACTCCATTATTGCTCTCTGCTTCAACGGCAGGATGAAAAGAGGAAAAACGGAATTAGTTTCAGACAGCAACCAACAAGGACACTGAATTTTATGGTTTGGGAAAACAAATAAGAATGGGGCTAACTTGCGGATGCAGCTGTTACTACCCTTAACCAATAAGCCTGATACTTGTGATACAACTCCATTATTGCTCTCTGCTTCAACGGCAGGATGAAAAGAGGAAAAACGGAATTAGTTTCAGACAGCAACCAACAAGGACACTGAATTTTATGGTTTGGGAAAACAAATAAGAATGGGGCTAACTTGCGGATGCGGCTGTTACTACCCTTAACCAATAAGCCTGATACTTGTGATACAACTCCAACATTGCTCTCTGCTTCAACTGCAAGATGTAATGGGGAATTAGATTCAGACAGTAACCAACAAGGGCCCTGACTTTGACAGTTTGGGAAATTAAGTATGGGGGTGACTTGTATGGAGTGGCAGATGCTACCATTATGGGGGAGATCTGTATGGCACGGCTGATGCTGCCATTAGTACCATAAGCTTGCTGGCAGACTGGATGGACCATTTGGTCCTTTTCTGCCATCATTTCTGTGTTTAAGATCTTTATTGAATAAGGTCCATATGGGAAGTGGGGAAACCACACTCTTTGTACCACTAGTAATGGTCACATTTAACATGGCACACATTTTGATTTCCCTCCCTCTTTAAGACAAAATACAGAACCAGGACAAGTGTCAAATAGTTCTCAATTGTAAAGCCTGGAGGAAGCTGTAGATGGTTTGAAAGAAATTTAAAAAGTAAATGTTTAATTCAGGTTACGTTTTCTCTTTCTCTGGTTCTTCAGTCTCGTGTACATCTGTTTCTGATAATGGCCAGGTGTCCTAAAGAGTTTTTCTTACTTGGTGTCTATGGGGAAAAGTAGTTAGCGTACCTTTCTTTACTTAATATGTTTATTTGCACTTTATTTTGCCTTATCATCCTAAATAATACATCCTTGTAATAAATGAAATAAAGACACTTCAATGTGGATTCCAGGCAATAAAATGACACCTCACAGCATATGAGACATTTTGTTCAGTTAATAGGTTGTTAATAATAGCTTATTAGATTCATTGGTGGGAAGTGGATATTTTGTTTATAGCAACATGTAAACTAATTCTTGCCATGGTAAAAGTTAATGACTCGGTTAATGCTGGGGACACTTTGAGGGTCATATTTACAGTGTTAATTTTACTGTGGAATATGCTGAAGGGTTTATTTTAGGATAGTTTGCAGCAGTTCTTTGTGCAATTTCATGGATACTGTGTCACTGTTTTGTCTGCTTTGTGGCCTCAACCTGTCTTGGTTTTACCTGCTATAATACCTCCCCACCAGCAGAGACCTCCAGCGAGCTTCACTCAAAGTTCTGCCAGCCACATCCTCACTGGTCACACCATGCCTCAGCCTCAGTCCTATTTAACCCAGTCTGCTCAATACCTTGGTGCCTCTTCCTTGAGTCATCTTGGTTCCCTGACCTGGCCACCCTGTCTTTGCCTTATGGCCTCTCGTGGCCTCTTGCCTTGATCTATGGCCTCTATGGATCCAAATTTAAAATTCACCTCTAATCAAGATCTAAATAAGATCAGTTATCTCGATGTTGAGGTTTCAAGGACAGGAAGTCAATTAAATACAACAGTATACTACAAGCCCATAGAGAGGAATATGTTATTACATTACCAGAGCCATCATGCCAAGTCTTTGAAACAAGGGTTGCCAGTTAGCCAATTTTTTAGATTTCGGAGGATTTGTTCGACAAATGAGGAGTTTGAGAAGCAAGTACAGTGGCTCAAACAAAGTTTAAATCGAGGGGTTACCCAAAATAAGTTATCAATAAAGGGGTAGATTTTCACAAAGCGCGCCTTAGCGTACTTTTGTTGGCGCATCAGGCGCAAACAAAAGTACGCTGGATTTTAGTAGATACGCGCGTAGCCGCTAAAATCCTGGATCGGCGCGCGCAAGGCTGCCGATTTCGTGTAGCTGGCGCGCGCCGAGCCGCGCAGCCTTCCGCCATTCCCTCCAAGGCCGCTCCGAAATCGGAGCGGCCTTGGAGGGAACTTGCTTTCTCCCTCCCCTCACCTTCCCCTCCCTTCCTCTATCTAACCCACCCCCCCGGCCTTATCTAGACCCCCCCTTACCTTTGTTGGGGGATTTACGCCTCCCGGAGGGAGAAGTAAATCCCCGCGCGCCAGCGGGCCTCCAGCGTGCCGAGACGGGACCTGGGGGCGGTTCCGGAGGGCGCGGCCACGCCCCCGGACCGCCCCGGCCCGAAACCACATCCCCGGGCCTGCCCCCGAAATGCCGCGTCCCGCCCCGAAAACGCCATGCCGATCGGCCCCGCCCCCGACACGCCCCCTCGAAAAACCCCGGGACTTATGCGAGTCCCGGGGCTCTGCGCGCGCCGGTAGGCCTATGTAAAATAGGCGCACCAGCGCGCAAGGCCCTGCTCGCGTAAATCCGGGCGGATTTACGCGAGCAGGGCTCTTAAAATCCGCCCCAAAGCCTATAAGAGGGCGAAATATTCAGATCGAGAACAACTGTTAGAATATCAAAACAGAAAGGACCAAGACAGACTAACATTTATTTTGCCCCAGTGCACGACAACGTCATCAGTTATATCCTCTGTACATCGGCACTGGCATGTACTATCACTGCACAAAGTGTTTAAGGTCACACTGCTGATAGCCACTACAAGAGGTCTCAACATTCGAGATTTAGTGGTACATGTGGACATTGCTAGTGATGCCAACAGAAATGCCACCCAGGGAAGACATAGTAAATGTGAAAAGTGTGACGTGTAAATTAATGATGGAGAGATCAGAATGGGAGGACCCGGTAACAGGGTACAGGGTTAAAAGAAGGAATGAGATGAGTTGTTTGTCCAAAAATGTTGTGTACATCATACAGTGTCCCTGCCCAAAAAATTACATAGGTCGGACCTCCACGAAGATGACTGAAGCTCCGATTTTAGAGCATTGTTTGGAAAATAAATATTGTTTTGATGACTTCTGATGGACAGTGATTGATTCGGTTGAAGAAGGAATTAAAGAAGGTGATCTGAAAAAGGCTCTGATTTTTTGTGAACAAAGTTGGATCTTTAAACTTAAGATATTACCCCTGGGGGATTAAACGATGATATAGAGTGGGCATCATTGATTTGAAAGAAGGACTTATTCCCCAGTTGTTGTGTAGCATAATGAAGCTACCTAGTCAGTATTGAGAACCAAGATGAGTCATTGGATGACGTAGGTTACATTTTTGGCATCATTGAATTGAAAGAAGGACGTATTCCCCAGCTGTGGTGAAGGAGTAGCATAATGAAGCTATCTAGTCAGTATTGAGAATCAAGACGAGTCATTGGATGACATAGGTTATGTTTCTCTCCATTGGTACGATTTGGATCAATTGTCTAGTTTAAAAGAAGTAAGAAAGACGGAGATTATATCAGCACAAGACGCCAAAAATTATTAAACAAGATGACCCGACAGTGAGGAGAGGAAGTAGAAACTCCCTTGATGAAGAAAGTTTGTACTATCGAAACATGGCCATGTCGGGAGGCATTCAACAGTTTTGATCGGGAATTATTATCTATAAGCATTCTGTGTACAAGGCCGAGGAGGCATATTATAGAAGGTGTATGAAACCTTCCTCTTCCTATTCCATTAATTTTACTTATAATTGGGGTACATAGAGGAGATTTGATGGATAAAAAAAAAATCTGGCAACTTCTGGCATGGAGCTGACTACTGAGAGGTTTTCTGTAATTGTAGCTTGCCCAATGATTTTGTGTTGTTGTTTTTTTCAAAATGGTTGAAAAGGCTGAAATGTACACCCAAGATGTGCAGATCTTGGCCTGGGAAGGCTTGACCTTTCACGCCATGCAAACAAGGTGCGGTGAAACAATATGTAGGATCCTGCAACTCCCATGCAGTCAAGCTGGTATGGCCCTATGTAAACCCCCAAATCCTAACTGAGAGGTTTTCCTATCTGTTCTACCTCTGTATGATACAGTTGGGGGTTGTACACCTGTCTATGTATGTGCATGTAACAACTCTTTTAGAATCCAGATAGCAGTACATGAATGAGATCTGATTTCAGAACATAAGGTTTGCCAAACTGGGTCAGTCAAACACAGGAAGGATAACTTTCAAACAGCTGTGTGCGGCAGCATGCACACATGTATGGCTGTGTGTAGTTTTAGCATAGTATTTTATGATATATATATATATTTTATAAAATATGCATATTTCTAATTCTACCCCACAATGTACCTGTGTATGAAGATTTACATGCGAATACATTTAATGACCCCCAAATCATGTCTATCAATTCATTGAAGGCATGCATTTTTCCTGCTTATTTTAAAAACATATGCACGTATATTTTATGAGCGAAAATAAAGTACGACTTAGGCGCACAAGTAGGACCAATATTAAAACATGCACACCTAAATGAAATTAACCAATTTACCAATTAGTCCTTCAGTTCACTCAGTCTTTCTCCAGGTCATCACGGCTTTCCTGAGTCTTCAACCTGGACACCCCTTGGTTCACCCAGACCTGTCACCTTGTCAGCACAATATCACTTATCAAAAAAGCAACTGTGTGCTGCAATAACACTTGCAGTGGATTGTTGGTGAGGGCAATAAGTCAAATAAAGTATTAACCAAGTGAATATAACTCAACATACAGCATCTTAAATTTGAAATCGTTTTTTTTTTAATTTTTTTATTTATTGCAATTTTACTTATTATTACAAAGCATATCCATCTTTATACAGAAAAGAAAAGAAAACATCCGTTTTAATCCATATCAGAATAAAATATCAAAGAAAAATACTTATTTCTATAGTCCCCTATACGATTTGAGGAGGGGAGGGTACTTAGAAACTAAGGAAGCTATGATCTTCAATACATTTTAAAGAGATAAACATAAAGGAAAGTGCCCTTAACTTGCAAAAACACCATTTTTCTATTTAACTAGGTTATTGGACCTTCAATTGGCGATGATGTTACCATCGCCCTTTTATGGGAATTGAGCCACAATTTCAGTTGTTCAGGAGTCGTAAACACATATATATTACCACCATATTTAATGACACATTTACATGGGTATCTGAGTTGGTATGTAGCCCCCATCTCCCTGGTCTCCCTTCGAAGTGTCAGGAAATCCTTTCTCCTTTCTTGTGTACTTCTTGCCAGATCTGGAAAGATCTGAACAAATCGGCCCATAAATATTTCCCCCATATTCTGGAAATAGCTCTTCATTATCACACTCATATCTTGTTCATATATAAAGGATATCAATCAGGTTGCTCTCTCAATGATCTCTACAGCAGATGACTCTAAAAAGTCAGTTAAGTTTTCCAGATCTATTTGATTCTGTCTCATCCCTTCTCTTGTCTGTTTAAATGGCAAGAAATAGACCTTGTTGAATGCCGGAATACTTTCAAAAGGGATTTTTAATATTTCATTCAAATATCTTCGCAGTGTTAATCTTGGTTGCTCTCCCAATATTTTGGGGAAGTTCAATAATCTTAAGTTAAGCCTTCTCAGCCTATTTTCCAATAGATCTGATTTTTTATTTAAGGCATTACAGTCCTGGATCGTGGCCGCTTGTACTTTCTGCATCTCTTTCATCTGCATTTCAAGTGCTTGCATTTTGTCTGATTGATCTTTAATTCTTTTATCATGATCTTGAGTTACCATTTTCAGTTTAGCAGAAATTTGTGAAATCTGATACCTACAGCCCTGAAGGGCTACATTTTGCTGGACCATCAATTCCCATAGGGAGTCCATTGTTACCACCGTGGGTTTACTTGGAGGGGTTGGCTCACCATGTTGTTCCATAGTCGGCATTAATAACAAAGAAACATTAGTCGTAGGAATCAAAACAGCCTTACCATTGCTGGCTTCTTCAGGCTGCAGAACTGCCACCGACATTAGAGCTGTCCCTTCTCCCTGTAAGTTGGATTTCTCTCCGTGCAAGCCGCCAGTTTCTGTGCCCTCCACGGGTTCCCCTGAGCCAATTGCTCTAGGTATCTCCGACACAGCATTCGCCGGCTGGCTGAACAGCGTCACTTGTGGTATCCTAGGTATGGGAGGGCTTAATGATAAATCCCCAGGCGAAACAGCTGCTTCCCTGCCTGTTTCGTCAGTGGGGCTCGATCCCTCCCGCTTCTGGTGAATAACAGCACACTCCTCGATGGTTTTTTGTCCTGCGGGTACTGAGGAGCTGGAGGGGTAAGTCCTCAGTTTCCCCTTTCTTTTAGGAGGCATGTTGTGCAGAAATTAGCGTTTAGAAGAATTTCTTTGCGGGAGCTCTGAGTCAGCGTTGCATTCAAGTGGCCATATTGACTCCTCCCCCCCCCCAGTCAAATTTGAAATAGTTTTAATTAAGAGTATTTCTTTACGAATCTAATTAAATGTACAAAACAGTCGCCTAGATAGATAACAACTGAATTATTTTTGCAGATGATACGAGATGGATATGCGCTAGAGTTTCGCAGTGTTCCTTGGGATGTGTTCATGGTGCCTCCTTGCCATTCCCCGCAGAAGAGGCAGGCAGTGGAGTGTAGGGATTGCATTCATTTACGACGAAATAGGAAATAGAGACATATTTCCTATTTCGTCGTGTTTCAGGGGGGCAATGAAACGATAAGAAAACCCATGAAATTTCGTGTGGCTTTCATATCATTTTTTTTTGGGGGGGGGGGGGGGGGGGGAGAAAGGGCACATTAAAAAAAAAATTGACTGGAAGCCCATGCAGTCCGGTTGGCATGCTTACAGTTCGGCGACAAGTTGCAGGATCGAGCGGTCCAGATAATGTCAGACAATGCAATGACAGTGGCTTTCATCAGTCGGCAGAGAAGAACCAAGAGCCAGCAAGTGTCACAGGAAATAGACCAACTTATGGAATGGGCAGAAGTGCATCTTCAGGAGATCTCAGCCTTGCACATTGCAGGAAAAGACAATGTAAGAACAGAGTTTCTCAACAGGCAGAGTCTGGACCCAGGAGAATGGATATTGTCAGATGAGGCATTTTAGCTAATAGTGGATCGCTGAGGCCTTCCATTTCTGAACCTGCTGGTGACTTTTCACAATGTGAAGGTTCCTCGATTCTTCAGTCGCAGGAGAGATCCAAAGTCATTGGGCATCGATGCTCTCATGCAGGAATGGCCAGAGGACAAGCTGCTGTTTGCTTTTTTCCCATGGCCCATGTTGGGCAGAAAGGTTCGAAAGGTCGAGAGTCGCAGAGAGATGGTTCTTCTGGTGGCACCAGATTGGTCCAGGAGACCATGGTATGCAGATCTGCAAAGGCTCCTGGTAGATTCCCCCCCCCCCCCCCCCTCCGGTTTCCAGTGCACAGGGATCTGTTGCAGCAGGGGCCTGTTCTTCATGAAAATCTGACTCGATTTTGTTTTACAGTTTGGCCCTTGAGAGGGCTCGCTTGCTGAAGCATGGATATTCTACTGCGGCAATTTCCACCTTGCTACACGCAAGAAAGTTCACTTCCTTAGCCTATGTGCAGGTTTGGCAAGTGTTTGAGGCTTGGTGTGAAGATTGAGGGGTTCTTTCTCATTCGGTTAAGATCCTGCTCATTTTGGAATTTGGATGGATTGAATAAAGGGTTGGTCCTTAAGTCCTTAAAGGTACAGGTAGTGGCTCTTGCCTGTTTCAGGAGTCAGGTGAATGGTGGTCCCTTGTCGGCTCATCCAGATGTGGCCCCTTTCTTGAAAGAAGTGAAATATCTTTGTCCTCCCTTGTGGTTACTGGTGCCCTTGTAGTCTTAATCTGGTTTTGGATTTCTTAGTAGGCCCTAAGCTTCAACCAATGCCTAACCTTTCCTTGCAGCTACTGACCTTGAAAACATTGTTTCTTGTGGCAATTTGTTCTGTGAGTAGAATATAAGAGATGCGGGCCTTGTCATGCCAGGAGCCATTCCTTTGAGTGATTCCAGGAGCAATACAGCTGCGCACTATTCCTTCCTTTTTGCCAAAAGTGGTCTTAGATTTTCACTTGAAGAAGTCCATTACTCTGCCATCTTTGGATAAGGAGAGAGATGCAGAGGAATATTGTCTGTAGCGACCCTTGGATGTTGAGACCTATTGTGAGGTATCTGGAGGTTTCTAGACCTCTCAGGAATACAGATTGCCTTTTTGTCCTCCACAATGGAAGTAAACAGTGCAAGCCGGCTTTGCAAGCTCGATTAAAGAGGTAGTCAATGCTGCATAGGTGGATGCTGAACAGCCATTGCCTAGTCAGATTAGGGCTCATTCCACTAGGGCTCAGGCGGTGTGCGAGGATGCAGCCTTTGCAAGTGTGGTTTTGACTGGACAGTGGGCAGCCCCCACCTTATTCGGTTGTAGCTTGGGTACATCCTACTGGTTCTGGATTAATCTGTCTGGACGCTAAGAAATCAGAAATGACTACTTACCTAATAATTTTGTTTTCTTTAGAACAGACAGGTGAATCCAGCTTTCCGCTCTTGGCAGCCGAATGATTGTACTATGGTTCTCCTGCGTGACTATGAGTTCCAGGGGTTACTGATAAGTATTAATCCAGTCCCTAGACTAGTATTAATACATTCTTTGTCTGAGCTCAGTGTTTCCTGTTGAGTGAGTACTAGAATGGTTGTCTGTTGTTGTTCAAGTTTTTGTTAGTCTGATGTCGGACTGATGTCACTGCAGGAGTATATATACTGTGATATCAGTTTGTTCTCTCTCCCTCTGCTGGTAGAGGTGCATAACCCACTGGTTCTGGATTCATCTGTCCTAAAGAAAAGGAAATTATCAGGTAAGTAGTCATTTCTCATTACATATGTAAGTATTGGCCGCTCCTTTTTTATATGCGTATATATACACCCAAAAGTGAAAATATGTGTGTATTTCTGACTTTTATAAAATATGGAGTACACAAGAAGTGGTTACTTAGCATGTATGTGCTAATTTTTCTATGTGTAATGTTTTGAAAATTCACCTTTAAAAGTCCATTGATCTCAGAACTGAGGCAAGCCGTGGAGTTATTCTCCTTCTGTCATAGTCTTCGAGGTTTTAGCGGTTATGGTTTAGGTTTTCCTGAACCTGGGGTGTTGCCCCTGACTGTTATGTTATCCGGTGCTAGTGGGGTCAATATGAGAAACGCCGCTGAGCAGGTAAGATAACCAGATAAATGTATCCAGTTATTTATACAGGTATACGGCTGCACTTACCCAGCTAGTTGTGCTACTGAATATCCAGGTACATTTACCTGCTTAAAAGGTGAGCAGGTAGATTTAGGTCTGCCATTTGTGCAGCTGGGAATATCTGGCTACATTTAGGTGGTTAGTGCCTGACTAGTGACTATCACACCAACCAGCTAAATTTGAAAGCCCATCCTAGGAATACCGCCAGCCTGCTATTTTACCTACACAAATTTAGCTGGGGTGTCAAAATTTTAAATAAGTAGATTGACTTGGCTAAAACCTGATTTTAGCCAGCTAAATCATTTGAATATTGACCCCAATAAGGAATATTGACCCTGGAGGAGAAGACAGGAAGCTCACTGAAGCACAGCACACAGCATACTGTATAAGGGAAAGAATAAAAACATAAACAAGATAGCCTTTAAGGACTAAAGAAGATTTTTCTGTCGCTTTTAACGGGAACATTCATCAACTTTTGTCGGCATAAGAGAAAGGCCCCTGGCTTAATCCAAACCTCTTTCTGAGGATACAAATTCATCAGTGCGAGGAATGCTATTCAGCAGCTTAATCCTCACCATCCATACACGTCTCAACCCCTTTCTAATACCTTTCAATTCCTGCGCTTTTAGGGTGTGGCAAATTATTCTTTCTGATGTAACTGTTCCTAGTAAAGGATGACTTAGAGATGAAATCTGCAGATCCACATTTCTCATAGCATGGGGTGGTAAGGCTGAAGTGACGGCAGGAAAAAAAATTCAGGACAGCTTTTGCATCACTCGCTCTTCTCGCAAAATGAATTTTAAAATGCAGGAATTGGTTGTTGAGGAAGTGAAACAAGCCATGAGAATAAAGCTCCAAATTTAGATTTAAACATTATTTTTCAATCAATTTAAACAAAAGGATTGCACTTTGGAATATGTTTATTCTCCTTTTAGCCTCACTAATTAACTTTTTTTAACCATTGTCTTACTTTATAAAACACCCCAAGTCTATTGCCCTGTATGTTGTTCTCGTTAGATTATAAACTGTATTGAGAAGGGCCTGTTTATTTTTTATGGGTTGCTTGTGTTGCGCTATAGAAATATTAAGTAGTTGTAGTTCTCCTCTGGTGCGGGTGGCAGCACATTTAATCTGCTTCCTGAAAGCAGGGGAGTTTCTGCAGGTGGAGTGAAGGGAAACAGAGAGATTTGCCTAAGGTCGGGAGAGAGCTGGTGGAGGCCCACAGAGACAACCTCATTCTGCTGGAGGTCTCTAGAATTATAACTCAGTGCTGTAACCCAGGGCCCGCATCGCCTCTTCGATTATGTTGTGTTTCTCTCTCAGCGAGGGAAGCTCTCTGAAGAAAGCCTTTGTGTGGTTTTTTTTGTTGCATGTTCAGTAGTGCCCGTGAGGGTTATCGCTGAAATCCAATCCTAAATTAAAGTGTAATCATAAAAGATGCAACAGCAGACCCAATGCAAGTGTTTTTGCAGTTGAAAAAATTAGGCCCAGTGGATGGCCTGAGTATTTGTTTCTAAACTCATGCTGACATTATTCTGGAAGGTGTGTGTGAATAATATATAAA
Organism: Rhinatrema bivittatum; assembly: GCF_901001135.1. NCBI lineage: Eukaryota > Metazoa > Chordata > Amphibia > Gymnophiona > Rhinatrematidae > Rhinatrema > Rhinatrema bivittatum. Next base: position 8,600,026 of record NC_042621.1, on the reverse strand, counting down.
ATGCATTACAGTGCTATAATGCTTGTCTGGCAGCTTAGGTATAGCAGACAAGAATTAATTCAGATGTGACGGACCCTATAGTTACGTCACCATTAAGACCAGGGTGAGCCCTTAGTTCTGCTAGGGTAATGCGGGTTAGTGTGAGCGGGAGGATATCATTCAAATGTAGCCCCTCCCTCTGAGAGGTCTGGAATGGCCATCCCCTTGGTGAGCCTGTATAGCAGCTCTCTACCGAGAGCTCAGGAGGCGGTCCCTTTAGGTTTGCTGAGAGTTAGGAGGCGGAGGAGGTTTGCTTGAGTTGTGTTTTTCAGATCCAGTCAGAGGAGCCAGGCAAACCCTGCCTGACGGTCCTGATCAGGGTTGGGAGGGGTTTCCTTTTCCGGTCCACTCACTGCTGGTTAGGAGTTTTCCTCTGGGTCTCTTTTACGGGTTTTAAGATTTTAAGTGGTAGGAGCCTCACTGGATACCTGGGCCTTTCTTGGACTCGGGGGCCTGTGGAACCCTGTGTCTGGGACACCCAGGGATGGGGAAGACCTGCCCCTGAAGTGGTGGTGACCCGCTGTGAGGAGCAACTCCGGTGTTAAATTTAGTTGGGGATAAAAAACGTTTCAGACTGTGGGGGGAGAGAGTGGGAGAGCTGGTGTTTGTGTGATGGTGGCTGTGCGGGGAGAGTACTATCACTAGTAGAATGGGGGGGGGGAGGGCATGTGCTGATGGCTGAGGGAAAATCAGTGCTGGTGCTGGAATTGGTATTCAGCAATAGAGGGCGCACAGCTAAGACACTGATAAACACCATTATTGTGGTCTCTAATTAACTGGAGAATAAACACCTACATTTACAATTTATAAACATCTAGAAATAGAAGCTCTAACTACAACACAATGCTTTTCAAATGGAATAAATGCTGACATAAGTCCTGAATAAGTCCTGTTTTCAAGTTAAAGCAGTGCAGGTCTGATAAAAGAGAAGGAACTGCTTCCTAGGGGTGTGAATCGTGTGATCGATCGTCTTAATGATCGATTTTGGCTGGGGGGGAGGGAAATCTGATCGTCGTGTTTTTATTTTTTTAAAAATCGTTAAAAATCATAAATCGGGGGAGGGCGGGAAAACCGGCACACCAAAAAAACCCTAAAATCCACCCCGAACCTTTAAAACAAATCCCCCACCCTCCCGAACCCCCCCAAAATGTTTTAAATTACCTGGGGTCCAGTGGGGGGGTGGTCCCGGCGCGATCTCCCTCTCTCGGGCCACGACTGCGTTAAGAGAAATGGCGCCGGTGGCCCTTTGCCCTTATCATGTGACAGGGCAAAGGTAGCGCCGGCGCCATTTTGGTTCCTGGCTCCCGACGTCACGTGTGCAGGAGATCGCCCCCGGTCCCCCGCTGGACCCCCAGGGACTTTTGGCCAGCTTGGGGGGGCCTCCTGACCCCCACAAGACTTGCCAAAAGTCCAGCGGGGGTCCGGGAGCGACCTCCTGCACGCGGGCCGTATTGCCAATCTTCAAAATGGCGCCGGCGCTACCTTTGCCCTCACTATGTCATACGGGGTCCGGGAGCGATCTCCTGCACGCATGACGTTGGGAGCCAGGAACCAAAATGGCGCCGACGCTACCTTTGCCCTGTCACATGATAAGGGCAAAGGGCCACCGGCACCATTTCTCTTAACGCAGCCATGGCCAGAGAGCGGGACATCGCGCCGGGACCCCCCCCACTGGACCCCAGGTAATTTAAAACATTTGGGGGGGGGGGGTTCGGGAGGGTGGGGGATTTGTTTTAAAGGTTCGGGGTGGGTTTTAGGGTTTTTTTTGGTGTGCCGGTTTTCCCGCGCCCTATTTAATGATACAATACAAATGCCCCTGACGATAAATAGGGGGCATTTGTATTGTATCATGCACTCTAACGATTTTGGACGATTTTAAAATTATCTGATGATAATTTTAATCGTTCAAAAACGATTCACATCCCTACTGCTTCCCTTTGAGGAAAGACTAAAGAGGTTAGGACTTTTCAGCTTGGAGAAGAGACGGCTGAGGGGGGGATATGATAGAGGTGTTTAAAATCATGAGAGGTCTAGAGTGAGTAAATGTGACTCGGTTATTTACTCTTTCAGATAATAGAAAGACTAGGGGGGCACTCCATGAAGTTAGCATGTGGCACATTTAAAACTAATCGGACAAAATTCTTTTTCACTCAATGCACAATTAAACTCTGGAATTTGTTGCCAGGGGATGTGGTTAGTGCAGTTAGTGTAACTGTGTTTAAAAAAGGTTTGGATAAGTTCTTGGAGGAGAAGTCCATTACCTGTTCAAGTTGACTTAAAAAATAGCCACTGCTATTACTAGCAATGGTTACATGGAATAGACTTAGTTTTTGGGTACTTGCCAGGGTCTTGTGGCCTGGATTGGCCACTGTTGGAAGCAGGATGCTGGGCTTGATGGACCCTTGGTCTGACCCAGTATGGCATGTTCTTATGTTCTTAAGATCCAGGAGGATCATGTCCTTCCCTCTTCTCTGAAGCAGGAGAGCTGCTTGTTTTAAGGGGATCCCTTTCATCAGGTATCCAGAGAGAAGAATGAAAGAGACCTCGTAAGGACTACAGCGATCCTGAAGATCTGATAACCATGAGTAAGGGAAATGAAACATCACTATGGTCACCCATCCGGCCATCCTGGGGAGAGAGAGAGAGATGAACTCTCTGTGCCACAGACCTTTACCATTTCTATCAGATTGGAAGCTGTTTTCTGACCAGTGTAAAGGAATCCTGCCCACCTGGGAGCTCCACTTTACCGAATCAAAAAGAGTGGATGTTTCCCTGGCCCTGATATGTGACTCCTGCACAGACAGAGGGAAGAGGCTGTAAGGAAAGAAAACAGGAGAATACTGTGCTGCTGCTGCTGCTGCAGTTTGAATTGTTGTGCTCTTCTATTCATCACCATTGTCTGAACAGTAAAGGCTTTAATTGTGGACACTTTATTTATTTATTTGATTTTATCATTTTTATATACCGAGCATATCAAATCGGACTAATACAGTCACTCCAGAGTATTTCTTTATTATTAACTGCACCCACCTTAAGGACAAGTATCCTCCCCAAAGGACAGAAAGAAATGTGTGGAAAGGACACCGCAGTCACACTGGGCCCTGGAAGTGCATCTTCCCCCCGCCTACAAAGGATTCAGCCCTGGGATTACCAGGGAATGTGAATGAGCTAGCCGGGGAGTGGTTCCAGCCCCCAAGAGAAACAAATTCTCTTGGGCTTACACAGAGATTGATGTAAAATGTTTTTTTTAAAAAATTAAGAAAACCCTCCTTCCAATACGCTGTCAGTTATATAAACAACCTGCAGAAATATGCTCCATCTTTGCTGTTTTAGATAAGCAAATCCTGCTTCCTCAGGAGCTGAGAAAGCTAAAGATAATATCAGAGGGAGATTTCCCAAATCAAAAAATATTCATAAGTGAATGTTTTGGCTTTCTTTTTATTTATATTTACTGCTTAGTTCAGTTGTACGTGGAATGAACTCCCTCCTTTAGGCAGCCTGGTGTTCAAAGCAGCATTAAAATGAATTTACCGCCCTGACAAGTATCATCTTAAACACTGTCACGACGGCGGCACGCAGCACATCTCATGGGCAGAAGAGACCCGAGGCCACCAGGCAAAAAATGTTTCCTCCAGGGAAAGTGGTGATTTCCTTCCTGGCGCTTCCAGTTATGACAACTTGCAGCCTGTAGAGGATCAATTGCCACGGGGAATGATTTTATGCGTGTAAATGGGGCTCAGTGCCTGCAGGAGTACATGCATAACCAGGTTTCACGCAAACCGTTACGCACGCTGGGGAGAGGTGTGCCGGCCGGGGGGGCATGGGGTATGAAGGAACTGGGATTTTCGTTAACCCACACAAGTTTTGCCTTGCAAAGGGCAGGCATAATTGTGTGTGGATTATTTTGTGTTGTAATTTTGGCCACCCATGGGAAGGTACTGCGGTCGGCCTCACTCACCCTGACACTGACTCCTCTCGGTAGGAAGGCCGCCATTCTTCCTCCTTCTCCTGGGCCTGGGCCTCCTTAGATGTGCGCTGAAGCTTAAAGAACCTGCAGTGGGAAAAGCTCCGCAGCGCCTTATGATGACATCACATGCTGGCCTTATTTGAGCATCTCTGAGACCAGATCCCGGCACCTCAGCACCAGGTCCTCCTGTGTTGTTGCAGTGTGTGTGTTGCTACTCGTCTCTGTGCCTTTTGGCCTTGTCTTGCCTCCTGCCTTGATAGCTTATCTGACTCCCCTTGTTGTTATCTTGGCTTGCCCCGTCCGCCCTGCCTGTGTCTCGGTCCCCTGTGCCTTGTCTTGCTTTGTCCATTTGTCTCTGCCTGTTTCCTGATTCTGATCTCTGCTATGGACAATGACTTTTCTTCTGGGCTGCCGCATGCCCTAACCCTAACTTGGACCTCAACCTGCCTGCTCTCTACCTGCTCTGGCCTCGGCCTGGACCTGGATACTGTTTGCTCACTGCTTGTCACGACCTTGACCTGAACCTGATACCGTTGCTCGCTGTCAGCCCTGATCACAAGACTTGAGTTCGTTAGATTGCTTCTTATGGAACTTTTGCCTAAGCCCTGCCAGCCCCTGGTACCCAAGGGCTCAATCTGTGGGAAACGAGGCTGATAGTGAATGTCCAGCTCCAGTCCTAATATGAGTGAGTCCACCTGCTGTCAGCATGGCCGAAGGGCTCACATCCATTAGAGTTTGCTGAGACCATGAGCTTGGTGGACTCGGTTCCTGCTTGCTCTGACTATCTCAGGGTTAGCTCTCCAGGTCCAGCAGCAGCAAGACCAGTTCAACAATATGACCAGCATTTTCAAGGCTTGGTGGCCCAAATGGAATCCATGCACCTTCATACACCAGTACCTGCACTGGCAACTTTTCCAGCTGCTCCTGCCTGGCATCTGGGACCCATGCCGCATCTCCCACCACCACCCAGGTATGCAGGGGATCCTAGTGCCGGCTGAGGTTTTATCAATCAATCAGTATAGGATGAACTTCAAGCTACAGACCACCAGCTTTCCTTCAGACTGAGCTAAGGTGATGTTTAGGCTATCTCCCCTGGTAGTGACTGTCCTAGCCTGGATATCACCTCTCTGGGAATGGAACAACCTCCTGGTAGAGAATCTGGACAACTTCCTCTGACAATTTTGGCAGGTATTCAATGAGCCTCATCAGGCTTCATCTGTGGCTATTCAGCTACTCTGTATCAGACAGGGCCCTCGCACCGTGGGCAACTATGCCATCCAATTTCGCATGCTGGCCTCAGAACTCCATTGGGGCAAAGATAGTTTCACCCCCATCTATGGTAGGGCCTGGAAGAGCATATCAAAGATGAGCTAGCGGACCTGCACCTGCCGCTTGCACTAGAAGACCTAATCATCTTGGCCATACAAGTGGACCTTCGCATCCAAGAGTTAGCCCTAGAGAGGGAGGCTTCTCATTGGCACTTCAAGCTGACACCCAAGTTTCAGCGGTCTGTACCCCAGGCACATTGCCTGCTTCTCCCTCAGAAGAACCCATGCAACTTAGCAGGGCCTGCCTCACTGAGGAAGAAAAGCAAAGGCATCGACAGCTCAACCTCTACCTCTATTGTGCTGCTCATGGGCACTTCACTAGCTGCTATCCCGAGAAGGTGGGAAACTTCAGAGCCTAGGGTTGGTTGGAGAGGCAACCCTAGGCCAGCCTCTCCTCAGTTGCTCGTGACAGTCTGCCTCAACTCCCATGATACGAGGTGCATACTAAAGTTCTTGGACTCAGGTGTGGTAGCAACTTTATTGATGATGTTCTGGTTTGCCAGTACAAAAATCCTCCATGGCCAGCTGTCCTTGATCATTTTACCAATCACACTTTAAACTGGGTTCTTGCACAAGGAAAGCATCTCCTTCTATGTTCTATCCAAGGCAGTCAATCCATTCATCCTTGGCTTGCCTTGACTGATCCTCCATAATTCATCTATGGATTGGCAGGCTCTGCAGATTGCCCGCTGGGGCCCTTCCTGTCAGCAACAATGTCTCACCCGGGTTGTTCCATCGATGCCTCTAGTCTGAACTTAGATCTCAGAAGTCCCAGGCTTTCCTTATCAGTATGCAGCATTTGCTGACATTTTTAGCAAAAGAAAGCAGGTTGAGACAATGCCACCCACAGGTTTTATGACTGCCCGATCGACCTCCTCTTGGGCAAGATGCCTTCTAGAGGCAAGTTCTATCCACTATCTATTCCCAAAACAGTGGCCATGTACATTTACATCCAGGAAAACCTGGAGCATGGTTTTATCTACCCTTCATCATTGCCTGCATTGGCAGGATTCTTCTTTATTGGCAAGAAGGATGGCTCCCTTAGGCCTTTCACTGATTATAGGGGCCTCAATGCCACAACCCGCAAGAACAGATATATGCTGCCCCTAATTACGGAACTCTTTGACTGCCTGTGTGGGGCTCAAATCTTTACAAAACTAGATTGTAGAGGAGACTGCAACCTCATCCATATACGGGAGGGCGACGAGTGGAAGAAGGCATTCAACATCTCTGTTGGAAAATATATATATATGTGGTCAGTTGTTCACCTATACAATGCCCCTGCTGTCTTCAAATACATGGTCAATAAGATCTTCAGAGACCTCCTGTGTTCTCAATAGGATTGCCAACTGGCTCCAGATTTTCAGGACAGGTTGATCCAGTCCTGGTTTTACCCCATTACATGCTAGGATTTATTCTGATTTATGCAAGTACCTGCATTCAGGTACTTATGCAAGACTATAAGTACCTGAATGCAGGTGAGTAAAAGCAGGAAGTACTTGCATTCAGGTACTTATGCAAGACTATAAGTACCTGAATGCAGGTGAGTAAAAGCAGGAATGGATCAACCTGTCCTGAAAATCTGGAGCTAGTTGACAACCCTAATTCTCAAGTCTTAGTAAATTTAGATAATATCCTTATATTTTTACACTCCTTGGCCCAACATTATGAGCATGTGAAACAACAAGTGCTGCGGAGGCACTGAGAGAATCACTTATATACAAAACTTGAAAATGTACTTTCAAAGAGGATAGCTTCCTGTATTATCTCCCATTATGGTATTTGCATGGATCCAGAGAAAGTAAAGGGCATTCAAGACTGGCCTCAGCCAGTGGGGCTCAAGGTCTTGCAAAGATTTCTTGCCTTCTGCTACAATCCTGCTTGCGGAGCCCATCCTGCGAGCAGGCCCTCCACTCACCGATGCCTGATTCTTTGCGGTGCTGGATGCCCTGCTCCCCGGCCCGACGCCACTGTTGCCACTGACCTCTTCGCGGCCTGGCTGCCGCCACCAAGACACATCACCTTCGCGGCAGGAGCCACCACCTGATATCTGCTCCCAAGCACAGGGAGCCGCCGCCGCTGACTCCACCTTCGCAGCGGGGAAGCCACATCTGAGATTCCTCCATAATGCGGCAGGAGACTGCCGCCGTTTCCTGCCTTCGCGGTAGGAGGCCACCTCTGACCTTTGCAACTAGGACGCCGTCGACGTCGATCTTCCTGTGGGCCCTCCAGGTGCAGGCGTGCACCTCTTCATGTTATTTAAAGGGACAGTGGCAGGAAAAGCCCGTTGCCCCACCGGCTTCCTCATCCAGCACTATAAAAGGGCTCAGCTTCACTTCCTCAGGGCCTTTGAATTGGTTCCATGGTCGTCCATGTTCCTCTTCTCCGGTCAAGGTCTTCTGTGGTCTGCTCCTATCCAGATGGTTCCGTGTTCCATGTTCTTGATGTTCCTGGTCTCTTTCATCTGATATTCCTGGTCTTATTCCTGAGTCTTCCAAGTATCCTGAGTCTTCGTCTGAGTCTTCCAAGTCCTGAGTTCCATGTCTCATCTTGTTTCTGCCCTCAGCCTCTGTCTGGCCTCACGCACTCATCATTCCCAAGCGGCGGGTCCAGAAAGGCTACAGAGTGGCTGGAGGGCTACTCCTGAGACCAGCCTTGCGTTGCTGGGTCTCACTGGAGTGTGTAGGTCCAGTGGAGGGCTAAGCCTGTCTTGTTCCAGTTCTTGATGTTCCTTGCCTTGTTTCTGGTCCAGCTTTGCTCCTGCTCCGCCCATGCCTGAACACACTCACCTCCCACAGCGAGTCTTGGGGCTCCTCCCTGAGCCACGCATTGGCCCAAGGGCTCACCATTTCCCTTGAGCAGGCGACCGTGCCTCCGCACTCCCAACAGGATTCGAAGGCTATGAGCTTGGTGAGTGTGTGCCTGCAATGGGCTCAAGTTCCTGGACATTTTTTATAATCCTGTTCCTTGCCCAGAATGTTTTGCTCCAAGTTTCCTGGAATTTTGATTCTTGCTCCTAGTGAATAATTTTTTTTTTTTTTTTTTTTTTTTGCTCTCTTCGCCTTTTTTCAGTATGTCTGCACTTTTCACGACCCGCAGGAGGCGCCTGCAACCAGATTCCCCCCAAGTTTAGTCCAGTCCTGGAACTCTTCTCGACCTGCAGGAGGTGCCTTCAGCTGTTCCAGGGACCATCTCCGTTGAATCCAGAGATGCTTACCCTTCTTCCTAGGCTCTATATGAGCTGCAGGAGGCACCTGTGCCTAGGTTTCCACATTCATCATTACCAAGTTCTGCTTCTCCGCCAAGTATCATCGAGCTTCATGCCTTTGCCTTCACTATGTCACAGGGGCCGACCGTCGGTACCTTCGGTACCTGTGACATAGTGAGAGCAAAGGCGATCGGCGCCATTTTGAGTACTGGCATTGGACGGCCGGCATGCAGGAGGTCGCTCCCGGACCCCCGCTGGACTTTTGGCAAGTCTTGTGGGGGTCAGGAGGCCCCCACCCAAGCTGGCCAAAAGTCCCTGGGGGTCCAACGGGGGTCCTGGAGCGACGTCCTGCACTCCGGCCGTCCGATGCCAGTACTCAAAATGGCGCCGATAGCCTTTGCCCATACTATGTCACAGAGGCTACCGGTAAGTCTTGGGGGGGTCAGGAGGGTGGGGGGTTGTAGTTAATTTTAATTTTAGCTGGGACATGAATAGAAACATCTGCTGGAATCCTCTGCTGTCTTTAAGCTTTGCCTCCTTGAGCCTTACCACCTACCTTAAAACAGCTCGTCTGATTCGAGCTTGAGGGATACTACATCTATCCAGCCATTCTGGGAAATCCCTTACAATGAAACAGTTTCCTGCATAAAGTATAGCAGTTATGTTTATTAGGAATGTGAATCATTTTTTGACGATTTAAAAAATCGTCCGATATTTTTTAAATCATCAAAAATCGTTAGAGTGCGCGATACAATAGAAATAGTAGTAAACTGAAGAGTAGTAAATCACCTGGACCGGATGGTATACACCCCAGAGTTCTGAAGGAACTAAAAAATGAAATTTCAGACCTATTAGTAAAAATTTGTAACTTATCATTAAAATCATCCATTGTACCTGAAAACTGGAGGATAGCAAATGTAACCCCAATATTTAAAAAGGGCTCCAGGGGCGATCCGGGAAACTACAGACCGGTTAGCCTGACTTCAGTGCCAGGAAAAATAGTGGAAAGTGTTCTAAACATCAAAATCACAGAACATATAGAAAGACATGGTTTAATGGAACAAAGTCAGCATGGCTTTATCCAGGGCAAGTCTTGCCTCACAAATCTGCTTCACTTTTTTGAAGGAGTTAATAAACATGTGGATAAAGGTGAACCAGTAGATATAGTATACTTGGATTTTCAGAAGGCGTTTGACAAAGTTCCTCATGAGAGGCTTCTAGGAAAAGTAAAAAGTAATGGGATAGGTGGCGATGTCCTTTCGTGGATTGCAAACTGGCTAAAAGACAGGAAACAGAGAGTAGGATTGAATGGGCAATTTTCTCAGTGGAAGGGAGTGGACAGTGGAGTGCCTCAGGGATCTATATTGGGACCCTTACTTTTCAATATATTTATAAATGATCTGGAAAGAAATACGATGAGTGAGATAATCAAATTTGCAGATGACACAAAATTGTTCAGAGTAGTTAAATCACAAGCAGATTGTGATAAATTGCAGGAAGACCTTGTGAGACTGGAAAATTGGGCATCCAAATGGCAGATGAAATTTAATGTGGATAAGTGCAAGGTGATGCATATACGGAAAAATAACCCATGCTATAATTACACAATGTTGGGTTCCATATTAGGTGCTACAACCCAAGAAAGAGATCTAGGTGTCATAGTGGATAACACATTGAAATCGTCGGTGCAGTGTGCTGCGGCAGTCAAAAAAGCAAACAGAATGTTGGGAATTATTAGAAAAGGAATGATGAATAAAACGGAAAATGTCATAATGCCTCTGTATCGCTCCATGGTGAGACCGCACCTTGAATACTGTGTACAATTCTGGTCGCCGCATCTCAAAAAAGATATAATTGCGATGGAGAAGGTACAGAGAAGGGCTACCAAAATGATAAGGGGAATGGAACAACTCCCCTATGAGGAAAGACTAAAGAGGTTAGGACTCTTCAGCTTGGAGAAGAGACGACTGAGGGGGGATATGATAGAGGTGTTTAAAATCATGAGAGGTCTAGAACGGGTAGATGTGAATCGGTTATTTACTCTTTCGGATAGTAGAAAGACTAGGGGGCACTCCATGAAGTTAGCATGGGGCACATTTAAAACTAATCGGAGAAAGTTCTTTTTTACTCAACGCACAATTAAACTCTGGAATTTGTTGCCAGAGAATGTGGTTCGTGCAGTTAGTATAGTTGTGTTTAAAAAAGGATTGGATAAGTTCTTGGAGGAGAAGTCCATTACCTGCTATTAAGTTCACTTAGAGAATAGCCACTGCCATTAGCAATGGTTACATGGAATAGACTTAGTTTTTGGGTACTTGCCAGGTTCTTATGGCCTGGATTGGCCACTGTTGGAAACAGGATGCTGGGCTTGATGGACCCTTGGTCTGACCCAGTATGGCATTTTCTTATGTTCTTAAATCCCCCCGATTTATCGTGAAAAATCGTAAATCGGGGGGGGGGGGGGAGGGCGGGAAAACCGGCACACCAAAACAACCCCTAAACCCACCCCGGCCCTTTAAAACTAAACCCTTACCTTCCCCCACCCTCCTGAACCCCCCCCCCAAAACATTTTACGAGTACCTGGTGGTCTAGTGGAAGCCCCGGGACCGATCTCCCGCTCTCGGGCCATCGGCGCCATTTTGATGCCACTAATAAAAATGGCGCCGATGGCCCGATAAAAAAAACCCCCACCACCCCTTTAAAAATTGACCCCTTAGCTTCCCCCACCCTCCTGACCCCCCCAAAAACGTTTTAAAATTACCTGGTGGTGCTGTGGGGGTGCGGGGAGCGATCTCCCGCTCTCAGGCCATTGACTGCCACTAATAAAAATGGCGCCGATGGCCCTTTGCCCTTACCATGTGACAGGGTATCCATGCCATTGGCCGGCCCCTATCACATGGTAGGAGCACTGGATGGCCGGCCATGGCCCGCGCCATTTTTAAAGATGGCGCCGGCCATCCAGTACTCCTACCATGTGACAGGGGCCGGCCCATGGCACGGATACCCTGTCACATGGTAAGGGCAAAGGGCTATCGGTGCCATTTTTATTAGCGCAGTCGATGGCCTGAGAGCAGGAGTTCGCTTCCTGTGCCCCCACTGGACCACCAGGTAATTTTAAAACATTTTTGGGGGGGGTCGGGAGGGTGGGGGAAGCTAAGGGTCGGGGTCGGGAGGGTGGGTCGGGAGGGTGGGGGATTTTTAAGGGTCGGGGTGGGTTTTTTGTTTATCGGCTCGAGCGCAGCCGATAAACAAAAACCCAATCGGGTCGGACGATAAAAATTTTAAGATTTGAATCAGAACCGGAACCGATCAGATTCCGGTTCAGATTCACATCTCTAATGTCTATCGGCTATTAAGCTCATTTTGGGAACAGTTTTCACCACTATATGGGAGCCTGTATTAACATGTAGATTATACTTGAGATGCAACTTCTTCCTTGACCTTATTAAAGGGACTTCTCTCACCCATCTAGCTTTGCAAAAGTCTGGGGTCAGTAACCCTGAGCTTCTTTCCACTTGTCTATTTATTTATTTATTTAAATGATTTATATACCGGAGGTTCCTGTATAATATACATATCACCCCGGTTCACAAGGAACAATAACTGTCGCTACATTTAGCGGTTTACATAGAACAGAATAAGAATAAAACAGGAGTTTTTACATTGAACATTGAAAATTAAGTAAACAAGTTTTAACATTGTACAAATTAATCGAAGTAGGTTACTTTTCTTTGTGTTCTTGGCTCTAGGGGAAAGCTTGTTTAAACAGCCAAGTCTTAAGTTTCTTTTTAAATGTAGGGTGGCATGGTTCCAGATGAAGGTCTGGAGGGAGCGAGTTCCAAAGTGAAGGGCCCGCTGTGGATAATGCATGTTTCCTCAGAACGGATTTCGCCGGTTGTGTGATTAGTCTGTTCTGATAGGCGCTTCTGGTTGGTTTCACGGATGTGTGTAGTTGAATTTGAAATGTTAGGTTGAGAGGTGCGATGTTGTGTAAGGCCTTATGTATCATCATTAAAGACTTGAACTGGATCCTGAATTTAATCGGAAGCCAGTGGAGATGGTGGAGGATTGGGGTGATATGATCTCTTTTTTTGGCATTTGATAGAATTCTTGCAGAGGCGTTCAGGACCATCTGAAGTGGTTTGATGGTGCATGCTGGTAGGCCTAGGAGGAGAGAATTACAGTAATCCAGCTTAGTGAGAATGATGGCTTGTAGAACCATGCGGAAGTCTCTGTATAGGAGGAGTGATTTGAGTTTCTTTAATGTTTGAAGTTTAAAGAAACATTCTTTTGTTGTGTTGTTGACGAATTTGTTGAGATTGAGTCTGCTGTCTATGATGACTCCCAGGTCTCTAACTTGTTGCGTGGTGGAGAGCCCTGCAGTGTCCGGATGTTGATTAGTGTTAGAATGTGAGGAGGGGGTATAGTTTTCCGGTGCTATAATGAGGATTTCAGTTTTGTTTTTGTTTAGGACCAAGTTGATGCTGGTGAGTAGATTGTTGATAGCTGACAGACATTTATTCCAGTATGATATAGCTTTGTGTAGGGAATCTTCTATAGGGATGAGGATTTGAATATCATCCACGTATAGGTAATGTCTTAGCTTAAGGTTGGTGAGAAGTTGACAGAGCGGGAGCAGATAAATGTTGAAAAGAGTCGGGGAGAGGGATGATCCTTGTGGTACCCCCCTCTTGGATTCGATGGTATGGGACTCTTTGTTATTTATCTTGACCTTGTATGATCTGTTCTCCAAAAACGATTTGAACCAGTTAAAAGCTACTCCTGTAATGCCGATGTCTATTAGGCGTTGCAGGAGGCATGAGTGGTTTACGGTATCAAACGCTGATGAGAGATCCAAGAGAGCGAGGAGGCAAGGTTGGCCCTTTTCTAGGTTGAAAATAATAGTGTCGGATAATGATGTTAATAATGATTCGGTGTTCATAGTCTTACGAAAGCCAAATTGGTTTGAGGCGAGGATATTGTTTTCGTTAAGGTATTCAGTAAGTTGTTTGTTTACAACTTTCTCCATGACTTTGGCAATGAAAGGGAGGTTTGCTATGGGTCTAAAGTTAGCTGGGTCTGTGGTAGGTAAGTTAGGTTTTTTGAGGATCGGCTTGAGCATGGCTAACTTGAGTTGGTTCGGGACATGTCCTTGAGTGAAGGAGCAGTTAATGATGTCTGCTAAAGGTTTGGCTATGGTGTTGGTGATCAGACTCAATTTGTTGGATGGAATATGGTCTGATGGATGTGAGGATGGTTTTAACTTTTTGAGAATATTCTCTATTTCTAAAGAGGATGTGAGTTCAAAAGTGTTGAGCACTGGTAGTGAAGTGTTGGGTTGTTTGACATTTGGGTGTGATGGTTGTTGATCTGTTGGGAGTGGTGGTTGTTGAGCAGTTGAGTGTGGTGTTTGTTGGGCGTTTGATCGCGATAATTGGTGGCTGAGGTTGATTAAATGTATTGGATGTGTAGATGGTCCCTTGAGGGGGGCTAGGAGTGAGGTGATTTTGTTGTCGAAAAAGTCTGCCAGTTCGTTCGCTTTATAGAGTGCTTGATCGTCTGGAATGGTAGGTGCCGGGGATTTTGTGAGGGTTGATACAAAGGAGAAAAGAGCTCTTGAATCAAAAATGAGGTGGTGGATTTTTTTGGAGAAGAATATTCTCTTTGTTGTGTTGATGTTGTTTCTGTATGAGTTAAGGCATGATTTGTAGATGAGGAGGGTGGTTGAAGATGGGTTTTTTCGCCAGTTTTGTTCTTTGCATCTCAACTCGTGTTTATGATTTTTTAGCTCCGGTGTGAACCAGGGCCTCCTGTTGTCTTTGTTTGGATTGATGGATTTAGTTGTCATGGGGCAAATTTGATCTGCAACCTTTTTAGTGATGTTGGTCCATGATGAAGTTGCTGAGTTTACGTCGGAAAGGTCTAGGTGTTCAAGTTCCTTGGCCAGGTGTTCACTGAGTTGGTCTCCTGAGCATTGTTTCCTAAACGATATAGTTATTGGTTGTGTGGATTGTGGTGGACGTTCTTTTATTTTTAATACCGATGATATAATTCTATGGTCTGACCAAGGTATTGGAGTGCAAGTTGGAGTGGTGTGGGTTGTGATAACTTCATTTATGAAAATAAGGTCCAGCGTATGGCCTGCTTTGTGGGTAGGTTCAGTCACTATTTGTCTGAAACCCATATTGTTGAGAGAGGAGAGAAGAGTTTTACAGTTAGTAGAATGAGGTTGGATATCTACGTGCAGATTAAAATCTCCCATGAGGATGGTAGGTTTTCTGGAATTTAGGTGTTTTGCTGTAAGTTCTATGATGGATGAAGGGTCTGCTTCCAGTATTCCGGGGGGAGCATAAATTAGGCCGAGTCAGATGTTTTGAGTTGAATAGGGCAAATTCAATCTTTGATATGTTGTTGGAAGTCTGTAATGTCAGACCCAGTGTTTTTTTGGCTGCGAGGAGAAGTCCATCTCCTCTTTTTTTGGGTCTGGGAATAGAGAGAACATCGTACTCCTGTATGGGTAGCTGATTTATTAGTGCAGTGTCGGAGGGTTTTAACCAGGTTTCTGTGATAGCACAGATGTCAGGTTTTGTATCGGATAGGTAGTCGTTGAATATATGACTTTTCTTGGCGATCGATTGTGCATTAATCAAAGTGAGTGAGAAAAGAGTTAGTCCAAGGAATTGAGTGACAGGTGTCAGCAAGATGGGCCTGAGCCTCTGTTGACGATTGTGATGAGGGGGGGTAGGGGGCTTTGGTATTCTCCATTTGGGATTGTGGATGATGGGAATTGTGAGGGGGTGCATGTTGGGATGTAATTGGTTGAAGTGGAAGACTGTAGGAATCGTTACGGTCAGAAAGGAGTGTTAGGCGAATGTTGTCTGGAGAGAGCTGGACGAATGCGGTTAGAAGAGTGCTGGGCGAATAATGTTAGAAGCGTGCTGGATGTATGATGGGCGTGTGTTGGGCGAGTGCAGTCCGGAGAGTGATGGGCGAGTGCAGTCCAGAGAGTGATGGGCGAGTGCAGTCCGGAGAGTGATGGGCGAGTGCAGTCCAGAGAGTGATGGGCGAGTGCAGTCCGGAGAATGAAGGGCGAATGTTAAGCGGCAGCAGACCTGGTGGCGTTGGGAGGATGTATAATGAGATGTTTAAAGTTCCTCAGAGACGTTTGCTGGCAATTCTGGAAATTCCACGAGCTTTCGTTGTAAAGTTGGCTTGGTAACTGGGGTTTGAATATTAAAGCCGTTCTTTGGTGATGTTTGTGCTTTGAATTGTTGGTGCTGATGCTATGTTGTATGAGCTGGTAGGTGGGCAGAGAAAGATGGTAAGGATTTATAGAATCGGACCAAAGACCAAGATGTAGACTCGGGGCTTCCTTGGGGCTGCGCCGAAGGGGCGAGACAAAGGGGCAGACCCCTTTGTCGCGCTCCTTCGGTGCGCGACGCTCGGCGCGCGGCGTCGAAGGTGTGTCTAAATTTAAAGCCCCACAGGGCTAGTACCTGATTGGAGGCGCTGTTGTAGTAGGCGGGGCTTAGCGTTTTCGGCGCGATTCGCTTATTTTTCGCTTTTTGCTTTTCTTTCAGGAAGCTTTGAATTTTCACTTTTTCACTTTTTTTTCAATGTCTGCCACGTTATCGGCGTTGAGGCCGGCCGGGAGGGGAGAGATTGTCTACCTCAAGTTGTGTGCCATCTGTCATCAAGACGTATAAAAATTAGAGATAAGCTTCATTTTTTTCTACCGGGTCGTTTTTTGAGTCGGACGCTTCAGGGTAAAGTTCGGTTTTCCTCGGTTAGTTTTTTGGAAAAACAAACAAAAAACTAAATGGGGAAAAATGAAACGGGCCCAAAAAACGACATGGGAAAACGAAGCTCAAAAAAGCCACCCCAAGCATTAAAATTTACTATAATACATTAAATACAACACCCCCCCCCCCCCACCATCCCGATCCCTCCCCAAGACTTACTAACATCCCTGGTGGTCCAGCGGGGTCCTGCGAATGATTTGCCCCTGCGTGCCGTCGGGCTGTCCGGCCTGCCTCGCATCAAAATGGTGCCGATAGCCTTTGACCTACTATGTCACAGGGGCTACCGGTGCCATTGGTCAGCCCCTGTCACATGGTAGGAGCAATGGATGGCTGGCGCCATCTTGTGCTCCTACCATGTGACAGGGGCTGACCAATGGCACCGGTAGCCTCTGTGACATAGTAAGGGCAAAGGCTATTGGCGCCATTTTGATTACTGGCAGCCAACGGTGAGATCGCTCCCGGACCCCTGCTGGACCACCAGGGACTTTTGGCAAGTTTTGGGGGACCCTCAAGACTTGCCAAAAGTCCCTGGTGGTCCAGTGGGGGTCCAGGAGCGATCTCCTGCACTCGGGCCGTCGGCTGCCAGTAACCAAAATGGTGCCGATAGCCTTTGCCCTTACTATGTCACAGGGGCTACCGGTGCCATTGGTCAGCCCCTGTCACATGGTAGGAGCACAAGATGGCGCCGATGGCCATGTGACAGGGGCTGACCAATGGCACTGGTAGCCCCTGTGACATAGTAGATCAATGGCTAACGGCGCCATTTTGATGCGAGGCAGGCCAGAAAGCCCGACGGCACGGAGGGAGAAATCCCTTGCGGGACCCTGCAGGACCACCAGGGATGTTAGTAAGTCTTGGGGAGGGATCGGGATGGTGGGGGGGTTGTATTACAGTTGTATTACAATTTTAATGCTTGGGGTGGTTTTTTTATTTAACAAAATAAAATGTGCCCCTCCCCCCATACAAACCCGAAAAACTAATTTTCCTCGTAGTTTGGGGAAAATCAGTTTCGGGATTCGGGGCCCCCGACCCACGATGAATTAGGCAATTTCATTGAAATTGCCTAATTCGTGATAAACGAAGCACATCTCTAATAAAAATATGCCTTTAAGATCACTCTTCACCTTTTGAGTAATGTTAGTTGGGCTTCCTAGTCCTACCATGTGCTCTGTATACCAGTGCCAACCTATGAACAAGTGGCAATCTACAAGCTTGTCTACTTACTCTCCTGGTATATCTCCCTTGCATTTAGGAATCCAGTAGTGATGCCCTGGCCTACTACTTACGCCATGGCTATCTGTAGGAAGATGGTGCTTATGTGTTCCTCACGTCCATCTTGACTAAACAAGAACTAAAAACCAGACAGTACAGCATGCTGCACCGGTGCCTCAAGCCCCGCCCATCCCCTGTCCCCGGTCCTCCCCTTTTCTTCAACCCGGCTCTTGTGCGCGTAACAAGGGTTACACGCGCGGCCGGGCCCCTTCTAAAAAGCATGCGGCGAGCACATTGCCCGGCCACTCGCGTAACCCCCACTTTTTAGATGCGTGGGCAATTTAAAATTCGCCTTTAAGTCAACTTGTTTAATAGCAATTAATGGACTTCTCCTCCAAGAACTTATCCAAACCTTTTTTAAACCCAGCTACACTAACTGCACTAACCACTAGGGATGTGAATCGTTTTCCATATCGTCTTAACGATAGAAATCGTGTGGCAGGGCAAGAAAATCGTCTTAGGCACGATTTTTTAGTTAAAAAATCGTTAAAAATCGTTTTTTCCGATTAGTGCGCACTAACTGGGAGTTAGTGCGCACTAACTGAAAATGATACAATTTGACACTTTTCAGGTCAGTTAAGGTCAGTTTAGGAATGAATATGTATTCCTATTGGCTGCCCTCTTATTTATTCATGTTACCAAGCTTCCTACTGACAGTATATGGGGGATGGGAAATGGAAACAGTTGGTAGCTTGACAAAACAAGTAATGTGATCAGTCAATGTGACTAGAACTTGTGCCCTAACCCTGATACCAGGGGTATTGTGATCTTCCTGCACACAGTGCCCTATCCCTATTAATACCAGGAGTGTTGTGATCTTCCTGCACACAGTGCCCTATCCCTAATACCAGGGGTGTTGTGATCTTCCTGCACACAGTGCCCTATTCCTGATACTGGGGGTGTTGTGATCTTCCTGCACACAGTGCCCTATTCCTGATACCGGGGGTGTTGTGATCTTCTTGCACACATCCCGGTATCAGGGATAGGGCACTGCGTGCAGGAAGATCACAACACTCCTGGTATTAATAGGGATAGGGCACTACATGCAGGAAGATCACAACACTCCTGGTATTAATAGGGATAGGGCACTGCATGCAGGAAGATCACAACACCCCTGGTATCAGGGATAGGGCACTGTGTGCAGGAAGATCACAATACCCCGGAGGAGTGAGGGTCAGGCAGCTCCCCCCTGTCTGTGAAGCCAGCCTCTCACTAGTAATGCAGGGAGGGAGCTGTCTCAGACTTCACCATCCTCCCCCCCCCTCACCCACACACCATTCACTAGCTGGGACATGGGGGAAGTCAGGAGTGAGGGTCAGGCAGCTCCCCCCTGTCTGTGAAGCCAGCCTCTCACTAGTAATGCAGGGAGGGAGCTGTCTCAGACTTCACCATCCTCCCCCCCCCCTCACCCACACACCATTCACTAGCTGGGACATGGGGGAAGTCAGGAGTGAGGGTCAGGCAGCTCCCCCCTGTCTGTGAAGCCAGCCTCTCACTAGTAATGCAGGGAGGGAGCTGTCTCAGACTTCACCATCCTTCCCCCCCCCCTCACCCACACACCATTCACTAGCTGGGACATGGGGGAAGTCAGGAGTGAGGGTCAGGCAGCTCCCCCCTGTCTGTGAAGCCAGCCTCTCACTAGTAATGCAGGGAGGGAGCTGTCTCAGACTTCACCATCCCCCCCCCCCCCTCACCCACACACCATTCACTAGCTGGGACATGGGGGAAGTCAGGAGTGAGGGTCAGGCAGCTCCCCCCTGTCTGTGAAGCCAGCCTCTCACTAGTAATGCAGGGAGGGAGCTGTCTCAGACTGGTATCAGGGTTAGGGCACTGTGTGCAGGAAGATCACAACACTCCTGGTATTAATAGGGATAGGGCACTGTAAGAGATGACTGTAGTAGATTGAATAAAGATCTGATGTTTCTGCTCTCCTCACACCAAACAAAAACAACACACAAGCAGAGAAGCCCTTCTTACAAAGCTGAGCTAGTGAGTTAAGTAGGAGGAAAAGTAAACATACTGGTGCCAGTGTGGCTACTTAAAAAATACACTTACCAACAATCAATTACATATATTTGAACTGTGTACAGTTCCAGCCAGGACCACCTTTCTAAAATGCACAGTGATTGGCAAATTCAACATGCACTAGCATTTCAGGTGCCTGCTAACAAAAATAATAAACAAACAAGTTCTAGTCACATGAGTGCTGATCATTACATTACTTTTTTTGTCAAGCTTCCAACTGTTTCCATTTCACATCCCCCCAACCATTACCTCAGTATTAGCCTTGGTAACATCAATAGATAAGAGCACAGCCAGCCAATAGGAATACATACATACATATTCATTCCTAAGTGACCTTTACTGACCTGGGAAGTGTGAACACTTTGTTTCATTTTCTGTTGGTGTTCGTTAGTTTCCAGTTCCATTTCCCATCCCCCCAACCATCACCTCAGTGGTAACCTTGGTAACATCAATAGATAAGAGGGCAGCCAGCCAATAGGAACACATATTCATTCCTAACTGACCTTTAGTGACCTGGAAAGTGTTTATTTGTATCATTTTCAGTTAGTGCGCACTAAATCGAGTTAGTGCGCACTAACGGGGAGTTAGTGCGCACTAACACGATTTAACGATTTTTAACGATAAATCGTTAGAATTTCTATTGTATCGTGTTCTATAACGATTTAAGACGATATAAACATTATCGGACGATAATTTTAATCGTTGAAAAACGATTCACATCCCTACTAACCACATCATGATAAAGGGGATACAACTATTCCCTTATGAGGAAAGGCTAAAGGGGTTAGGACTCTTCAGCTTAGAGAAGGGATGGATGAGGGGAGATATTTTAGAGATCTATAGTGGAACGAGTAAACATGAATCAGGCGTTTACTCTTGCAAAAAGTACAAAGACCAGGGGACACACAATGAAGTTACTATCTTACGAATTCTAGATAGTACATTTAAAACTAATATGATCATTTTTTATTTTTTTTTTACTCAATCCATAATTAAGCTCTGGAATTTGTTGCCAGAGGATGTACTAAAAGCTGTTAGTGTGTTTCTTATGTGTAGTTGTGTTTAAAAAAAGGTTTGGACAAGTTCCTGGAGGAAAAGTCCATTAACCATTATTAAGGTGGAGTTGCAGATATCCGGTGCTTATTCCTGGGATAAGCAGCTTGGGATCTCTCTACCCCTTGGGATCCTGCCAGGTGCTTGTGGCCTGGATTGGCCACTGTTGGAGACAGGATGCTGGGCTTGATGCACCTTTGGCAAATCTTATGTTTGATGGACTTGATGGACCAGTTTGGCAAATCTTATGTTTTTATGCATGCAGCTTATGTGTGAATCTATGCAATGGATTGAAAGAGCATAAATCAATTTATTGAATATATACTTTTCCCAACCTATTTAAAAAATATACGCTCATATATTTATGCACAAAAACAAAGCAGGATTTTCTCGCGTAAATCGGTATATTTAAAACACTTGCACATCAAGAAAATTCCCACTTTTACCATTTAGTCCACCAGGTCTTCGAGACCCTCCTAGTAGGGATGTGCAGAGCAAAATTTTATGTTCATATTTTTTATGTCCGAAAGGGGGTCCCACTTGCGGCCAATATGGACATAAAAAAAATCCAATGGGTTGGGTATATGTACATATGTGCAAAAAAAAAATTAAACCCCCTCACCCTCCTTAATCCCCCCCCCAGACTTACCACAACTCCCTGGTGATCGAGCGAGGAGTGAGGACGTCATTTCTGCAATCCTTGGCGAGAAGCATGTGACGTCGGTGGCACGTCGAGTGACGCGGCGTCACGTGATTCCCGGCTCGTTCGCGCCGGACGGCTCGTTCGGCCCAAAAAGAACTTTTGGCCAGCTTGAGGGGGTCAGGAGGCCCCCCCAAGCTGGCCAAAAGTTCTTTTTGGGCCGAACGAGCCGTCCGGCGCGAACGAGCCGGGAATCACGTGGCGCCGCATCACTCAGACGCGACGTCACGTGATTCCCGGCAAGTTCGCGCCGGACGGCTCGTTCGGCCCAAAAAGAACTTTTGGCCAGCTTGGGGGGGCCTCCTGACCCCCTCAAGCTGGCCAAAAGTTCTTTTTGGGCCGAATGAGCCGTCCGGCGCGAACTTGCCGGGAATCACGTGACGTCGGCGTCACGTGATTCCCGGCTTGTTCGCGCCGAACGAGCCGTCCGGCGCGAACTTGCCGGGAATCACGTGACGTCGCGTCTGAGTGACGCGGCGCCACGTGATTCCCGGCTCGTTCGCGCCGGACGGCTCGTTCGGCCCAAAAAGAACTTTTGGCCAGCTTGGGGGGGTCAGGAGGCCCCCCCAAGCTGGCCAAAAGTTCTTTTTGGGCCGAACGAGCCGTCCGGCGCGAACGAGCCGGGAATCACGTGACGCCGGCGTCACTCGACGTGCCGCCGACGTCACATGCTTCTCGCCAAGGATTGCAGAAATAGCGTCCTCACTCCTCGCTCCATCACCAGGGAGTTGTGGTAAGTCGGGGTGGGGGGGGGATTAAGGAGGGTGAGGGGGTTTATATTTTTATTTTGGCTCAACAATCGCGATTTCCAACATATCGAACATATCTATGTTCGATATGTGGGAAATCCGATCGTTTATGTCGAATCAATTTTTTAAGTAAAAAAAAAATATGAGTTGCGTTTTACTAATGCGGTCAATCCGAATGCACACCCCTACCTCCTAGTTCTTCAGCCTGAGCATGCCCGTCCACCCAGATTTCTCATCTGACCAATAGTACTCTATAAACAATCACTTTCACCAGATAATTAGAAGGTGTACAATTATTTAAGAAGTTGTCAAACGTATGTAAGGATCTTTTAAAATAGCAACTTACGCATATAAATTTTGGCCCTTCCCCGGAGTGCCCCTGGCACGCCCCTTTTTTATGCATGTAATGTGCGCATGAAAGTGAAAGTGTGCATGCATTTTTTACTTTTATAAAATTCGGAATACATGAGTTGAGGCTATTGATGCATGTACATGCTAATTTTTATGCATGTAGTGATTTGAAAATTCACTCCTTTGTTTTTATTACTTTTTTTTTCCATTGCAGGGATATAGTAGTGCAAGTCTGTCTGAATTCCAGCTTTCCTCAGTGCTTATGGGTCACAATTACAAATTCTTCCTCTCCTGCTTTACTCTGTTTGATCCCTTAGAGCTTTCTCTGAAGATATTGTTGTTAAACTATAACATAACACATTGAGCTCTCCGTGAGAAATCCTTTTTACAGTGCATGAAGCTTTACATTCATCTGCCAAACATTTCTGGGTTTTTCCATCACTAACCAAATATTTTCTTCTGAGACCCTGGCTTATCACCTTAATTCTCTAAGCAGGATTTGTCTCTTTATCTACTAGAATAAGGTACAGTGTCAAAATAAGGCAAGATGATTGCATCATTATTTTCCTACTGGTTGTATTTCTTGTTTGCTTAATTTTCTAAAGTGTGCTGAGTTCATGCTGTCCAAAATTAGATGGCTTTATTACTGATTACGGATGTGTTGTCATTTTAAAATGACATGAAAACATCATTAGTTATATTGTATTGTGTCATTTCCCATATGAAATGGCACAAAAGTCTAGCAAAATTGAGTTTTGTGTCATTGTCATTTTAGCATGCACTAAAGCATTTTAGCATGCACTATTAGTAAGTGCACACATCAAAAAAATGTAGTATGTGCTAAACTGAAATGAACGAACACAATAATAATAAACATATGTAGAGACCCTTTGAGTCTCCACTAGATGGCCCTATCTCCCAGCCCAGAGTTAGTCAGCGAGGGACCTACCATTCCAAACAGCACCTCCCCCAGAGGCTTGTAGAACGGATAGCCCCTAGTCTGTGAGGGGGGAGAGTTAGGAGTTAGATTTGATTTTGGAGGATACAGGAGTGTGTTGGAGTACTCTCCAATCTACTAGAGTTCAAAAAAAGGTTAAAAACCTGGCTCTTCAGGCAAGCTTTCCAATAGGCACCTCCTCCTGACTTTCAGATCCAACCATTGCAGGGTGTCACCAACACCTTGCCACTTAATTTTCATACCGTACTTGCTTATTCGCAATTCTAACAGTCATTATTCACCTTTATATAACCGTCTACTGCAGACCATATTCGCTACTAAAGTTCTTTGTAAAAAAGGTTAAATCTGTTAAATGCTATTGTTACATTCTATGTTACTTATAATAATGTTCAATGGTTTATTGTTATTGTTCCATGTTCTATGTAAAAAAACCCAGGTCTAACTTCCCAGACCAGGGCAACCTCTTTCGTTACTTGTAAACCGGACTGATTTGTATTGCATACAGGAATTCCGGTATATAAAAATTTAAAATAAATAAAATAAATAATAGGGATGTGCAGACAAAAAGTTTGTGTTGATAAGTTGAAGTTGAGGGTCGATTTCGTTCAATATGGACATATGGAGAATTCCATAAGTTGAGGGTCTGTCCATACGTTCACCGGTTCCCTAAATAAAAATTTAAACCCCTCACCCTCCTTAATCCCCCCCCAAGACTTACCAAAACTCCCTGGTGGTCCAGCGGGGATTCAGGAAGCCATCCCTGTATTCCTTTGCGAGGAGCACGTGACGTCGGCGTCACTCCGACGTGACGCCGACGTCACGTGCTTCTCCGCGCCTCCATTCCCGGACACCCGTTGGACCCAACCGGAACTTTTGGCCAGCTTGGGGGGGTCAGGAGGCCGATGTAGCAGCATTTATTTATTTAATACTTTTTTTTAATACCGGCATTCGTGGTTACATCATACCGGTTTACATCCGAACTAAAAGTGGAAAATACATAGAACAGGTACTGGGGGATGGGACAAGGGAGAAAGAGAGGCCGAGTGGTAGCAAAAACAGAGCAACAAATAATATAATAAAACTAACAAGCAGCAATATCACAAACTATATAAATAGGTACATGCGGATCTCCCACAGGAGCTGGCAGCAGCAGCAGCATTTCTGTGATGCCGTTTCCTGCTGCTGTGGGGCCAGTCCCGTGAGAGGAGCAGCGAGATTTTGCAACTCCTCCCACGAGACAGTAAAAGATGGCTTCACTGAAACACTGCTGCCGCTGACTTGCGTGGCGGATACATGTGTTACTACATCAGATCTGGCAGGGGTTTGGGTTACCCCTTCCCGATTCAACGCCTAAATCTGAGCAGGAGAGAGCCAAGATAGTGAGGGAAAGGAAGAGCTGAGGTAGTGAGGGGTGAGAAGTGAGGAAAAGAGACAAAGTTGTGAGGCTATGGGCTGCTCGGTGGCTCCCATTCCACCAGCAGCCGGAGTGGAGGGGAGGCCACTTTGCGATCCTGACCCATTTGAGATCAAAATGAAGAGGCGGGCCCAGGGCTGCTGGGGAGCAAGTGGAAGAAAAGAAGATGAAGTCCATGTCAGTGTGAGAGCGTGTGTGTGTGTGTGTGTGTGAGAGAGAAGGAGCATGTGAGAGTGGTTGTGTGTGGGAGTGTGTGCGTGAGAGCATGTGTCTGTGCATGTGAGCATATGTATGAGAGGAAGCACGAATGTATATGTATGTGTGTGTGCACATGCGCATGTGTGGGAGAGGGGCGGTGTGCATCTGAGAGTGGAAGCATGAGTGTGTGAGCGTTTGTGAATATATGAGAGAGAGGAGAAAGTTTGCATGCCCTCCCTCCCTCACTAAGCCACAACAATCTCAGGATAACTGGAAATCAAAAGTTTTAAGGTATGGAGAATGGAAGGGGTTTTTTTCATCCTTATTAGTTTTAATTATTTGGTGTTACTGTTTTGAAATATATATATTTTTTTAAATTTATACTTTATTGAGAATTTTTTATATATTTCACCATAATTCCAAATAAAATAAGAAATCTTGTTATACAACATACATATCCTCAAAATACAATAATAATTAACCATAACCAAAATTATGTTGTACAAGACAAAATAATTGGGGGATCACACAGTAACTCAAAGAGACCAAATATATCTTATAGGAGGAGAGAGAATTGCAATTTAATTCCTAATGGCCTTACAGTTAGATGTTATTAACTCTGTTAGGCTCAGATTTGTCTGCAATAAATGTCTCCAGATGTATGGGATCTGAGAATATAAATTTATTACCCTGAAAATTTATATAACATTTAGCAGGAAACTTTAGAAAAAATGTTGCCCCTATTTCTAGGGTTTTACTTTTCAGGGCAAGGAATTGTCTTCGACGGGCCTGTGTAGGCCTCGAGACATCAGGAAATAAATATACTCTTTGCCCGCAAAAGGAGCGATCTTTGTTCCTGAAAAACTTCTCAAACACTTGATCTTTCTCTCGCTCAAGAGAGAAAGAAACAAATAAAGTAGTTCTTTTATTTATAATGTCAAGTGATTCCTCTAAAAAGGAGGAAATCCCTGGACTTCTCTCTCCTTCTTGATCTTGTGAATTTCTAGATTGATAGGGAAAATAAAAAATCTTAGATACAATTGGAATTTTGTCATCCTCATATGCTAGGTTTTCCATTAAAAAATTTTTTAAACATTTCATATGGTGATAGTAGTCTCGTAATTGGGAAATTCACCAAACGAAGATTTTTAATACGCAACATATTTTCCACATTTTCTATCTCAGAGTGTAATGATAGACTATCTACTATATGCGTACTTTCTACATTTTGTATGTTTTGTACCTTTCCAGATATAGATTTTATAGCTGTTTCTACCTCAATCAATCTTTTCCCATGATCTTCTATCGAAGATAGCGCGCGCGGCTTTGATCGGCTTCGATCGCCTTCGATCGACTTTACCTTATTGTGTGTCCATTTCCTTTGGATTAAGTTGATTGAATATATGGGTCGGAAACGTAAGGCAAAAGTCTATACTTCCTCCCCAGTCCCAAACATCGGACCGATGGATGCCCACATAAAGGTTTTGCCAAAGATGGACTGCGAAAGTGCCACTCTAGAAGTGTCCTTGAGTCCGGGCAAGGGCCCGACTACACCTCCACAACCTTCAGGAGCTCTATTGATGCAAGGTTCCCTCGAGGACAGTCAAGAAAGCGTGAGTAGGGTAGAGAGAGAGTACTCTCTCCCTGAAAAATCTTTAGTAGGAACAGCATTTGGAACTGTAGACGGACTTGCACCACGAGCTCCTAGTGAAAGTCTGCTGTGCCAAAAAGAGCCACCAGACATAACGCTGAGAGATTTGTGGAAAATGTTAGTCAGGTTAGACTCTAATGTCTTGCAAGTAAATGAATCGTTAACTTCTCTGGTGAATGTTTTGAAATATTTTACTGGAGTTTGGGAAATTTAAAAATTAATTAATATGATTTTAATTATTGGAATTTTATTCTTAAAATATTTATTTTTGTTATTAATATGGTTTCTGTTATGATTGATGTTTTATATTTCTTGATTTTATTATTTGAAGTTTTATGATGACTGATGATGTTTCTGTTCTTCCATTGTTGCATTCTATTCAGAATCTAGCGTTGCGGTTTCCAGTTCAATTTTTATCTGCACATTTTTTATACTATATTGTCTCTTTATTTAATTCTGTATTTGGTGAGGGTCTGTCTGTGTTCTGCACATGGGACCGAGGTGAGGTATTCTGCTATCATGTAGTTTCTGTATGTGGCTCTATAGCAGCCTGACTTGTTCTGTTTTCCTAATAGGAGGAGTATTGGTATTTTAGGACCTGGTGTAGTATTTGCAGCATTAATTTTTCATAAGTAAGTTTGTTATTATTTGAGCACTGGCAGTTAGTGCTGATTTGTATAGGAGGTTTACTATATTGTAATTGTTCACTCATGACTTTCTGAGGGTCAAGCCCACATCCAACACATATTCCAATAGGCCTAATACCATATGGATATTTTTGCAGGGTTTTCTGATTGGTGCCACAGCAGTGAATGTAAACATAATATACAGGTTGCTGTTAGTGATATTTTTACCTTAGAAGACTGTGCTCTGAATGTATTTTAATGTAAAATCTTTTATTATAAATGCATAATTTTCAAGTATGTGTGTGTGTGTGTGTGTGTGTCGAGAGGTGGGGTGAGGGCTTTAAAGTTCACCTAGTGCATCTAATACCCTTGCACTGGCCATGAGTTCCAAAAGAGAGGAGGTGGATCCGGGAAGAGAGGAATATCAGATTTTAAAGTTTAGATTACTGGAGGGAGATAAATGAATTGGGGGACACACACGGGGGGGTGTCAGCACAGTAATTGTTCACACAGGGCAGCAAAAAAGCTAGAACTGGTCCTGGACTGGAATCATTGTGTGTGTGTGTATGTGGAGAAGAGGGATTGGAATCAAAGTATGTGTGTGTGTAGGAGAAGGAATGAGGAGAGGGAATGGAGTTAATGTGTGTGTATATGTATGTAATGTGTGTATGTGCATGTGTGGAGGAGACAGGTTGGAACCACCCTGTGTGTGTGTGTGTGTGGAGGGGAGGGTTTGGAACAAGCCTGTGTGTGTGTGTGTGTGTGTGTAGAAAAGTAGTGGAGCGAGCTTATATGTGTGGAGGAGAGGGAATAGAGTCAACATGTGTGTGTGTGTGTGTGTGGAGGAGAAGGAGTGGAGTCAGCATGCATATGCTTAATAGGGAGCTAGTGTGTGAATGTGTGCATGCCTGAGAGAGGGAACCTGTGTGTGTGTGTGTGTGTGAGTGAGTGTGTGTGTTCCTGACAGAGCGAGTCAGTGGTATGTGTGCCAGAGAGAGAGGGAGTCAGTGTGTGTTGTGTGTGTCCTTGAGAGAGAGGGAGCCAGCCAGCGTGTGTGTCTGTGAGCATGTATGAGTTTTGAAAGAGTGTTTGTGTGTGTCTGTGTGAGCTTGAGGATGAACGTAAGTGTATAATATGTGAGAGGAGAATGTTTGTGTACCTCCCTTCCCCTCCCACTGCCCCATGACAGTCTCAGGGTGAATGGAAATCACCCCCTCCCCAGTGAAAAGAGACCCCGCATGGTGGTGCCCTGTGGTATTACGCTGGTGGGTGCAGTGGGGACAACACAAATGAATTGGTCCTCGGGCACCAGAGATCCTGGCTATGATTGCCTCTGTTAAGATTAACCAAATAAATATTATAAACAAGAGGAAAAGGCCTTAGTGCAATATATCCAAGCATACTCTTTAAATGCCATTTGGTTGATTCAGAATTTGGGGCTGTGATGCCCATGCCTAAACCGGCCCCGGGTGCTCCCTCCTCAGCAAAGGCATGAGATACTGATGGGGGGAGCCCACACTGCCAGTGCTCGGCTGTAGTTTCCACTGGATAAATGAAGGATTTCAATATTAACAGGTTTCTGTTTGAAGTACATAAGTGTATCAGCAAACAGAAATGAAGCACAACATTGAGACATAATTTGTATGGATTTCATAAATGCAGCTGACATGATTCACAGACAAGATTGATCTACTAAAGGCAGTAAACACAGTTAAAGGGAAGAGCTACTGAAATAGATCAAAAGCTTCCTTAGACATCTGAAACAGGTATGAATAGAAACTGATAATTCAAAGTTCACTAGGGTAACAATGAAATACCACAAAGGTTAATTTTAGACAAATGTTTTTTTGTATGTTGTCAGGGTAATTAATGTAACATCACGCATAAGTTAACTGGCAAATACATGCATACGTTAGACCAATTTTCAAAGCAGACTTGTGTGCAGAAGCCTGCTTCAAAAATGATCCCACACAATCTACCTACACCCCTGCTAAAATGTATGCAGAATTTTGGAAATCCAAAATTGCACACATAAGTCCACACCCTCCTCTCAGTCCCATCCCCAGTCCAGTTAAACTTATGTGATGTACACGCATGAGTTTGCCTGCGTTGGTCAGTTTTATAAGAGGCTATTTCTGCGCATAAACCACCATTATACCTGCAGAAGTCCCTTTGCAAATTACCCTCCCTAGGTATAAATGACCTGGAAGCAAGTTCGTTATCAGAGAAAGTGGCATGTGCTGAAGACAGAAAACAGAAATCCAGCAATTATCGTGGAATGGAGCCAAGAAATTCAAAATAATTGGACCACATTAGGCTTATGTGCAGATAAGTGGCTGGATATACTTCAGGGTAGCGTAAAATAATGAGGTTAGTGAAGAAAAGTAATTGTATGTACTGTAGTCGAAAATGATCTTGCTACAAATACAGACTGGGACGCAGAGCCAAGGGTAATTGTAGAACATCTTATCAGTAGTACAGGAACCAGCAGAGAGTGAAGGTGCACCGAAACGGTACATAGGGGGTTGGAAAAAAAACCAAACAAAAAAAAACAAGTCAATGAAGCATTTAGAAGAATTTGTTCAGACCTAATTTGTAATCAGTTCTTGCTGCACTGGAAGAAGATTTGGAGGCTAGGAATTTCTGGAAACATTTAGGAATTTATGGTACAGGCATTGTTATAAGAAAAAAATGCATTGGGTAAGGGGTGGGGATATCTTGAAGGCTTAATATATAAGGTACTTTGGAAAGGAGTAAAATGATGACAATCAGATATATGGACTGATAAATAATTTAAACTAAGAAGTCATATCATAGATGCTGGTTTAAAGAATTCATAGCCTAAAAGCAATTCAAACACACTTGATTTATTCTGTTTGCGATCCTGTTGAGATGAAGGATCCTTCTATAAATAATATTTGCATTGAGTTGCATTGTATAGCGTAAACAAATGCAAGTCAGCCTTAATTGAAAAGCAAATGTGACACGTAGGACAGTACTCTGTGATATATCTTTCAGCTTACTTTAACAAGAGGTTGTAGATCCCATAGGAAGCAATGACTTTCAAATGTGTTAATTGGTGGTAATGCCATCATGGAATATCTTTATCAGAATACATCAACGTGCACCTCCGTGACATTCTTTCTCCTATGGTTCGCAACAAACAATAGTTTTATTTGGTCTCTTTAATACTGTATCTATCTGTGCCTTATATCTAAATCGCTATATAATTTCTCAAATTCCAGTCCAAACAACCTAAAATGTCCCTGGGCATAGCTATGGTACACAGGGATGAGTAACATCCTGTTTCTGGTGTGTATCTCGTGCTCACTTTGCCGTGCATATATGTGTGTGGTGTTTGTTGTATGTAGGTGGGTGCATGCAAACACACATACACTAGATATAGTAATAAAGACTCAAATATATACACCATTTTTCTTCTTCAGGGAGGTTTAATTCTCCTGGGGTGTCCAGCGTCCAAATACAGTACTTTTATATTCCTAGTGGAGTGGGGTAATAAGGTATTAACCCCTCCCCCATATAATAATGGTTTCCCATTCTCAGTCAAGAAAGGGCCAGCTATATCTTATGAGTCAGACTGAGAAGCTGTATTTCTTAACATATATTTTATTTCTTAACATAAGGTTTAATTCTCTGGCTTTGACTATGGTCACAACACTTTTGCCTCCCCACTGGGGTCAGTTGCCAGGACACTAATCCCAGTCCCATATTGTCCAGGTTCTTAATCTCAGCCAAAAGCCCATCCTGAGTTCATGGCTCAGACCTCGAACTTGAGCTTAGCCAAAAAGAGGCTGAGAGATGGCATATTATGGTCTGCCATCGTAATAAGCGGCAAGTTCTCAGGCACTCTGTTCTAGCATCTGACACCTGTCGTCACTTTGGTGCTGCACACTTGAGAGGAGCAATAAGGGAATGTCCTACAAGAATTATGAACCCTGATTTAAATCCAAAGCAACCAAAATATGTGCATCGCCCCTTCAAGAATTCTGTACTCTAAGCAACACCAGTAAGAAATCAACAGAAAGGTAATCTTCTGCCATATTCAGTGACAATAGCCCTGGCAACTACATCTGCAAGCACTGAAAAATACACTTAGATTGAATTTTCAAAGAGTTATGTGTGTAAAAATTTGTACTTCCAAATCACAAATAGATTTGTACTTCCAAATCACAAAATTACCTTTTGTGTTTGTATTATTTGTAAAAATTTGTATACATATGCGCAGATTAGCATCTACTTGTGTACACACAATTTTATAAACATCAAACGTGCTTGTATGTTTGCTTTTGCTTGCGCATATACTCTTTTTAAAAAGTGGGCAGATCACGGGCAGAGCCAACATTTCCGCATGTAAGTTGCTATTTTAAAAGTCACGCCTGTAGACTTTCCAACTTACCTAATTTTACACCTGCTAATTATCTTGCGTAAATGATATTAAACGTGTTTATTGTGTACTGCCACCTGGGTGGGAGGTCTGGGTGAACTGGGAGGAGTTCAGGCTGAGGAACCAGGAGAATTTCATTGACCTAGAGAAGGTCTGGGTGAACTGGCAGAGCAATTGGTAACACTGGAAATGTCAATTACAAAGCATGTTTTAAAATATACTGTCTTAACATGCATAAATCGGGATTTATGCAAGTCCTACTTTATTTTTGCACGTGTGTATATGTTTTAAATAGGTAGGAAAAGTACATGCGTCCAATGCATTGTATGTATTCGTGCATAAGCATATATACGTACATATGTTGTGGGGCAGATTATATGATATGTGCGAGTTATATGCAGGATGTGTCAGAAAAAATACAAATTTGGGATCCCTCCTTCCCTTCCTTTCAGTAATTCCAGAAAGCCATGCATAGAGTCCAAGCCAGCATGGGAATCCCACTTAACCAGGAAACACACATTCTTCCTGAACCCCTCACTTCTCTGAACCTCACCCCCTGGGAACAGTGTTCGGACAAGTCCTCTAGCTGGTAAGAACAATCAAATGACAAACAGGGTAGGTAAGCGGCTGACAAGGCCCATTACAACCACAATTTAGACCACAAATAAGTGTTCAGTAGTAGCACCGTGACATACTATCTTCACTTATAAGTCATATTCTGCCAAAACCAGCTAGGCAGGTCATCCTGGAGATTGTCTGCACTTACTTCTTCCACATGATGGAGAGAATTTATTCATTTATTTAAAAAAAAACTTACATTCCTCCATTCTCATTGAGATGAGACCACTAGCAAGCAGAATTTTCTTCTCTGGTCATCGTATATTTCTTCTAGGGGCACAACTAAAAATGGAAGTCTGTTGGTTGAGCAGTAAATGTGGTCTTTACTCCCAGCATAAAAACAAAAACATGGACATCATGTTCTTGCTATAATGCAAAAACCCTGTTCTCCCACAAAATCCTTTGCAAGAGCTCCAAGGAAAACAAGGAATACATTTTAGTTAGGGCCTGACCCTTTTATGAACTAGAATTGACTGCTGACATAAGTTTTAGTACTGTTTTAATAAGTTTTTTATTTTTGTGTTTTACTTTAATAGCATTGTATTATCTAATGCTGTAACAACTTGTAAACCGTTATGATGGTCCTACTGAATGATGGTATATAAAATCAATCAATCAATCAATAAATAAATAAATATTCCTTAAAGTTACCTTACTCTATCACCACAGCTTTGGAGCTAGAGTGCATTACTCATTAGCAGTAGAGGTAACCAATAAGTGTAGTTGCCATTTATAATTAACTCTCTCAATTCTTGCATCTGGCTTATATCTATCTACCAAGATGTGGGCCAAATATTTGAATCAAATGGGAATGTAGACGAGGTTGGGTGCTGACTACAACATTAAGCTGCATGTTTTTTACACACAAAGGCCAATGTGTAAATAGTCAAATACATTACTACAAAACATATTACAACATCCCAGATATAGTCTGATAGCTCTTAGTATCTCAAAATTTCAACAGCACATTCAAAAATATTACAAAACATCCACATCTTTATATCTTTTTTTTATTTGGACTTATATTTATTAAAAAAATGTTCAATAATAACTCATAAGTTACAGGTGGGTGTATAACAAAAGCAACATGTAATTTAAACATTTAAAAAGCTCTTTGTTCTAATAGAATTTTGGGATCTCCACTAAATGACCCTAAGATAAGAGTATAGGAGAGAAGCAAACCACTTGCGACAGTACCTCTGTTTGGTGGCTGCGATTGTAGGCTTCGGCCTGCTTAAGGACAGGCTGTGTCAGAGATTGGCATGATATTTTTGGTTAGCAAAAGAGAAGGAACTGTTTTGTTCACAGGTAACCCTTTCCCTGGTGGGGTAGGGCCCTGGCCTTCCAGGAGAGAGAGAGAGAGAGACGACCTGCTGTTCCATCTTAGGGTCCAAAATGGCCGACTACCTCTGAAGCAGAGTTTCTTCAAGATACAGACTGTGTCGGTTGATGCATTTCTAATACTGGATTCATTCCATGACACTTCAGATAAGTTCTTTTTATATCTCATATAAAAACTTTTCGAAGAAAGACTGATATTGCTTTGTACATTTTGAGATGGGGATGGATGATTACATTGGGGCACTGCCAAGAGTTTGCAAGTTTAGTGGTACCCATGTATGCAGACCTCTACTCGTATTAATTTAAATATCTCCTAAGCATTTTTTATGCGTCTTTGAAATAAGTGTTCAGCAGTGTTAATGAATATACCCAAAAAGGTCTTTTTTGATTTAGGTTTATCCTTCCTTACTGTCTGTGGCAGGTTTTGGAGGTATTCCCATGAACATTCAACATAAAAAAAAATCTTTCTTTTGTATAAATGTATAAGAATTATAGAGATCACTATAAAAACTCTCAGCATGGTTATACTGCTTAAATTGATTAATATTAGATTCCTTTATTATCCATAAGTAGGTTTCGACATGACTCGGATCTGTTGCCATAGTGATTGGCCAGAGAGTCCCATCTTACTGCTCTTGTCAAATTGAAGATCGTTATCACAATCTGACCACAATGTACCGATGCTGCCCTGAGACAGCCCCGGGGAACGAGCAAAGCTTCAAGCGTAAAGGGTTTAAGGGACTGAATCAGACCAAAAAAAAAAAAATCCTGATGCCAACTTGAGCCAAGTTCTCCTTGTCTGCCGGTCAGTCCTGATGCAAGATACTTTCTCTGCAGGGTAATATTACAGCTGCAATACAGAGGCATAAATACAGACCATTTCAGATTTGCATTTACTTCTCCTAAACAGGTGACAATTGCTGGCACTTCCTCAGCTAGCCATTGCCTCTCTACTCATTTCTAGCTAGAGATACGGAAACTGTTTGCAACTTTCTGTGCTCCATTCTAATATATTTTATAGACAAATTATTGGCAGTGGTAGCAAGATTTCCTGCAATGGCAGCCATATGCCATCCCATAAACCTGTTATGACACTTTTGGCAACTTAACTCAAAATCTCAGCTTCAGCAATGCCTCAAGAGGGTGGGGGAGGCTAACATTAGGTAACTCTGCCCTTGTAGAGTGGCATTTTGCTATTTTGTTTTTAAACAACATAGTGGAAGTCTAGGGCAGAAATATCCTTTGTTTTCCACAGTGCTGAAATCTTATACATATTAATTGTTTGCTTCTGCACAAAGTAGGAAAGGAGAGGGGTGGCGTGCTTTTCAAAATATCCAGACATGGTAGAGAATCCCAGAGTTTTGTTTTTTGTTGTTTTTTTTTTAAATTGAGCATTGGTATCAACCCCTTGGGATCTACCCTCTTGAAGGGTTTCATTGGAAAATGGAAGAATGCCAGCAGGCGTCAGGGTGAACATCTGGCCATATTAGCATTATGGAGGATATTGGGCTCCACTTTCCCAAGGATTCCTCCCATTCTGCGCTCGTGGGAGAGGGAGGTGTCCTTCTTTTGTTTAGGGCCACACCCCCTTTCCTCGGAAACCAATGCTCAGTGATAAGACTGAATGATTGTCGGAAAACCAGAAGCCATTACTAATGAGAATCTCACAGGTAAGAATAGTAAAGCTTCTAGCACCATGTTCAAATTATTCCTTCCATGGCATTGTATTACTTTCTTTCTTTTGACTTTGTACAAGATTGTAGCACTATCTCAGGAAGTATGTTACCCTCAGGCAATAGTTCATTGCTATTATACTGCAACCTGTTCACTAGACACATCAATCTATCTACACACACACACACACACACACATACGCACCTCTCTCTCTCACTCTCTCTCTATATATGTTCACTTTCCTGAAAACAAATTAATGAAATCAATAGTATTTTCCAAAACAGCCTTTTGCTTTATTGAGTTGCAAATGAGTGAAACCCCCAATCTGCTTATTTAAAATTTGCTATTGATGTTCGCAGGGTATTTTGAAAGCAGCTAATATATGGCATCTCTCCCATTTTCTCCTTATTAGTGTGCTTTGCTGGACCAAAGGCCCAGTTCACTAAGATTCCTCCCCCTATCCCCCATTATGGTACAAAAAGCTTCAGTGAATCAGGCCCTAACCTTGCTAATTGTACTGGTTTACAGCAGTTCTCAGTGATGCCTTACGAGCTTTGTGAGCAGGCGTTAGAGAGCAGTGCGCTTCTCTGCTCAGAAACAATATTTTACAGAGAGGAAAAAAAAATATACATATCCTGCTGATATTACTTTTATGAGAAGATATATCAGAAAGAAAAGTCTGCGAGGCTGATAGCTGAATTATTCTCTGAGCTGTGGGTAGCATCTTCAAGACATCTATCAATGTCCGTCAAACACTAACATAGGCAAGAACACCCTTAAATTTCAGCTAATTCTGTAGAGCTTATCTCATCAGTGAATTACTTTTATTCTTCTCCAGTCCCTAGAAAGGATTGTCTGATTGATGTAGTTTTGTCATGCACTGAGACTAGAAACGCCATAGCTATAACTTTGAAATATGACTCCATATCACTAACCTTCCCCATCTCATTAGGCGCACTCCTTGATCTTGGAGACATCTTGAAAGACTCTTTATTAATCAGCACTCTTTCTGTATGTTTTTAATGTTTGATGTGAATAGACTATGCTCAACTATGAAAAAAAAAATACTATTTGCAATGGTTTTTAAAACCTTTACCAAACTCAATCTTAAAGGCCTTGAGTTTCAGTGTATAGGGTAATCAGCATAGTGAATATTGCTCTGCAGGCCTGGATGAATACCATTATAAATATTGTGCTTATTGTAATTCATAGTCACAATTCTATGAGCCAGTTCACTCCTACTTATTCTTGAAATGACACAATTTTTGCATTTGAAAAATGGTATCAGAGGGAACAGACTGGAAAACTTTTTCCTTTTCATTGAAGTTCAGAGTCTAAAAGCAGCTTAAGCTTCTATCCTGAATAATCTCTTCCTGTATAACATGTTTAGACTCTGCAGGTGGCATCTGTCTGTTAGTGGCTGCTCCATGGTAGTGTTGTTTCTGCACAAGCCGCTTGGAGGCTCCGCGAGGGTTGATTACGAACAAGCGCTGCCGACTTGCTTCGGGCGGAGGGAGAGAGCAGTCTGTCTCCTACGTGCAGGCTCTTCTCTCAGCCATGGAAGCCACCCAGCTGCGTGGCATCCACGTGCACACCACCATATCCACGTTTTACTCTGGGTCTCAGCTAGGGAAATAGCAAGACCTGGTCAGTCCTCGTCACTCGAGGGATGGAGGGAAAGCACAAAATTAACAAACTGGCGTTCATGCTGCACACAAAAACTCCCCACTTTGGTTTTCTGAACCTGGGGAGTTATGTAAAGGTAAACTGTGTATTTTTTTTTCATTTCTTTCATTTGGTGAAAGCCAAGCACACCCTTTATTACCTTTTTAATAGCGAAACTGTTTGCACTGGTGGTATGAGCTACTTTCGGTTTCATGCTGTTTCACACAAGCATATTTCTTTGGGTGCTTGGCCTTGGCACTCACAAATTCTTGTTAAATACTCCACACTCTTAATCAATTATAACACATTTTTAACAACTAAAATGCTTTTTAAAAATACTTGAGTTCCAAAAACTCTGAACTTAATAGAACAAGTGGAATTCCAAAACTAAAATTATAACAAATCTCACTGATATTGGACAGGGTTCTTTCAAAGTCTATCTTTTAATTCCCAAGTTTTTGATCACTATCGAATAAAAATAAATTCATTGCTTATATCTAACCCTTGGGGCAGTACTACATTGTACACTGATAAGATTTTATTGTTGGATGGTGTATCAGGATTAATTTTTTCACAAAGGGGTTGGTTCACCCAGTTTAAGGCTGGAGGAGAAGCTGCAGCTAAGCAAATTGACACAATGGGATTCTGTGTTTGAGGAGACGCAGTGTGGAAGGCCAAATAGCAGCAATTTGACCACTGTTGAGCATATAGTGAGAATTTGGGTCCAAACAAGTCAAGCTGTCAAATGCATCATTGGGCTCATTACAATATACTGTTTAGGACCCTCATTAGAGCTTTCTGAATATCCAAAGTCACTCCAGTGCCTATAGAGTAAGGCATGAAAAATGGCAGAGTGTGCATGGATAGAGACCTGTGCACAAAGTCAGATCAGGAAGTCAAAAATGGCTGCTCACACTCTGGTGGCAAGCCCATCTCATGTGTACACTCTCCAACATTTATTCAGTCCCAGTTCATGGAAATCAGTGGAGAAATCCCCAAACTCACATGCACTTACCAAATTAGGGCCATCACTTCCAGTAGGCGAACTAGGCAGTTGCTTAGGGGGCAGTAAAATTGCCAACACAAGGCCCCCAGGCTGCTGGCCAAAGATAGAGGCCACCAGGTGGATGAAGACAAGAAGTGCGGCCCAATGGAATCATTTGTGGATCAAATCCCACCCCCAGCTAAATAGAAGAAGAAGAAAAAAACAGTAAATGCTGCGGCCGAAGGAAAACCAGAAAGAGGCCCAGGAAGGCCATGGCCAGAGCCCAACCCATCCACAGCCAAACACATGAAAAAGAGAGGCTCAGAAGGGCCATGGGAGGAGCCCATCCTGCCTGTAGCCGAAGACATAGAGAAGCCCTGGAAGGCCATAGGTGGAGTCCATCCCACCAGCAACCAAAGACACTGCCCTGGAAGGGCCACAGATGGAGCCCATCCTGCCCACGGCTGAAGACAGAAGAAGAGAGATCCAGGATGGCCCCAGGTGGAGCTGATCCCACCCGAGGCCGAAGACCAAAGAAAAGAGGCCCTGGAAGGTCCACAGGCAGAGCCCATCCTGCCATAGCTGCTAACAGGAAACAGAGAGGATAGAGAAAGACGCAAGCAGAGCCTATCCCACCAACAACCAAAGAAGACAAGAGGCCCAAAGTGAAAGAGGAAAGGAGTCTGTGTATTGAGAGAGGAAGCCTGTGTGTGTGCTTGTTTCTGAGTGTGTGTGAGAAAGGAAGCCTGTGTGTGCGAATCTGAATGTGAGAGATAAAAGAAGCCTATGTGTGTCTGTCTGTGTTTGTGAGAGAGAGGAAGCCTGGATGTGTGCGCGTGTATGTCTGAATTTTTGAGAGAGAGGAAGCATATGTGTGTGTGTGTGTGTGTGTGTGTGAGTGTGTGTGTGTGTGTGTGAGAGAGAGTGAGTGGGAGAAAGGAAGCCTTGGGGTGTGTGTGTGTGATGATATCATAACTTGACTAAAGAACAGAGACAAGCTTTAGATTCATTGGTAATGGCTATTGGCTAAGGCTTCCCATTTGGTCATAAAGCTGGCGGATAAGGGGGGAACAATAGTAGTGCAGGGTCATGCTCAGTATGAACAAATTATGTTGGCACATTTAAATGGTACTGATTTTTACAAACCCATAATATGGGATCCCACATTATTTTAAAAAGAAAATATTAGGCAAATAGTGGAACCAACAATAGGGATGTGAATCATTTTTTGACGATTTAAAAAATCGTCCGATATTTTTTAAATCGTCAAAAATCGTTAGAGTGCGCGATACAATAGAAATTCCCCTGATTTATCGTGAAAAATCGTAAATCGGGGATTTGGGGGGAGGGCGGGAAAACCGGCACACCAAAACAACCCCTAAACCCACCCCGACCCTTTAAAACTAAACCCTTACCTTCCCCCACCCTCCCGAATCCCCCCAAAACTTTTTACGAGTACCTGGTGGTCCAGTGGAAGCTCCGGGACTGATCTCCTGCTCTCGGGCCATCAGTGCCATTTTGATGCCACTAATAAAAATGGCGCCAATGGCCCAATAAAATAAAACCCACAGACCCTTTAAAAATCAATCCATTAGCTTCCCCCACCCTCCCGACCCCCCCAAAAACGTTTTAAAATTACCTGGTGGTCCAGTGGGGGCGCGGGGAGCGATCTCCCCGCGCCCCCACTGGACCACCAGGTAATTTTAAAATGTTTTGGGGGAGTTGGGAGGGTGGGGGAAGCTAAGGGGTTGGTTTTTTGTTTATCGGATCGAGCGCAGACGATAAACAAAAACCCAATCGAGCCGGACGATAAAAATTTTAAGATTTGAATCGGAACCGGAACCGATCAGATTTCGGTTCCGATTCACATCTCTAACCAACACGTTTCTTGACAAAAAAAGGAGAAACAATTTTTATTAATAGATCATACGAGGCAGCCTACAATTTATTCAGATCCTAAGATTCACAAAAATCTTCAGACACCTCCCATTCGACGTATAGTGTCATTGAATGGGTCAGTATTAGAACCTCCTGCTATATTTTTAGACTGTTTTCTTCAAACCCTAGTGGCGCAGATACCATCATACATTAAAGACATAGCACAATTTTTGTGTAATTTACAAACATTACAATTGAATCAACGTCCAGTTACCATGGATATACAGGCATTATATACGCATATACCACAACAAGCAGCTTTACAAGTAGTTGAGAATTATTTGATGCAATGTCTGTTCAATGAGTGCCTATAAATTTTTTAGTCGATTTAGCAAAGATCATTTTGTTAAATAATTTAGTTTTTGGGACCAATGTTTCCATCAAACCCATGGAATTTCCATGGGATCTTCTCTGGTACCATCGATAGCTAATTTAAATGTGACAGCATTTGAACAATAGTGAATCTATGATTCGGAGTAGTGGCAATATATAATTAAGTGGTATCGATTTTTAGATGATATCTTTATGATTTGGGCTGCACCTGAGTCACAACCATTGGCTTTTATTGATTTGATAAATTCTTTGGATAGTCATTTACAGTTCACATTTCAATGTGACAAAACATCAATACCATATTTGCATATTGTTGCGCCCGTTGGTCACAGGCGGCTGTGACCTGTGCTGCTCCCTCCTTTCTATATGCAGCTCCAAGTCTGGGGAGAATGGTGGCCTCCGCTTCCACACTCCGACCCTCATGGCGTGCCCGGGACAGCGTGGGCGCTCCCGGCAGCCATCTTACATCTGGGTTCACCTAAGGCACATGCGCGCGTACCTACCCTCTTCTTAAAGACATCATGGCGGGAACCTCGGGGGCATCCCCACCGCATGACATCACCCGCTTACCATATTTAAACTCAGCTGACCGCTTGCTATATGAGTTAGCAAGGATTCCTTCCTGCTATTTCTGCCACGCTGGGACTTCATCTCTCTGAGTGTCTTAGGTACCCGCTCCTCAGGGGCCTGCCGCACTCAGGGCTATCCGCTCCTCAGAGAGCCATTTCTTTCTCTCTCATTCCAGTGAGTCCTGCATCATTCCTGGACGACCTTCGTTGTTCTTTGACTGGACCTCCTTGGTACCTGATCTTCCATCTACATCTACAGTACCGGTGTGAGTACAGAACCTTCTCTACTACCTTTGTGGTACTGATTCTCGGGTTACCCTGCTTGCGGGCCACTACTGGATCCCCTCTGCCTTGTGCACGCCATCAGCTTCCGGCCTACCCTGTGCTGCGGACCACTACCAGAGTCCAGCACAAGCTACGCCTAGATAAGGTATTCATCTGTCTAATCTGCACTGCAGAATACTATCTGGACTAACTCCATTGATCCGCTCCTTGGATCACCATCGGCTTATAATAAAAGCTATTCCTTTGTTGTCTATTACTGCTGAGACCTTGCCTGTTGTGGTAAGGACCCACAGGGCTCCTCCCTGTGGGTGGAGTCTCCACGCTCCACAACCCAAGGGCCCACTTCTCATTCAAAGACACACCGAACATAACAGATATATTAGTGCAAATACAAAGGCAGACTATTACCACCACGGTACATCGTAAACCTACAGATAAGAATAATCTGTTACAATATCACAGTCATTATGCAACAACTTTTAAAAGGGGATTAACTAAGTCAGTTTTTCTGCATTCAATGGATTTGTTCTACAATTGAAGATTATGAAATGCAGGCAGAGATTTTGTCATCAAGATCTAGAGCTAGAGGTATCCCTACAGAGTCATAAGGCAGGCTTCTAAACGAGCTAAGTATAAATGATTTGTTGGGATATAGACTGCAACAAGATACAAAACACTTGGTGTGTGTGTGTTACAACAAAATGCAGCAATGGCACAGATAGCTGCCTCCATTAGAAAATACTGGCATGTGTTGCCTTTGCACAGAATATTTGGAGGTCCTCTATTAATAGTGCTATCAAGAGGTTAAAATCTTTGAGATTGTGAACTGGTTATATAAATTTTGGATTGGAACTTTGCTAAACCTAAATAATGAGTTGTGATTAAGTGGGAATAAGGCACAAAGCCTGTGTGGGACTTTTAGAAAAATTGTATTTTTGAAACTAAAAGAAAATTTTTTGTAATATTGTTACGCTCCTGCCCGCAAAGAGCGTGGGCAGGCTCTTACCTTCTCACAGCCACAGCCAGTCTGGCTGCTGACGCTGCTTGCTTCCTCCCTGAATCAGCTGGGGCTGTCCCCGCAGCTGTTCCTGCCTTCTCCCGACGTGCTGCTGCGATCCCGGGCCCTTCAGTCAGCAGGCCGTCTCTGCTGGTGCCTGCTACAGCCCGGGTCCTTGCCTGGCTGGGAAGCCGTCCCTGCCAGTGCCTGCAGCCTGCTACAGCTCTCTACTCTGCCTGCAGTCTTACCTCTCCTCCTGGGGCAGTCTTCACGGCATGGAGCCGTTCCTGCAGTCAGCCCTTCTCCTGCTTCAGTCCTTGCTGCTTTCTCTGTTCTCTCTGCCGGTGCCTGCAGCCAGCCTTACCTCTCTCTGCTTCTTCCTGCTTCTGTCCATGCGGCTGGGAGCTGCTCCAGTGACCTGCCTTCACCCAGCTCCAGCCCAGGGCTGCTCCACTGCTTCCCTGGCCTTCCACGTGGCTGAGGACGCCACCAGCTTCCAGCTCTTCTCTCCAGCTCCCTAGGGCGCGGGCGCGCGCCTCTCTGCTCCTCTTAAAGGGCCAGCCAGGTGTGGCCCCCTGCTGGCTCCTCCCTGGGCATTGTCCACCTCAGCTCTACAAAGGGATTCAACGTTCAGTCTGTCTTTGCCTTCGCAAGGAGTTGGTCACTCCTGAGATCCTTCGCTCCAGGAAGTCGTCCGTGTTCCAGCACTTCTGCAAGGTCCCGTGTTTCATGTTCTCTGTCGGAGCTCCTTGTCCACTTGTTCCAGTCCTGATGTTCCTCTCCTGATGTTTCCAGCCCAGATGATGCAAACCTTGTTCCTGTATTCGCCTGAAAAGCTAAGTACCTTGTTCTTGAATCTCCTGTAAGCTAGCACCTTGTTCCTGCATTGGTTAATGTCCTGGTACCTCGCGGCAAGTCATGTTGTGGTCCGTGACCAGCCCTCGGGGCGGGCTGAGTAGGGCGCTTCGTGATGCAAGCCATGTACCTCGTTTCTGAATCTCTGAGAAGTATTTACCTTGTTCCTGAATTTCCTGAAAGCTAGCACTTCGTTCCTGTATCTTCAAAATGTCCTGGTGCCTCGCGGCAAGCCATGTCGTGGTCCGTGACCAGCCCCACGGGCGGGCTGTGTAGGGCGCTTCGTGATGCAAGCCATGCACCTCGTTTCTAAGTCCGTGAGAATGCCTTACCTTGTTCCTGAACCTGCTGAAAGCCTGGTATCCAGCGGCAACCCCTGTCGTGGTCCGTGACCAGCCCCACGGGCGGGCTGTGTAGGGCGCTTCATGTTGCCAGTCTCGTACTTCGCCCTTGAGTCTCCTGTATGCATCATACCTCGTTCCTGACTCCACGTCTCTTCGTCCAGTACCACGTTCCTGAGTCTTCGTCTGCACTTCCAGTACCATGTTCCTGAGTCTCGTCTGAATCTATGTTCCAGTTATCGCTGTCCTGGCCTCCATCTGGCCTGCCGCTTCGTGCCGTACCCTGCGGCAGGTCCGAAAGGGCTGGGAACGGTCGGAGGACTGTTCACAAGACCAACATTGCGTTGTTGGGTCTTCCGAAGCGTGCAGGTCCGGAGGAGGGCCTGTCTTCCAGGCTTCACGCCAGCTTGCCTCCATCCAGCCCATGCTCGGGCATGCCACGCCTCCCGCGGCACCTCTCCAGATCCCTCTGGCGTCGAGCCGCGGCCCAAGGGCACACACATCTCCCAGGAGTGGGATCGCTCTCCTAGCGTTCCACAACAAATATTTTAAATGCAAATTAAAAAAAAATAATATATATATACATACTTATTGGACTTTCTCTATATGGTGGGTTGGTGGTAGTTAATGATTAAGCGAAATAAGCCAAGGTAAGCTGGATGGTACCGTTATTGGCGAAAGTATGAAACTTCCATCTCCTACTTAATCATTTTTCAATGATTCTTCTGTGGCAAGGCAGAAAAAAAATGATGTGGTCCACTTAGC
Source organism: Rhinatrema bivittatum (assembly GCF_901001135.1). NCBI lineage: Eukaryota > Metazoa > Chordata > Amphibia > Gymnophiona > Rhinatrematidae > Rhinatrema > Rhinatrema bivittatum. Next base: position 8,555,914 of record NC_042621.1, on the reverse strand, counting down.
TGCTGTCAATGTACTGCCTTAACTGTGGCAATAGGCACAATATAAACATGCATGTTTTTTGGGTTTTTTTGCCTGAGAGATTGAATGATAATTAGTGCCAGCATTTCCACTGTGGCCCCCAGCTACTGCCCACTGGCCTTCCTCTTGCTGGTCCTGTGGGACCAATGCTTAGATTAAGAGGACTACACCTGATGGGGCCTTCTTCCAACTCTGGTAAGTTTTGAAGCTAACTACTAGCATTTAAAACAAATATAAGAAAGTGGGTTATTTTTAGTCAACACACAATTGTTGTCAGAGGATCTATTCCAGGCTAATAGTACAACTGGCTTTTAAAAACAGATCAATTAATGGCTATTAGCCAGGTAAATTTAGGGAATGTCATCTCTTACTGCCAGAGCATGGACAACGGGAACTGGATCTCCCCATTAGGGTCTGTTATCACATTCTTCCAAGTATCCCAGAATGGCCATTTGTCTGACACAGCATGGCACTTCTTAGTTTCTTATCTTTTTTGTGTGAGAAAGGTAGGGAATATAAAGTTTGTCACATTAGCAGCATGCCATCTGCATATGTAACTTTTAAAAATGTAAGACATATGCATACATCTAATACAATCATATCATCACAAAGTGGAATCTGTAGCTTGGGATCTGGTTGAGGTGCAGAACAATTGCTACAGATATTTACAGATGCAGAGTTTATAGACCAACATTTAGTACAGTCCTACAATTTAAAATTAGGGAAATGGAAATCAATGCATTGTAGGTTATTTACGCTTTCGGATAATCAAAGGACCGGGGGTATTCCATGAAGTTAGCAAGTAGCACATTTATGACTAATTGGAGAAAATTCTTTTTCACTCAACCCACAATTAAGCTCTGGAATTTGTTGCCAGAGGATGTGGTTAGTGCAGTTAGTGTAGCTGGGTTCAAAAAATGTTTGGATAAGTTCTTGGAGGAGAAGTCCATTAACTGTTATTAATTAAGTTTACTTAAGTAATAGCCACTGCTATTAATTGCATCAGCAGCATGAGATCTTCTTGGTGTTTGGGTAATTGCCAGGTTCTTGAGGCCTGGTTTGGCCTCTGTTGGAAACAGGATGCTGGGCTTGATGGACCCTTGGTCTGACCCAGCATGGCAATTTCTTATGTTCTTAGATAATGTGAAGGATTCCAAATTTGGCAAGGAGGGCAAAGATAATGACACACAGGATCTGGAATAGCTTGAGGTGCTGGGGCAGTACCAAGATTGCTATTGTCTATAGCAGAAAAATCTGCTCTGAATCCACTTCTGTGGGGGTTGTTTGGCTTCTTCATTCTGTTATGGGCTGGCAGGCTGGAGTCAGGGGGCACCCTCACAGTGGCAGTACAGGGCTGCATGACAGGACTGGAGCATGATCCTCTACCTAACCAACCCCCTCCCCTGGAAGTTGAACCCTTGGGTTCTGGGGGTCGGTATGACTTGTTTTCTGTGGAACATCAGAGAATGGACTGGGAGCTGCGAGCTGAGGTCAGTGTTGGAAGACAATGTCACTCACCTGCCCAAATTAAGCCCAAGCCCAACAGTAGTTCCTCACCTCAGCAATGGATCTCCTGATGTGCCTTGTTCCTGTTCATTCTTTGTTTTGGTGTTCTTGTTCCCGAGTCCTTGCCTTGGCTTCTTTTTGCCTTGCTTGATCTTGTTTCTGTCTCTGCCTTCCCCCAGTCTTATATTGTTCTGTCTCATCTTGTCTCAATCTCCCTCGGCTTGACTTCCTGGATTCTGACCTCAGCTCTAGACTCTGAACATCCTTGTCTGCTGTTTTATCTGTTGGACCCTTGGGCCGAGGCAAGATTGACTACCTGCAAGGAGGAGCCCTGCAAGTTCCCACCATCGGTGAACAGAGACAGTAGACAGGGCCTTCACTTCTACCAGCCCACATTACCCTCAGATTGAGTCCTTGGGTACTGGGGCTGGCAGGACTTAGGTGGGGTCTCTGCTGATGCCAGAAGAGAAGGTCCATAGTTAGGGTTGTAGGCAGGGGGCAGTCAGGCTTATCCGAGGTCCAGGCAGTGGTCAGAGGCAGGCAGTGATCAGTTGTATCTGGGTTCCAGGTAATGTGCAGAGGCAGTCAGCTGACAGTCATATCCAGGGTCTAGGCAATGGTCAGAGGCAGGCAGTGGTCAGGTGTATCCAGGGTCCAGGCTGAGGTCAAAAGCAGATATCTGTCCGAGAGAAGAAAGGAGGGATGGATAGGCAGAGCAAGGAGGCAAGAATAAGAACAAGCGGGCAAAGTGGATGGAACAGACTGGACTGGAGACAGAAGACAAACTGAAGACAAGTTGGATGAAGACTGGAATGCTGGGAAGCAACATGCACTACTAGTTGGACCTACTGCTGAGGGAGGTTTTTCTTAGGGGGCTGTCCTTATAAAGGGCAGCACTCAGGATATCATCAATAGAGGCCATGGGAACTTTACTGCCGAGGTCCCTTTGATAGAGGTAACGTCGGCACACACACGTGCCTAGAGAGAAGTGCGGCATGCAGAGGCTGGCAGCATCCTGCTGCATGTGTGCTGGCGGCATTTTCACCACATCTTGGGATAAGGCCGGCTTGGGCCTGGAGCTAAGAGTGGCGGTTCGCAAGGGTAGCCTGCAAACCGCCGAGTGTAACATCTGCCTAGGGATGTGAATCGTTTTAGGACGATTAAAATTATCGTCCGATAATTTTAATATCGTCTTAAACCGTTATGGAACACAATACAATAGAGATTCTAACGATTTATCGTTATAAATCGTTAGAATCGTGAGCCGGCACACTAAAACCCCCTAAAACACACCCCCGACCCTTTAAATTAAATCCCCCACCCTCCCGAACCCCCCCCCCAATGACTTAAATAACCTGCGGGTCCAGCGGCGGTCCGGAACGGCAGCGGTCCGGAACGGGCTCCTGCTACTGAATCTTGTTGTCTTCAGCCGGCGCCATTTTCCAAAATGGCGCCGAAAAATGGCGGCGGCCATAGACGAACACGATTGGACGGCAGGAGGTCCTTCCGGACCCCCGCTGGACTTTTGGCAAGTCTTGTGGGGGTCAGGAGGCCCCCCCCAAGCTGGCCAAAAGTTCCTGGAGGTCCAGCGGGGGTCAGGGAGCGATTTTCCGCCGCGAATCGTTTTCGTACGGAAAATGGCGCCGGCAGGAGATCGACTGCAGGAGGTCGTTCAGCGAGGGTTCCGGCGCCTCGCTGAACGACCTCCTGCAGTCGATCTGCCGGCGCCATTTTCCGTACGAAAACGATTCGCGGCGGAAAATCGCTCCCTGACCCCCGCTGGACCTCCAGGAACTTTTGGCCAGCTTGGGGGGGGGCCTCCTGACCCCCACAAGACTTGCCAAAAGTCCAGCGGGGGTCCGGAAGGACCTCCTGCCGTCCAATCGTGTTCGTCTATGGCCGCCGCCATTTTTCGGCGCCATTTTGGAAAATGGCGCCGGCTGAAGACAACAAGATTCAGTAGCAGGAGCCCGTTCCGGACCGCTGCCGTTCCGGACCGCCGCTGGACCCGCAGGTTATTTAAGTCATTTGGGGGGGGTTCGGGAGGGTGGGGAATTTAATTTAAAGGGTCGGGGGTGGGTTTTAGGGGGTTTTAATGTGCCGGTTTTGCGATTTTACGTTTTTTCGATTTTTCACGATTTTTCACGATATTTTACCCCCCCAAACGGCAACAATACGATTCCCTCCCCCTCCCAGCCGAAATCAATCGTTAAGACGATCGAGGACACGATTCACATCCCTACATCTGCCTGCCCTGACCTCCAGCCTGTCCACTGATTCTCCTTGTCTGCTGCCTGCCCTGACCTCCAGCCTGTCCACTGATTCTCTTTGTCTGCTGCCTGCCCTGACCTCCAGCCTGTCCACTGATTCTCCTTGTCTGCTGCCTGCCCTGACCTCCAGCCTGTCCACTGATTCTCCTTGTCTGCTGCCTGCCTTGACCTCCAGCCTGTCCACTGATTCTCCTTGTCTGCTGCCTGCCCTGACCTCCAGCCTGTCCACTGATTCTCCTTGTCTGCTGCCTGCCCTGACCTCCAGCCTGTCCACTGATTCTCTTTGTCTGCTGCCTGCCCTGACCTCCAGCCTGTCCACTGATTCTCCTTGTCTGCTGCCTGCCTTGACCTCCAGCCTGTCCACTGATTCTCCTTGTCTGCTGCCTGCCCTGACCTCCAGCCTGTCCACTGATTCTCCTTGTCTGCTGCCTGCCTTGATCTCCAGCCTGTCCACTGATTCTCCTTGTCTGCTGCCTGCCTTGACCTCCAGCCTGTCCACTGATTCTCCTTGTCTGCTGCCTGCCCTGACCTCCAGCCTGTCCACTGATTCTCTTTGTCTGCTGCCTGCCCTGACCTCCAGCCTGTCCACTGATTCTCCTTGTCTGCTGCCTGCCCTGACCTCCAGCCTGTCCACTGATTCTCCTTGTCTGCTGCCTGCCCTGACCTCCAGCCTGTCCACTGATTCTCCTTGTCTGCTGCCTGCCCTGACCTCCAGCCTGTCCACTGATTCTCCTTGTCTGCTGCCTGCCCTGACCTCCAGCCTGTCCACTGATTCTCTTTGTCTGCTGCCTGCCCTGACCTCCAGCCTGTCCACTGATTCTCCTTGTCTGCTGCCTACCCTGACCTCCAGCCTGTCCACTGATTCTCCTTGTCTGCTGCCTGCCCTGACCTCCAGCCTGTCCACTGATTCTCCTTGTCTGCTGCCTGCCCTGACCTCCAGCCTGTCCACTGATTCTCTTTGTCTGCTGCCTGCCCTGACCTCCAGCCTGTCCACTGATTCTCCTTGTCTGCTGCCTGCCCTGACCTCCAGCCTGTCCACTGATTCTCCGTGTCTGATGCCTGCCCTGACCTCCACCTGGCTCATGGACTCTTTTCTTGCCACCACCCTAGGGATCCACCTAAGACCTGCCAGACACCAGAACTCAAGGGCTCAACCTGTGGGGGAGGCTGCTGCTATAGGCAAAGCTCTAGCCTGTTCCCACTGCAGGGCGCGTGTTCCCAGTTGATGGGATGGCCCTAATGGGTTCACATGTAACCCCAATATTTAAAAAGGGCTCCAGGGGTGATCCGGGAAACTACAGACCGGTTAGCCTGACTTCAGTGCCAGGAAAAATAGTGGAAAGTGTTCTAAACATCAAAATCACAGAACATATAGAAAGACATGGTTTAATGGAACAACGTCAGCATGGCTTACCCAGGGCAAGTCTTGCCTCACAAATCTGCTTCACTTTTTTGAAGGAGTTAATAAACATGTGGATAAAGGTGAACCTGTAGTTGTAGTGTACTTGGATTTTCAGAAGGCGTTTGACAAAGTTCCTCATGAGAGGCTTCTAGGAAAAGTAAAAAGTCATGGTATAGGTGACGATGTCCTTTCGTGGATTGCAAACTGGCTAAAAGACAGGAAACAGAGAGTAGGATTAAATGGGCAATTTTCTCAGTGGAAGGGAGTGGACAGTGGAGTAGGGATGTGCAGAGCAAAATTTTATGTTCATATTTTTTATGTCCGAAAGGGGGTCCCACTTGCGGCCAATATGGACAGGGCCGGCGGAAGCACTAGGCGAACTAGGCGATCGCCTAGGGCGCTGAGCATTAGGGGGCGCCGAGCCGCTGATGGCCAATGGCCGCCGGTGGATGTCATCCCAATGGCGGCTGAGCGGTGAACTACTGCTATGCTGTGTGCCGGATACACACAGCAAGAAGATCGGCAGGACCGTGGTACAGTCGCGTCTAAACATGCTGGTGCTCCTCCTCCTTCCTGCCCGCGCGGCTCCGGCAACATTTTTCTTCCGGGGCCGCGCGGGCAGGAAGGAGGAGAAGTTCCTGCATTGGCTGATGCTCCTCCTCCTTCCTGCCCGCGCGGCCCCGGAAGAAAAATGTTGCCGGAGCCGCGCGGGCAGGAAGGAGGAGGAGCATCAGCCAATGCAGGAACTTCTCCTCCTTCCTGCCCGCGCGGCCCCGGAAGAAAAATGTTGCCGGAGCCGCGCGGGCAGGAAGGAGGAGGAGCATCAGCCAATGCAGGAACTTCTCCTCCTTCCTGCCCGCGCGGCCCCAAAAGAAAAATGTTGCCGGAGCCGCGCGGGCAGGAAGGAGGAGGAGCATCAGCCACGTGCAGAAGAGGATCAGCGCGGCTCGAGAAGACCGGGGCCGCTGCAGAGCCCATCCTGCAGTGGCCCGTGAAGAGGAGGCCCAGAGGTGAGAGAGAGACTGAGGGTTTGTACAGTGTGCATGTGTGCGTGTATGAGATGAGTTGAGAGACTGTGTGTGTGTGTGGGAGTGAAGACCTGAATGTTTGCAGAGACAGCATGGGAGAGCCTCTGTGTGTGTGAGAGACAGCATGTGATAGTGAGAGCCTGTGCTTGAGCAAGACAGCATGTAGGAGTGAGAGAGAGCCTGTGTGTGTGTGTGTGTGTGTGTGTGAGTCAGCATGTGACAGTGAGAGCCTGTGTGTAGGAATGATTGTATGAGAGAGAGCATGTGACAGTGAGAGCCTGTGCTTGAGCAGGACAGCATGTGGGAGTGAGAGAGAGCCTGTGTGTGTGTGTGTGTGTGTGTGTGTGTGTGAGTCAGCATGTGACAGTGAGAGCCTGTGTGTAGGAATGATTGTATGAGAGAGAGCATGTGACAGTGAGAGCCTGTGCTTGAGCAGGACAGCATGTGGGAGTGAGAGAGAGCCTGTGTGTGTGAGTCAGCATGTGACAGTGAGAGCCTGTGTGTAGGAATGATTGTATGAGAGAGAGCATGTGACAGTGAGAACCTGTGCTTGAGCAAGACAGCATGTGGGAGTGAGAGTTAGACAGCATGTGCAAGAGAGAGACTGTGTATAAATGATTGTATGAGGGACAGCATGTGAGAATGAGTGCCTGTGTATGTAAGAGAGAGAAAGCATGTGAGATTGAGAACCTGACTGTGTGTTTGAGGGAAGCAGACAGATGGAGAGAAAAGAAATATGTTATAAAAGGAATTGGCAAAAAAATAAGAAAGGGAAGGTGGAAAAAAAAAAGCCTGTGACCAACCGATTAGAAAACTAAGATCAGACAGCAAATGTAAAAAGAAATAAATTACTTTTTACTGATTGGCACATGTAATCTTTGGGAATGTGCAAGAGTAGCACTTTCTCTATGCGGATCTCACAATGTACGAGATCAGCATAGAGGAACTGGAAGCTCATGGGGCCTGCACAGAGGAGGCAGCAGAATGTGCTTCAGTGCCAATAGCAGCAATCAGCACCTCCGCAATAGCCATACAGCAGCAGTGACAGTGGCAGCAGAAGAATGAGAGAGGCTCTGAGGTTGCTGGCAAAAGAAAGAGAGGGGGTCTCTGCCTTTAGTGTGTGCATGTGTATGAATGGGAGTCTGCCTGGCGGTGTATGTGTGTGAATGCATGGGTGCCTGCCTGAGGGTGTGTCTGTGAATGAGAATGTATGGGTGTCTTCCTGGGTTTGTATGTGTGAGAATAGGTGCCTGCCTGTTTGTGGTGTATGTGTGTGTGTGAGAATAAATTGGTGCCTGCCTGGGGGTCTGTGTGTGTGAGAATGAATGTGTGCATGCCTGGGGGATGGGGAGGGAGTGGTGTGAAAATGAATGGGAGCCTGCCTGGGGTTCAATGTGAGAATGACTAGGAGCTTGCCTGTGTGTGTGTGTGTGTGTGTGTGTGTGTGTGTGTGTCTGTGTGAGAACGAGTGGGAGCTTGCCTGGCAGTGTGTGTTTGTGTGTATGTGAGGGAGCCAGTGAGAGTGAGAGCATGAGTGTGTATGAGAAAATCCAGGGGAGTAAGAGTTTGTGTGGGGGTGTGTGTGGAGGGGGAGAGAGTGCCTTAGAGCCTGAGTGTGTCAGTGTCTGTGAGAGCGAGAGGTTATGGTTGGGTATAAGAGCATGAATGTGTATGTATGTGACAGTGTATGTGTGAGAGAGAATGGACATGTGAGTATGTGTGAGAGAGAGAGGATAACCTCCTAATCCTCGACAATATCAGGGTGACTGGAAATCAAGAGCTCCCATGTATGGACAGCAGGGGCTTTTTAAAATCCTTATTAGTTTTAATTATTGTGTGTTATTTGATATATGTTCTGTTTTGAAATATTTTATTGGTGTTTGGGAAATTGTAAAAAATGTATATGATTTTAATTAATAGAAATTCTATTTATCAGTAGTTTTAAAATATTTTATTAGTATGGTTTTTACTATTATAACTGATGCTTTGTTTCTTGATTTTATTTGTTTTATGAGGAATGGTTGTTCTGTTTTTCCATTGCTAATACACAGAGTCTGGCTTCTTGGGGTTTCCATTTCAGTTTTTTCTAATTTGTGCTCCTTTATTTTGTATTCTGTATTTGGTGAGGGTCTGTCTCTGCTCTGTGTGTGTGACCATGATGAGAGATTCTGCTATCATATAGTGTCTGTATAGAGATCTATAGCAATTGGGTTTGTTTTGTTTCCTCAGTAGGTGGTGTATTGGTATTCTAGGACCCAGTGTAATATTTACCCTTGCTTATTCACAGGTAGGGTTATTGTTGTTTGAGTCCTTGGTGTTATTACTGTTATGTTATGATGGGATTGCAGTATAGATTTTGGGTGTCTTTTTTGCGGTGCTTTGTGTTAGTTAACAATGTGTCTGGCAGTGGAAGGTGTTTGTGCTGCTGTTACTGTGAGGTGACACCAGAATTTGAAAATATCTTTTAGTATGATGAGCTGTAAGGGAAACATCCAAGCTCCATTGTTTGGGGGAATTTCAGTGGATGCACAGAGATACAGAACTGGAGGTGCAGGATTTGTATTGACATTCTGTCCCTTCCTATATATTCCAGACTTCACTCTCATAGCCATATAGAATTAGTTGAATGAGGCTATCAAATAATTTTATAGTGTGAAACTGGCCAGCTTTTTAAAATAATGCAGAGGACCCTTTGGACTTTTTTTAACAACACTTTTTTTTATAACCAATTTTAAAGCAGGATCCATGCTATAGAGGTGGGCGTGATGAAGAAATGTCATTTTGGCTCCCCCCCCCACCCAAAACAAATTCTTCTGTCTAGAGATGCCACTGATTTTCTGTGGCACACAAATGCATTGGCCCCTGGGCGCCGGAGACCCTTGGTACGCCACTGGGTGCGAGCCATATGGGGCCGCAAGTGGTGGCAAAGAGGAGTGGAGATTTGGCGGGCCGCAAGCAGTGCCCAATCTGCTCGCGACCCAGAAAACCCCAGTCAGCGGGCGTGATTGAGAATGAGGTAGGAGTCGGGGCCGAGACCGGGGGGGGGGGGGCGCAAGGAAGAAGGCTCGCCTAGGGTGCCAAATCCCCTTGCACCGGCCCTGAATATGGACATAAAAAAAATCCAATGAGTTGGGTATATGTACATATGTGCAAAAAAAAAATTTAAACCCCCTCACCCTCTTTAATCCCCCCCCCAGACTTACCACAACTCCCTGGTGATCGAGCGAGGAGTGAGGACGTCATTTCTGCAATCCTTGGCGAGAAGCATGTGACGTCGGTGGCACGTCGAGTGACGCGGTGTCACGTGATTCCCGGCTCGTTCGCGCCGGACGGCTCGTTCGGCCCAAAAAGAACTTTTGGCCAGCTTGGGGGGGCCTCCTGACCCCCTCAAGCTGGCCAAAAGTTCTTTTTGGGCCGAACGAGCCGTCCGGCGTGAACTTGCCGGGAATCACGTGACGCCGCGTCTGAGTGACGCGGCGCCACGTGATTCCCGGCGAGTTCGCGCCGGACGGCTCGTTCGGCCCAAAAAGAACTTTTGGCCAGCTTGGGGGGGCCTCCTGACCCCCCCAAGCTGGCCAAAAGTTCTTTTTGGGCCGAACGAGCCGTCCGGCGCGAACGAGCCGGGAATCACGTGACGCCGGCGTCACTCGACGTGCCGCCGACGTCACATGCTTCTCGCCAAGGATTGCAGAAATGGCGTCCTCACTCCTCGCTCCATCACCAGGGAGTTGTGGTAAGTCGGGGGGGGGAGATTAAGGAGGGTGAGGGGGTTTATATTTTTATTTTGGCTCAACAATCGCGATTTCCCACATATCGAACATATCTATGTTCGATATGTGGGAAATCCGATCGTTTATGTCGAATCAATTTTTTAAGTAAAAAAAAAATATGAGTTGCGTTTTACTAATGCGGTCAATCCGAATGCACACCCCTACAGTGGAGTGCCTCAGGGATCTGTATTGGGACCCTTACTGTTCAATATATTTATAAATGATCTGGAAAGAAATACGACGAGTGAGATAATCAAATTTGCAGATGACACGAAATTGTTCAGAGTAGTTAAATCACAAGCAGATTGTGATAAATTGCAGGAAGACCTTGTGAGACTGGAAAATTGGGCATCCAAATGGCAGATGAAATTTAATGTGGATAAGTGCAAGGTGATGCATATAGGGAAAAATAACCCATGCTATAATTACACGATGTTGGGTTCCATATTAGGTGCTACAACCCAAGAAAGAGATCTAGGTGTCATAGTGGATAACACATTGAAATCGTCGGTACAGTGTGCTGCGGCAGTCAAAAAAGCAAACAGAATGTTGGGAATTATTAGAAAGGGAATGGTGAATAAAACGGAAAATGTCATAATGCCTCTGTATCGCTCCATGGTGAGACCGCACCTTGAATACTGTGTACAATTCTGGTCGCCGCATCTCAAAAAAGATATAATTGCGATGGAGAAGGTACAGAGAAGGGCTACCAAAATGATAAGGGGAATGGAACAACTCCCCTATGAGGAAAGACTAAAGAGGTTAGGACTTTTCAGCTTGGAGAAGAGACGACTGAGGGGGGATATGATAGAGGTGTTTAAAATCATGAGAGGTCTAGAACGGGTAGATGTGAATCGGTTATTTACTCTTTCGGATAGTAGAAAGACTAGGGGACACTCCATGAAGTTAGCATGGGGCACATTTAAAACTAATCGGAGAAAGTTCTTTTTTACTCAACGCACAATTAAACTCTGGAATTTGTTGCCAGAGAATGTGGTTCGTGCAGTTAGTATAGCTGTGTTTAAAAAAGGATTGGATAAATTCTTGGAGGAGAAGTCCATTACCTGCTATTAAGTTCACTTAGAGAATAGCCACTGCCATTAGCAATGGTTACATGGAATAGACTTAGTTTTTGGGTACTTGCCAGGTTCTTATGGCCTGGATTGGCCACTGTTGGAAACAGGATGCTGGGCTTGATGGACCCTTGGTCTGACCCAGTATGGCATTTTCTTATGTTCTTATGTTCTTAATCACCCCTCAGCACCAAGGGTTAACCAACACCTGTTCCCATGCCTGCGCTGCACGGGAGGATATTGTGAAAAGATAGGTTACCCTTTTCCTGATGGATAACTCTTCTTACCAGCTCAGATACAATTTGTCATAATTGATTAAGAAATGGGATTAAGGAATGTGAAGAGTAAGGATTAAGGAATGTGAAGAGTGAGCCTCCAGAGAAAGAACATTAATATATAATAGAAGTTTGCTTTTGCCTGAGCTCCTTGAATTTATGGTAATATCACATTTTATAAAATGTGTGTATTTTTATTTATTTGAGTCTCTCACGCTAGCTTTTCATCTCAAGGGGTTAACTTTTGTAACTTTGTTACCAGGAAGGCACAGCTTCTTTTTTTTTTTCCTTATTCTTTTTTTATCTTCATTTTTCTTCCCTGCTTAAACCTCACCTTTGGAGAAAGTCTTCTTTTAAACACCGTGGGAGCTTTTTTTTTTTTGCTTCCCCCTTTGTTGGATTTTGGAACTTTTAGCCCACAGTTTTCTGCAGCCGAAAAGAATGAAGGCTGGGCGGAGGAAGGCCTTCCTCCCCCCTGGGAAGGGCTTTGCTGGTGCTGTCTGAGGCTGGGTCCCTGGGCGGCAGCCTGCAGTGGAGGAATGGGCCCGTACTGACATGAAGGAATGCCTGGCAGGCTTTGGGAAGTGTGGAGGTGGGAAGCAGCGCCTGCTGCTGATTATTATTATCGAATCTATAAATAATTGGCTTTGGCATCCTTAAAGGACTCTCTGTAGAGAAGCTGGGTGGAAGATTTTCCTTGAAGGTGCATGCAATGGGGGGTGTTCTGGGAACTTGAATAACATTTTGCAAGCTCCAGACTGAGGGGAGAAAGCCAGGATCCAGGGCAGCTGAATCTGGGTGAGGAGGATTGCATACACATCGGGGGAAGGCGGTCTGAGGAAGAGCCCCCTAGCTAGGGGGGTTTGGGACCTTGGACGCATTTTGCAAGCCCCAGCCTGAGAACAGCAGGGGAGAGTGTGCAAAGCAGGAAGGATACCATCGGAAAGGATTCCGTTATTTTTGGTGTGCTTAATTGTTTATGTTTTATTATATCAGGTTTTCCCTTGTGTACTATTATTTATGACTTTATACACTAATAATGAAACATCTTTGTATGCAATTTTGTGTTTATTTTGAATAAAGCAATGAATAGATCTGATTAGACTTTGTATTTAGCACTACTACTCCGTAGTGCTTTAATGGATAGGAAATTATTACAACTGGAAATCATTTAGGTTCTGGCTTAGTAAGACTCTTTTTCTATTCTGTGTCTATGGGAACGCAAGACTTACTAAATCAGGCTCTTAATTTGTATAATTAGGAAAGATGTGGTTTATAACTTGAGTGGCATTTGTTTTGTTTTTTTTCTTTTTCCTTCTAAAGTAAGTACGACTAGAAGCCATAAAGCCTGATGGGTGAGACAAAAATAAAACCCTAAGGTAGAGTAAAGCAAAAAATAAGGGAGTGGGATGCTTTCTGGAGGGTGGCACTCGCCCAGAGGTGGCTTTACCCAGCCTGTGCAATGCAAACTGCGGGTGCTCTGCAAAGAAATGCCCCCTCGGAAAGCCATTGGCTCTGGTCATCAGCCTCTACCCAATGCTTTGGTGATGATGCTGCTGATCTATTTGGGAAGTTGGCTGGCTCTCAAGGCAGAGCCTCCTCTGAAAGGCTGCCTCAGAGTGCAAGCATGCACAGAGCCGCCCGGTGCATGAATGAGCGAGCCCGCAGTGCCAAAATGGAGCCCCGCACCCTGCTCAGCCTGGCGCTCCTCCTCGCCCAGGTAAGGAAGCAGCCTCGGCTCACGCTCAGGCCGGTGGCCAAATCTTCGGGGGTGGGGGGAGCGCCGGTTGCAGGCAGCAGCTTCGGGAAGAAATGTGCATCCCCTCCAAACCCCCCCCCCCCCCCATCTCACTCTGATGGTGCCAGTTTCTTCCCTAGAGGATGTTGTCGGAGGGGGGGGGGGAGAACGGGGTTAGGAGACATTTGTACCCTGTTCCCACGCGCCCCCCCCCCCAGTGCTGCGCAGCCCAGACTCCGGGGAGCGGGTGGGGGGTCGGCTGCTTGGACAGGGACCCCCCCGATCGGGATTCCGCACTGGCGATCACTTTCCGTGACTGCAGCTTCCTTAAAGTTAGGGAGGGGGGGGAGTAGCCTTACTCCCAGCTGCACCTGCTGCCTCGCTGCTGCCAGCTGGGGGGGGGGGGGGGGGGGAGAGCGGTGTCCGAAAGCTGGGGCTGCTGCTGCCGCTTTGAAAATCTTAGAGGGAAGGGTGCGATCTGCCCGCGGACTCCGTCCTTTGCGCGCTACTTTTAACTTTGGGCTGCCTGATGAGAGGGAGGTTGCAATGGGGTGGGGGGGGGGGGGGGGTGGTGCATGAAGTTGACGGCAGAGAGAAGCCTTGCTTTCTTTCAGGATGTCTGACTATTTCCCCCCCCCCCCCCTTTCCCGGGCTCAGCTGTGCCAGCTCCGGGGGGGGGGGCGCTTGCCAGGCTCAGCTGCGGGATCCCGGGCCGCTGCTGCTGTCACTCCGAGCCCCGGCGGCTGCCAGGGTTGGGTTGGGTTTGTTTGTTGTTTTTTTTTCTTTCATCGCTACCCCTGGTGAATGCGATGAGTTTTCCCGTCTGCCTGGGAGTGATCGGGGGGGGGGGGGGCACCCAGCTCCTCCAGCTCCTCCAGCAGGGCTGTGGCTGCCTGGCTCCCGCACTTCCCACTTCTTTCCCTATTATGGGCATGGGACCGCTGCGGAGGGCAGACACGGGGCAGGTTTTGGAACTGCCTTGCCTGGCAGGGAGGGAATAGAAGCTGGGGCAAGATTGGTGGAGCCAGGGTGTACACGGGTGGGCGGGGAAGGGGTGCAAGCCTGGGCTGGAGAAGTTTGTCAGGGGCGAGAGGAGGAGAAGGCAAGAGGAATGTGGGAGGGGCATGGGTGGGGTGGAGGGGCAGGGCATGGGTTTGGAGCACCCAGGGGGGGGGGGGCTTGGGCAAGGGAGGAGGGCAATTACGTGCAAGGCTGGGCAGACACCCAGAGCTAAGGGGGGATAGAGAAGAGAAGGGACCCGGGGTGTGGGCACTGACACCGGTCTTGGAGGGAACTCGGAGGGCGACTACCGAGCTTCCTCTCCGGATTTTCCTCCGCTTGGACAGTTTCGTACAAATCTGGCTTTTCCTATGTAAAGTTCTGAGTGCAAAACGTGCGCCCTCGGCAGCGGGAGGGAGGCTGCGGTATGTTCTCGCTCCCCTCCCCCGGGGTGGGGGGGGGGTTATTGCACCTAAAGTGCTTCACTCTTCCTTGAAAGCGCTGTTCTGAAACGCTGCGCACGGTGTAGCGCTTTCCCCAATTAATAAATAGCGTTTGCCAAGAGCCGCTCCCTGGTGGGGCCGGCGAATTTTCCGTTTTGCCTTTGTGCTTCTGCCCCCGGGGGCACTTTTCGCGGGAGCTCCTGGAAGTCTGGCTGGCCTCAGCTACTTCCTGCGCGATGCAAGGCGCCTCCAGCCGTGTTCATAGGGAGGCACAGCCCGGGAAAGCGAGAAGGCAGACTCTGCTGGAGGCTCTGAGCAAAGATGGGACGACCCATGGCTGTTTAAACCAGCAGCTCTGCTGAAATATTTTTTCAATAAATCGGTCAGCAGTTGCATGAAAATCATTGGCGTTTATTAACATGAAAGGCAAAGTGAGACCATAGTGCGCACTACTGGGCGATTTCTATTTTAAATTTGCACAGCTCATGCGCTCTTTGCCGGCGGTTTGTCAAACCACTACAGCAGTAGGGGATACTGTGGGCTAGGCACCCCCATATATCCTGGGGCTAACCCCTCCTTTCTCTTCATAGCTTGTATACTGTCTGCCTGCCAGAAACAGTAGAGTTGCACAAAGTTTAAAATAAAAAATCACTTTTGCTCGAAAATCCCTTAGCTCGGGTGTGCCATGGGACTCCTACAGCATTTTCATTTAAAAGCAAGAGCTTTATGCACAGCTCCCAGGGTCTTCTTTCCTTCCATTGCTTTCTACAGGACTCTGCAATTTGTGTGAGCCGCTGTTTCGTTCACTGCTGCTGGGCTGTGCTTCTCAGTAAATAAGGTGTTGCTGTCATGTTCATTATCGCGGACATTTGTGAAAACTACCCTGATGCATCCAGAGTACATGATTTGATCCGTGTAGCGTGGACCACTGAAGGGTGACCTGGTAGAAGAGAGATGTAATAGTCTGAGGCACCCAGTGTATAATTAAAGGCATCTGCATTTTTGCCCTTCCCCCTCCCTTGTTTATTGCAGCGGCAGGCTGTTTACTTTTAGCCCTGTTGTGTACATCTGGATGGGGCAGGGGGATATTGGGCCGCGTGGCTCACGATGAATGGAGATTGACACACATTAGTTATCCTTAGTGTGTGTAGCACTGTGTTGCTATTTTGGACGGCTCAGGCATTGCCAAGATGGCTTGCCGACCATTAACGTATTCCAGGGCTCTGTTAGCGAACCATAAGCAACCACATGAAATGTTACTGCTTTCCCTGCAATTACCTGCTGAAAAAAAAATATTTTTTTTTAATTGAAATTTGGAGGTTCAAAAAAATTATTATTATTTTTTTTTTTTAGTGGATTGTGCTGTATATTTCAGTGAACATTGGATAGGTCATAAAAAAAAAAAAAAAGCTATACATTCTCCTGGGCAACCCGTATTCAGTCTGGAGCCCTGATTTATTTATTTATTTATTTATTTAAATGCTTTTAAAATATACCGACATTCATAGGACATATCATGCCGGTTCACAATCAACATTGGAAAGGCGGAAGAGGAAATTACAAATAACAGGGAGGGGGGAGGTGGAGCAGGAAAGGAAAATGGAGAGGATGGGGGGCCAGGTGACAGCAAGCGCAGAAGTTGCGGGAAGGAGAAAGGTAGTGAAGTGCTAGGAGAGAGAGAAATTGATAGGAACTGTGTTAAAAAACTGAGTATAAAAATTAACAAATTTACAAAATCAGCAATGGGTTTCCCCCCTGCACTGCGACGTCTTGGCTGCACGTGGAGCCATAAGCAGGGTGGCCTTGGTCACCCCTGGTTCGGCATCGACAGATCCTTGTGCCCTGTCAACACTGTGGGCAAGAGGGAAGAGTCCCCCCCTCTCCTTTACTCTGCTTGATGTGATCACATATTTATGAATCCACTCACATGCATAGGAACAGGGCTTCTTTTCTTAAAACTGAAGCAGGCTCGCTGTGCAGTAACTTTCATCTTCCTTCTAGACCTCTACAGAGCCCATGAAAGCCAGTAATCCCTTGCTGGGTACGTTTGTCACATGAACCAGTGCTTTCTGAGTACAGCCTCCTTTGCATAAGTTGTTAAAACCGGCCCTTTGTGCTTTCTGCTCACATTAAGAAAATATGAAGTGCTGTAAATGAGGAACGTTCTGATCACAGGGGCTCCTACTCACCTACTGTGGTTTTAAGTGCCTCAACATCACAGAAATCAAATTCAGTGAACAGAGGGATGAACTGTATGGTAGATGTAAAATGTTAGACATCTATGAAAGTTTTAAAAGTTATAACAACAGTTTGTTTCTTTATCAAACGAGTTTCCTGTCTCATATCAGTGCCTGTAAATGTCACTGCAACTTATGACATTGCTGAGTGCTTCAGTGGGCTTACTGAGTGTTTTTGTTTTGTTTTTTTTTCTTTTTTAAACTGTTCATGGCTAGTCCAGCCTGGTGGTTCAGTGGCAGCAGAGAGTTTGCTTTGATTCCTGGCTCGTGTTTTCTGCTTCTTGGGTTGGCCAGGGATGGGTTGGGGAGGTCGCTCCTGGGGAGTAGGGTTGTCATAAACATTTATTTTTTTAAAACAATTTATATTCCTCCCATAATGAAAATAAATGCTAGACTGATTGCAGCAAAATTCTCAAAATAGCTATTCTTGCAATAGCGACATCAAGTGGCCAGAGTTAGGACCTACGCCCCCGGCATGGCCAAGCACTACTGCTGCAAGGACCAACGTTGGTGGGGTGGGATAATCTCCAGTTAGCTGCAACTGGCGGCTCAGGGTGCCAGATCCCAGCCCTGCTTCCGATTACTCCCAGAGGGGCGGGTGGAAAATGCTGGGATCTGGTTTCTATTTCTGATCAGCTTCCCAATTTTCAGAGTGAGCTTGGTTCTGGAGGTCTCGGGGGTGGTACACGAGGAGAGAGAACACCGTGCACAGTTAAGTCTCCGTGGCCTCTTTGAGGTTGCTCATTCGTTAGTTACAGCCTGGGCTCTGTGGTTGGTGATACAGCTCTCTGCTGCTGAGACTGGATAATAAATAACACGATCAAATCTGGGCAGCATTCGCTTTTCAGAGAAATGTAAAAGTTGTTTTTTTCTCTCTCTCTCTCCTGATGTTCATTTAATGCTCTGAGTTTGAGGTTTAACTGGCAAAGAGAGAATGATCAAATAATTAGAAAAGAATGTTCTGGATACCCAACCATGATTTTAATAGAGTCACAGTAAATGGATTTACGAGCAAATTCAGAAAGTAAATAGAAAGGCTTTTGGCATTGGTTGGTAGTCTTAATGTACAAAGCAATGCGGAAACCTCATTATGCAATAGGAGGGCAGAGCATTATCTGTGCTATCCAATTACATTGGAAGGCGAAGTGCCATTTTGTACTTATTGGGAATCCTAGACTGGTTTATGCTGTGATATTAAGAGTGTAGCATCACAAAGTGTAAAGAACTTGTTTTCTGAAGGTGACTCAATTCATACATTTCTAATCAAATATATTTTATATATATTTTATGCTGCTGTACAGAGAACTAATTTTCCATGTATATATATATATATATATATTCTCCAATGTAATGTACTGCATCTGTAGAAGGGGAAGGCGGAGCAAGTACTGCTACTATGTTTCTATTCTTCGTAGTGTGACATCAGTGTACAGAGCACTGTACAACAGAAAGGGAGTAAAATAGACAAAAATTTCAGGTTACACAAAGTTGCACAAGTTAGTATAGAGGGTGATTAGTTATATGTGAAGTGCGAGAATGACATAGTAGATAACTGGTAATAGGGCTGGAAAGTGCAGAATGGCTTGAGTTTTGAGGGAGAGGAGAACATTTCAGAAAGAAGGCTTCATGGAGAAAATAGGATTTGAGGGTAAGGAGAGGTGGGAATTGGTGATCAGAGAGGGACAGAAGGCTTCAGAGAGGAGTGTGGCAAGAACAAGGCAGAGAAGAGAGTTGTGCAAATACAGGGGGCAACAGTGCTGATTTAGTGCCAGTTCACCAGCCTGGAACCTTCTTGAATTTTGGTAAATTGCTTTGTTTTTCCCCCACTGCAACTGGAGTGGAAGGTGGAGGCCACCACTGACCCTGACTCCATACTTAAAAAAAAAAAAAAATACCAGTAGCGAGGAGGGGCAATAAGGAGTAAGATCTGTGCAGAGGAGGGCCAACACAATAAATTGGGTTAAGACAGGATAGGCCACTGAAAGAAAGTGTAAGCACAGCTTGATGTGCGGTTGGACGCACGTTTTGGATGCATTAGAATAACTGTCAGTGCAATAATGGGATTAGCGCATCCAAAACACGCGTCCAAACCAGCGCGCAGGTAATAGCGCTCATCACATGTAAGTGCCACGTAGATGAGGCTATTAGCTATTACTCCCGATGCAAAAAAATCATCCTGCGCCCGATGCACACATTTTAACACGCAAAAATTAACCCCAGCCCTGGAGCTGGAATTGTCTTGAAGTGCCCCAACAAAAAATCCTAAAAAAAAAAAAAAGCAAAAATTACTGCTTTTCTGTGGTTCCTCCTACTTAATATCATCGTGATGCTAAGTAGGAGGAACCACAGAAAGCAGCATCATGAAAAAAAAAAGTCTTGATGGCAGTCAGGTTAGGGAAAACAGAGGCTTGATTTACGAGCGTCCGTTGTCCTAACCTACGCAGCCATGCCTCCTGGGCGCCCAAGACCACGGACGTGCTAGGGACGCAAAATTTATCCCTAACGCGTCCCTTTTAATGAGGCAGCTCTTTAAAATATACCATTGTGCAACCAGGAGACATGGCTGTGCGCACATTCAAAAGATTGGTGCTCAATACGAGCGCCATTTTACCGCACGGCTTAGTGCATCGGCCCCTTTGTGTTCAACATGGAAAGAGATGGAGACATTTGAGAGGGGGTGAGATGATGAGAGCATAAGTGAAGGTTGTTGCAATCAGAATGACAAGAGGCAGTCAAATTATGATGATGCAGAATATTTACCAAAGGCAGTGATGGCATTTAAAACTGTAATAGATATTGGAATCAGAAGACTACAAAAGCAGCTCTACCCTAGTCCAAAAACAGCGCAGGAGGACGAGCAATGTAAGGTGAGATTCAAGGTTTGGTCTAGGAGAAGTTGGTAGAGGGAGTTGCTGCCCCGAAGTCGGACAGGAAGAGCGAGAGGTGAGGAATGGAAAGATGGATGGCTGCGCCATTGGTAAAGGGTTGGGGGCTATAAAAACCGAAAGAATGAGAAAGTGTCTTGAGGGAAGGGCCAGGAATAGATCCAAGAAGGAGCAAGTGAGGAAAACGTTGACGAGAGCAACCATACAGACAGGAACTGAACCAAAGATCGGGCGGAGCTCTGAATGCCCAACGGGTAGAAGGAAGAGAAAGTGGCCCAGTCGCATCGAAAACCTTTGCGAGGTCAACACCGTTAAGGAGGGAGGAACTTGATCTGCAACAAGTTCATTGATGAGGGAAGATTTTGGTGGAATGATTGGCGGGTGGTAAGAGGGGGGAACCGGAAGGGGATAACAGAAATAGGCATGAATATGTATAGACCCTGGAGATGAAAGAAAGATGAGAGAGAGAGAGAGGCTTTCTTTTTGTTTGAGAGCTGAGTAAGGTGATAGGGGACCACGGAGAGACCAGGCCCAAGGGAGGTAAGCAGGTGGCTACAGCGTATCTAATGAGAATATTGCTAAACACAAAGCCCTGCTGTATGGAAATGTAGTATTTATTTATCTGTTTAAATGTCATGGGGGTTACAGAAGAAGAACAGGCACAGAAGCAACACAATCCCTTGCATTTTTTTTCCCATCTTAAATTTGTCTGAGATGGAATGGCGTAAAACCTTAGTGGTGTTCAGACCCCTCATGTGTTCACGGACAGTTCCCCGACCATCATTCACGGGTTCCTTCTGTTTTCGTTTGCGGTACGGAGCCATTTCTTGCGTAGTGGCGGGGTTTTTTTTTTTTATCATTATGTGAAGAAGACTTACAGGCAGTGGCATGTGGAGTCCTTGTTCACTGACGACCTGATTTGCTAACGTTTTTTTTTTTCTGTGTCTCTAAGGAAAAAAGCTTAATAAAACGGGCCCTGAACGAGGAAGCTTGACTTCGCTTGTAACCCGTTCAGGGCGCTGCGGTCAGGCACTGGACAGAACTGTGCGCAGGGTGAGGGTTTCTTTGCGCACCTCTCTCCTGCTCTTTTAAGCTCGGGTGCTTGCAAGACACAGGCCTGGCCTCCCCTCTCTTGCTGCCCAGGGTGGTCGCCCTGCTTGCCGACCCCTTGTGACGGCCCTGGTAACATCGTTTTCTATTTATGTTCGCGGTGATTCATGAGATAGTCATCCAGAAAGAGGCACGGCTGACCCGGGGCTTTACAAAGCCTCTGCACCGAAGTGCTTAAGGAAACATTCTCTTGAAATGCTGTACGTCCATGTTTTCTGTCGTCCTCGCCCTCCCTCTGTAGAGGGCTACAGTCTCCAGGGGCCGTTAGGTCTGTTTTTGAGGGTAATTTTGCCATGGTGGCTGAACTTGAAGACCAGCCGTGAATGAGTTTCTTTGAACACTGCATTAATGTGCCACAGGAAATGACTAATGGCTTCCTTTGAAAGCACAAGGCTTTTGCAGTGTGCAATAATTGTACCAATGCATCCAAACCGAAACCATCACAAATGGGGTGGTGCATAGTGAATTTAATACGGCGCTCCAATGTACTTTACTGCCGTTTCTATAAAAGAAAGTGATATATTTGTTTATTTCATTGACATTTGTTCAGATGGTTAGTTTACACAAGAGATCAAGCACTTTACAAGCACTGAATAAATGTCACTACCTCAGCTGGGAAATGTGTGAAAAGTTATTTGCAATGGGACATGGGGGGCAAAGGGCACGTGGAATGTAACCAGGATGCCTGAACTCTAATTCTATAATTTTTTTTTTTTTTTTTTAAAGAAAACCAGCACCTGTGTTGTCCACAGAACCTTGGCCCAACAGCTCGCCCAGTGCATGGCCCCCTCTTTGACCCATGGGGTGCTGGCTTTCTACATGAGAAAACAGTGCAAACCCCGCTCCCTAGGGAAATCTAAATATCTTGTGATAGATATGTGACCTTCAAGATGGTTTATTTCTAATGATGCATGGTTGTCGAGCACTGGCCTCATTTTGACGCTGGATGTCTAGAAGTGGCGTGGGTTGTAACATAATGCACTGGGCCTTCTCCCTAAAACCGTTAGAAATTGCAAGATATCTTACACTGCTCCAGAAGAGGGCCCCATGCACATCACTAAAGCAGCTCTGCTACAACTGAGATTTAGCAGCTGCAAAAAAAAAAAAAAATAGAATGCTGTGGACAACAGCACCTGCTCACCCCTTCATTTTCTGCAATGGCTAATATAATGCGGACGGTCTTCATGTGAGAGGAATCTAGTGCATGCAAACACATTTAGTAAAGCTGTTTGACTGTAATCAAGTGAGTCAGTGAAAATAAATTCCAAATAATGATTTCTGCCTGAGCATTTCCAAGGCATGGAGCATCTTTCAGTATGTTAAGTATTGGTTTATTTTGGAATATTTTTTCATCTTAAATGAATTCTAGTTTTGTGAAATCATTCATAGCCAAGCAATAATATGGATTTCTAATTTGACTTTCTGCTCTCTCTACTTTTTGGGTATATTTGGAGCTAAATCAATTGTTACATGAGTAAACAATATTTAAAATTGTAAGTGATCCTTTTAAAATGCAAGTTCTCAGTATGAGTGTTTAGCAATTCTAGGTAAGGTATGGCTAGGACAGCTTTTGCATTCAGGTTTGCTTGTGAGCTGTGCTGGCCAAGTATTAGAGGAGTACAATGCACTGAGATCGGGACTGGGTGATAATGGGGTGCACAGAAAAAAAGCTCGCTAAAGTAGAGGAGGTTTCTCCTTCTAGCTCAACTAAAGTAACTGCTTCTTTACCTGGAATGCTACAGGTTCAAGTATCCAGCTGGTAAATAGGCTATGTAGGCTCTCACTCGATTCACAGAGCTCGTGGGGCGAGGGAGCAGTAGGCAGCAGTAGTGACACCTCATTGGCCACCATTTCAAGGACGGCATTGGTTGGATTTCGGAGGCAATCTTGGTCTGGCTTGTATGGATCAAGTTTGCATTGCAGGAGGGACTGAATGTGGCAGTGAGTATTGCACCATCCTAGCCAGACTGGCTACGGGGTCAGTAGGAGACGTTTTGGAAACCTCTGCTTCATGGTACTCTAAATATTCAGCATTTTGTTTTTCGAGTGACCAA
Organism: Rhinatrema bivittatum; assembly: GCF_901001135.1. Taxonomy (NCBI): domain Eukaryota; kingdom Metazoa; phylum Chordata; class Amphibia; order Gymnophiona; family Rhinatrematidae; genus Rhinatrema; species Rhinatrema bivittatum. The sequence continues at coordinate 8,533,106 of NC_042621.1, read as the reverse complement.
ATTTCTTTTAGACATTCAGATAGCAACAAAAATGACAAAACCTTTGGATATCCTCAGAAAGTTACAAACAGATCGATTGGTTCAAATGTTTTTTGTTTTTGTTTTGGAAGTAGATTGCTTGAAATTAGTAATGACATTATGGGATTGGTTGGATTTACTTTTTGACTGGGTTTTTATATTATATAATTATATTGTTAGAAACATAGAAACAAAATAGCAGAAAAAGAACATATGGCCCATCTAGTCTGCCCATCCATCCAATTTATTTAGCCTTACAATTCCCATCGCTGCCTCAGAGATCCCCTGTATTTATCCCATACTTTTGTGAATTCAGATACCGTCCTTGTCTCCATCATCTCCACTGGGAGGCCGTTCCATGCTTCTGCTACCCTCTCTGTAAAGAAATATTTCTTAAAATTACTCCTGAGTCTACCCCCTTTCACCCGTGATGCCCTCGTTCTAGGGCCTTCTTTCTTTTGAATGAGGCTCCCCTCCTGTGTATTGAAACTTTTTGAGATATTTGAATGCCTCTATCATATCTCTTCATTCCTCTATGGTATACAGGTTTAGATCTTTAAGTCCCTCCCCATATGCTTAAGAACAAAGATTGTTCATTATTTTAGTAGCCAGCCTTTGGACCGACTCCATCCTGTTTATATCCTTTGGAAGGTGCGGACTCCAGAATTGTACCCAGTATTCCAAGTGAGGTTTCACCAGGGATCTGTTCAGGGGCAATATCACCTCCCTTTTATCTGCTGACCATTCCTCTCCCTGTGCAGCCAAGCAGCTTTCTGGCTTTTGCCGTCCCTTTAACCACCTGTTTGGCCACCTTAAGATAATCAAATACAATCATCTCCAGATCCCACTCTACCTTTGTGCTTTGTAGAATTTCACCTCCAACACTATACCTTTCCCTTAGGATTTTGCATCCTAGATGCATTGCTCTGCATTTTTTTAGCATCAAATCTTAGCTGCCAGTCTTTAGACAATTCCTTGAGCTTCATGAGATCCCTCCTCATGTTTTCCACACCTTCCCGGCCGTCTAGCCTATTGCAGATTTATTTTTGGTATCATCGGCAAAAAGACAAAACTTTCCTGACATTCCTTCTGCTATGTCTCTACAGCAGGTTGAAAAGAACCTGTCCCAGGACTGAACCCTGAGGCACAATGCTAGTAATGCCTCTCTCTTAAGAGCAAACTCCATTTACCACTACTCTTTGTTGCATCCTACTCAGCCATTTTCTAACTCAGTCAGTTCTAGGTTCCATACCAAGGGCGCACAATGTATTTATAAGTCTTCTGTGCAGAACTATGTCAACGGTCTTACTGAAAACCAAGTACACTGGGGCAGATTTTAAAAGGTATGCGCGCGCTGAGCCCTCGGGGAGACCAGCTGGCTTTCCCTGTTCCCTCCGAGGCCGCTCCAAAATCAGAGCAGCCACGGAGGAAACTTTCTCCTTTCCCCTACCTGTCCTGCCCTCAGCCCGAAATAAAGCCACCCCATACCTTTATCTCACAAGTTATGCCTGCCTCTTGCGCATGCTGGTCGACTGCCGGTGCACGATCCCCCGGCCCAGCGGCCTTGCAGAGGCCTCTAGCATGGGCCATCCATTGCTCCTTCCATGTGACAGGGGCCGGCCAATGGCACCGATAGCCCCTGACACATGGTAAGGGCAAAGTGCCATCGGCGCCATTTTGATTAGTGGCAGCCAATGGCTCGAGAGCGGGAGATTGCTCCCAGGACCCCAGCTGGACCACCAGGGACTTTAGGCAAGTTTTGGGGGGGTTGGGAGGGTGGTGGATTGTAATTAATTAAATCTGAAGGGTTGGGGTGTTTTGGGGTTTTTTTTTGGTTCGGGACAGCCATGGCCCGAACCGCGGGAAATGAAATTTCCCATGGCGGGCCGATAACGAAGGCTGAACCAAAAGGTTCGGCCAAATCACATCTCTACTTACTTCTCCTTTCTCCAATTGTTTGGAACTATTCCAGACTCTAAGGAAGCACTGAAAAAGTCAGCCAGCGGAGCTGCCAGGACATCTCTAAGTTCCCTCAGTACTCATCTGGCCCAATCGCTGTATCTACTTTGTTTAGTTAGCTCCTTACGAACACAGTTCTGAAAATAGATTGAGGTTTACCTCAGTTTCAATCTTATTTGTGTTTATGTAGTCTTACTCCAGGCCCTTCAGCAGTGAACACAGAACAGAAATATTGTTAAGGAATTTTGCTTTTTCCTCATTAGCCTCTGCATATTCCTCCCCTTCACCTCTGAGTCTCACAAAGCCACTTTTGCACTTCTTCCTATCACTAACACATCTAAAAGTGTCTTGTCTCCCTGTTTTACCGTATTTGCTATTTTTCTTCCATTTTGATTTTTGCATTCCTGACTTCTTTCCCAGCTTCTCTTCCCTTTTCCAGTTGTTATCGCCATTTTTTTTGTAATCTTTTGTAGTTTATGAACGCTATCTGTTAGGGTTTGTGGACCCTTGGCCCGAGGTGGTGTTGGCACAACCTGTGGCAGGTGAACTCCACAGGTCCGGACGGGAAGCAGAGGCCGGCAGGAGCTTCACCAGTACCAGCCCATGCTCCCCGCAGGTTGAGCCCTTGGGTGCTAAGGCCGGCTGGTCTTAGATGGGCCTCTGCGTGGCTGGTCCTAGGAGTGGCCAGAGGATGGTGGTGTCAGGTCTTGGCCCCAAGATGGAGGAGATGTCAGATCCAGTCTGAGGTCGGAGGCAGGTGGCAACAAGCAAGGTTAGGTCCGTTCCGAGATCAAAGGTAGGCAGCAAAAGGCGAAGGTCGGTTCCGGTCCGGGGTCAAAGGCCAGCAAGAACAGATGAAGATGGAGTCAGGGCCGGGGCCCAGAAGGCCAGAGCCGGGCAGGGGTCCAGCGGCTGGCACTCCGAAGAGAAGAGAAGTCTGCTGAGGCTGAAGGCTTGAAGCAGGATCCACTGAAGTGGAGAACGCTGTGGAGAAACTTTCGAAGAAGAACACCAAGGCAGGAACCACGAAGCAGGCACCTAGGAACTCGTTGCCAAGTTAGTTTGCTGGGCTGAGGGCCATCCTTAAATAGGCTGGAGGGCCTGATGTTATTGCTAGGGGCCGGACCAGGTTTTCCCACCGCTGGCCCTTTAAGAGGAGGCAGGTCGGCGCGTGTGCGCGCCTAGGGAGGGCCCGGATGAGGACAGTGGTCGGCGGTGTCTCGGCCTCCGCGCGGACTGCGGGAGGCCTGAAGTGGAGGCAGAGTGCGGCGGCAGCGGTTCGCCGCTGCTGCGAGTTTGCCGGGGCCTGCGTGGGACGCAGCGCGGCAGGTGAGTGGGGCCGACTGCGGCAACCCGCGGCCGGTGTGCGTAACACTAACCTTTTCTCACTTACCTTTTTAACTACTTCCTTAGAAAACCATGGCAGCTTCTTTTTCCTTCTCTTCCTTTATTTACTTTCCTAACAAAAAGATCAGTTGCCCTTACAATATCTCCTTCACGTTTTGGCCATAGCTCTTCCACTTCCCTTGGATTTTCCCAGCTAGCAAATGACTCCTTGAGGTGCTTCCCCCATTTTAGCAAAGTTACTTCTCCTGAAGTCTAGGATCCTTGCCTTTGCATGAATCTAATACCGAACCACACCATCCGGTGAGCACCGTTTGCAATGTATTTGTGGTGTTTCTATTGTAACCTGCTTCGAGGTGCAAGGGAATGGCAGGATGTCAAGGGTAAATAAATAAAAGTAGCGAGCACTGTAATGCAGTGCAGTGAACCCTTCTGAAGGTAAGGAAAATAATACATTGGGAGTGGAAGGGAGACTGAAGTGTAAGCCCTGTGTTTCTGAGTGGTCTTGAATGCCAGACTTGGGCCCATCAGTCAATACGGGGAAAGCTGACAGCACGCCTGGATTGCAAGAGCATAGATATCATCGGCAAAAGGAGGAGGCGATATTGCTGTGGTACAGGTCGCTAGTGAGACCCCTCCACCTTGAGTCCTGTGTTCATTTCTGGACACCACGTGCTTGTAAGCACTTTGAGGGGTTACCAACGTGCAGCACAAACCTTGCCCGGAGACTTCAGTGCACTCACTTACCAGTAGGAATATTTAGCAGGCTTCAGGAAAGAAGAGGAAGCCACAGTTCTCTAGAGGAAAGGAAATTCAAGCAGGGGAGGGTTCATGATTTGAAGATGGAGGGAAAAAAAAAAACTGCAGAGGAAACATGAGAAGATACATTTTACTGAGAGCATGACAGAAGCCTGGAGTAACCTAACAGCAGAGATGCCACAGTTTGGGACAGATATCGGGCAGGGCTGAGAGATTTGGTAAAAGATCATGAGGGGGTCAAGGAGGTGGAAGGGAGCTAGATCTGCTATGTTTATCTTCCCAAAACTGTAGAGGAGTAGAAAGGGAAAGCAAAAAAAAAAAAACGGAGCTGAATAAGGAGCGATGATATCCTGGAGGCAGTCAAACTTGCATGGCTGGATTATATCCTTAGAGCAGTGTAGACGGGAAGGACTGGGTGGGCCAGTTGCTCCTCATCTGCCATCGTCTACCATGTTCTTAGATGCGGTAGCAGTAGCTGGAATGTACTGTGCATCCCTGATGTGGCTAAGAGAAGAGAGATGCCATCACCAGCATGGAAAGTCAGCCAGTATGCTTGGAGAAGTAAATCTCCCGCTATATGGAACTTACTTTACCACCACAGATCTGTAGGAATGCAGGGCATAGCATAATAGAAGGGGTTTCTTAATTTTGGCTTAATGTTTTCAAAAGCTAGAAACGTAGTATAATCCAGAAACATCCCTACACCCAGACTGATGTATACCACCGATGAGAGGATCCTGCTAGTTTTGAATTAGTAGTTGCTGGAGCTGGAAGAAAAAGCAGTCTGGTTTGTTAAGAGGTCTGTTTGAAACCAAATTTTGGGTTGGGTCCAAACTGCAACTGTAACCAGTTAGCTGGCAAAGAGATTATCCAGTGAGTAGAATCCAGTTATGGGCTGGACTATCCTCTATAAACACAATTATGGGGGATGAAGGGGAAAGTCATAGAATCCAGTGGGCACGTTCCAGCTGTGACCAGTCACTACAATTAATTGATTGGACTGGACATCACTGGGAGAGTCTTTATTCAAGTATGGGTCAATAATAATTCTGATACAAATGGCAGTAACATTAAGCAGAGCATTAGGGGGGTCCATCTCTGTAGTTCAGCCATGTACAGTTGCAGGCTGGAGGAGATGTATGATCTGAAACTTACAGAGCACTATATTAGCCCCACTGGTGCTCCTGTTGCCGGTATATGTGAACTTCAGAAGGAAGCTCTCTTTGGCACAATGCAAGTAGTAAGAAGGGCATTAACAGTACATTTTGAGAGATTAAGATTATTCCCAACATTCCCTGGTTTAATGAGTGAGGTTCATTCTTGTGTAGCTATGCACACAAATTATCCCATTTGGAGACATTACCCCCATGCTTGCTCCATTATCTACACTGGTGCCTATTTTTCTCTGTTTGCAGTGCGAGGAAATTCAGATGTGGTACTGGAGCACTTAATTGTTGTGCTCTGCGCCTGGACATGCTGACCGTGTTAAACAGGAGTGAATTGCACAGACTCTTTAAAACTCCCAGTTACAGTTGTATGCTTATTATCTAGCTTTAGAAGTGCTAGAATTTCAATTTCTTCCGTGTGAGTATTTGTACTGTATGTTAAGATATCATCTTGCGAGTACACCATTTTCTGCTGCTCAATTTTCTGAATAATATGCATTGTTTAAAATATGCCATCTACTGCAGTAGTAAAACCCAGTGGCAAACTTGTTGTGATGATATTACATGGTGGTGTTGATACAATACAAAATGATTTACTTTAACTGGATCGCTGTCAACATGTGTAATGTGGCTTCCAGATGACAAAGGTGTGTCAGAATGCAGGGGCACATGTTGGGGTGACTTGCTGGTCATTGTACATTGTAACGACAATATTCAGGGTACATCATAGGTTTCAGGTAATGAACTCTGAGGACTAAAAAGAACAACCTCATGTTTCTTGAGCGAGTAGGGAGGTGAAGTCATTTTAAAACGACATTGAAACAACAGCGAAATTTGGTTTTGGACTTTGTGTCATTTACAATCCAAAATGACACAACAAATGACATTTTTTTTTTTTTCATTTTTAGCTTCATACTAACAGGTTTTAATGTGTGCTATATGGTTTTAGCATTCACTTTAATGAAATAAAAATAAAACAAAATAAATAGAAAACAAAGCAAAACGAAACATTTTTTTCACGCACACCCCTGCTCTGCAGTCTCCTCCGTAGGCAGCCATGTTCTCTGATTGTTCAGGTATTATAATAGTGCCCTCCCCCTCCCCCGAAGTTATTCACCCGTGCCACAAAGATTCAGATTGCATTTCTTTGATATCACTTCATTAAAGGGCCCGATTCACAAAGCTTTATTCCCCCCCTCCAGGCACAGAATAGGAGACAAATCATAGTAAATCAGGCCCAAAGGCTGCAATGCAGAAGCTTCTTAGTACACCAGCAAAATACGCATTATTTCTTACCTGAAGAAACTGCATTGTGCACTGAGCAGGAAACTTTCCAAATCTTTCAAATTGCTAACACCTACTCCAAATTAATGGCTGTTTTTATAAAATACTTCTGCTAAATGTCTCCTCCTCCACTTCCTGTTTTCTCCAGCGGGAAGCTAGATGTGAACACACAGAAACAGAAATTATGCTATTAGATCACTGCTCAGAAGATTGCCTTCACGCTGCACTAAATACTGCGCTGGCCCTCTGGGTAACAGTTATCCACCGGTTTGCAAACGGTGATACAGTTACACAATGTAATATCCCTCACTACTTGTACATACGAGATTGCTTTCCTTCTTTTCTGGAAAGATAATGGTAGGATGTTAAAGGAAGCATGCAAAACATTTTTTTTTTCTGTTGTGTGATCTGATAGCCCTTGTCTTATCTTAAGATATTTAGCAGGAACCTTGGCCTCACTGGGATTTTGTTATTTTGCAATGTGAGTTCTAGGCTTTTGGGTGATGGTGGTATCTTGCCTCACATACATTTTGCTTGTCCTAATGTTGCAGTGTCCATTATATTAATGAAGTGAATTTAGCTGTAAGAAAGATCTTTCTTTTTTTGTTTATGATAAGATGTCAATATCAAACACATAGCCAGCCTTCCACGAAAAAAAGATCCCGCCTTCTCAGGCCTGCATGGTTTAGTGGGTAATTATGGCAACTTTTCTTCTGTGTTGTCCATTTTGACCGCAGTTGGCATTCCGTGCCGTTTAGCCTGTCTTAGATGAACTGGTGGACTTCTGGACTCCCCTATCGAAAGCGTTTGTCCGCAGGTGCGGAATGGGAGAAGGCCTTTGGGAAATTTAGATTTGTGGAGGCCATGCCTCAATGACGCCCATTACCAGTGCCATAAACTGACACATTTGACACTTCACCTAGCAGTTTTAACAGAGAGGACTCTTTTAGCTTGGAAAAGAGATGACTGGGAAGGGACATGATTGAAATCTATCAAATCATGAATAGGTTGAAATGGGTGTAACCCCACCGGGGGGGGGGGGGGGAATATATCACACTCCAGAGGGGCCATAAACTTATTTACAGGTCTTTGGGGGCAGGGACATCCTACTAGCTCTCCTCTCACACACTCCTTCCCCAGGGCGTGGATCCTGGGGAAGGAGTTAAGTCTCAGGGCCTACGTCCTAAGGGTGACTTTCTCTGTGTTTTCCCTGCCAGAGGGGAGTCTCATTTCCTTTGTTTCTCAGTCTGAGTCCCCTGGGAGAGGGATACGTGTACTCACTGTGTGCTGTGTGCTCAAATAGCTACTCTGGAATCACATTTGTTAGTGCCCAAACTGATGATGAATGGCACAATAACTTAAACTGCAGCCCCACAGAATCATCTTGTTTACTTCTCCTATAGGCTCCTTCCCCTCTGTCTGTGCAGGACTCACAGGGCCAGGGAAACATCCACCCTCCAGGGCTGGGTTAAGTGGAGATCCCAGGTGGGCAGGGTCTCTTCAGCTTGTTCAAAATCCTCTGCCAATCTGGTAAAAATGGTAGAGTCTATGGCCCAGAGAGTAAACTTCTCTCTCTCCCCAGGGTGATGGAAACACCGGCTGGGTGTCCCCACTGATTTGTGATTTCCCTTACTCACGCTTAGCAGACCTTTTGGATTTCTTTGGTTCTCACGCAGTCTCTTTATCTCTTCTCTCTGGATGCCTGATGGCAGGGATCCCCTTGAAGCACACGAGAGCTCTCCTTGCTTCAAACAGGAAGGAAGGGCAGCCAAAACTTCCTCCTGGATCTTGAACTCAAAGGCTTTTTTTTTTTCTCCTAACTGAATTTAATACCGGAGCTCCTCCTTGCTGCAGGTCACTGACACCTCTGTCCTCCATGGAGGGTGTGGAGGGCAGGTCTTCTCTAACCTGCACAGCCTCAGACACAGGGTTCCCCGTACCTTGGGCCCAGGTGGTGTACAGGCTCTCACAAGGCTCCTACCACTTATAATCTTAAACCCGAAAAATATACCCAGAGGGAAAATGCTGACCAGCCAAGGAGTGGATTGAATAAGGAAAACCCTCCTGACCCTGGTCAGTATCCCCAGGCAGGGTTTGCCTGGCTCCCCTAACTAAGGGGCCGATGCAATACAGTGCACTCAGCCGAGCGCACTGTATAACACGCAGTCGGACGCGGGTTAAATAGGCACTAATCCACCCCCTAATCAATAGGGGGATTAGCGCCTATTTAACGAGCGGCCAACACTGAGTGAATGGGATAGCGCTCATCACATGTGAATGAGGCTATTACTCATTCACTCCAAATGCAAAAAAATAAATGTGCGTCTCTGACGCACATTTATCGCTCACATTTATCGCTCAGCTATTAACGCCTGCCTGGAGCGACCCTAGCGCCTCCTTGCTAACGCGACCCCCTAATTATAATATAGCATGGCACCCCCCCCCCTTGCAGGCGCCATGCGTGCGTTAAGAAAGCCGTTAAAGCGTTAAGCTTTCCGCGCTTTTTTTTTTTTTTTTTGCATTGGCTCCCAAGCCTGAAAACCAACTCAGGAAGAACTCTTCTCTACCTCCTAACTCTCAATAAACCATTAGGGGCTGTTTCCCGAGCTCTTTTACTTGTGTACTGGACTGGCCACTGTCGGAGAAGGATGCTGGCCTAGCTGGACCTTGGCCTGACCTGGTATGGCACTTCATTAGACCATTCTCGTCCCTCAGTAAAGGCAATAATTGGTGCAGCTTCTCTTTTCTGCTTTCCAAGAAAGATTTCTGTCTGTCTGTTGATCCATTGTCTAGCTCTTTAAGCCCTTAGCGATCTCTGGTGCCTCCACTCCTTCCCAGACAGCATGCACCAGTGGTATAGATGCCACTTACCAGCCCCTGGACTGGAGAGACACCTTTTCCAAGGCACACCATTTGCACCGCTGGCTGCCCATGGTACTGGTAGCAACCTTCCCTCCTCCTGTGGATCTGTTGGATGGGGGAATCAGACCCAAGATTCTCCATGCTGCAGCACAGGACTGGCCAGAGAAAGATCTGCTTTAGTGTGAGTTTAACAAGATGTGGTCCACTTAGTGATAATGTTGTCACTTTTTTTTTAGAAGAACTTTAGACTATGAGGTTAGTTATCAAAGGGTTTAGAAGCATCAGCTTGAAGTATCAATAAGATTCAGGTACCATGCATGGAAATCCTAAACTGGAGGGAGTCTCTGGCTAGAGGGTTCAGGGGCTCCCTATTTTCTAAAAGGAAATAGCTGGGACTCAAAACAGAAAAGAAGGACTACACAGTTGATGAGGTTTAAATGATTTGTTTCTGGATGATGGATTTATTAAGGAGAAAGTGTAGTGTCAGTTTATCAGTAGTGAAAAACAGCCTCAGTAAAGTCTATGTTGAAACACCATCACCATGCCTAACTTCATTATTGGTACTCATAATGCCTAGGGCCTTGGAGGATTATCTTTCTCCCCTTCACAGGGCTCTCCAGCTGGGGGAAAACCAGAGAAAGATGGAGACTCATCCTTGGAATTGAGTGTGCCCTGCGATTCATTTAGGATCCGAGTTGGGGTTACATATATAACAAAGCAAAAGTTATTCATTTTCTAATTGAAATACATTTTGGAACATTGAAGATGACAATGGCTCCAGGCTCCATGTTGCTCACTAAATGCTGACAGACATCAAAATGTTATGTTTTTAGGGTCTTATGTAGAAAAGACTTTTTCCCATTTATGGGAAAAAAATCTTTACTGACGAAGACCCTTCATACAGAAACAGGGAAACCTGATTCCTTTCTATGAATAGTTCCTAATTGGAACCGAAGATGAGAATCAATTGTACTCCAATATAGTTTTTAGCTATACACTTACAACTCCTGTTTGTAGAGGAAGAGGGATGTTGATTATCACAGGCTAACTTAACTCCTCCTAGAAATGCCCCCTACTTTATCTGGCTACATTATGCGGATAATGAGGTAGCTGATTAAAGTTTAACCATATAAATGCCCCAATTAATCAAAAGTTGGCATTTAGCCAGATAACCTTTGAGTTATCTGGCTAAATGCCTTTGAACATGGACCTCTTAGAGGTCAGTTTTCAGAATGGGCAGGGTTAGTGACAATTGTTCCCTGCAGAGCAGCTAAACATAGCCACCTAATTTCACCAGGCAGCTATATAGTAGCTCAAAATCTGGCCGATACAGTACAGTGCGCTCCGGCGGAGCGAAATGTTAACCTGCATTTGGACGCGCGTTTTCGACGCGCTAGCTTTACCCCTTATTCAGTAAGGGGTTATAGCGCATTGAAAACGCGCGTCCAACCCCCCCCCCCGAGACTAATAGCGCCCGCAACATGCAAATGCATGTTGATGGCCCTATTATTTATTCCCGCGCAATTCAGAAAGTAAAATGTGCAGCCAAGCCGCACATTTTATTTTCAGAAATTAGCGCCTACCCAAAGGTAGGCGTTAATTTCTCTCAGCTCCGGGAAAGTGCACAGAAAAGCAGTAAAAACTGCTTTTCTGTACACCCTCTAATTTAATATCATGGCAATATTAAGTCGGAGGTCCCAAAAGTAAAAAATAATTAAAAATTTAAAAATTTAAAATCAGCCCGCGGCTCGTGGGTTGAAAACCGGACGCTCAATTTTGCCAGCGTCCGGTTTCCGAACCCGTGGCTGTCAGCGGGTCTGAGAACTGACGCAGGCAAAATTGAGCGTCAGCTGTCAAACCCGCTGACAGCCGCCGCTCCTGTCAAAAAGGAGACGCTAGGGACGCGTTAGGGTCCCTAGCGCCTCCTTTTATCGCGGGCCCTAATTAGCATATTTTTATTTTCTGGATCACGCGCACAGGACACTGGCCTGTGTGCTCGCCGGGAGAGTGGGCGCTCTCCCGCTCTCCCACGTTTCTTTCTGTATCGGCCTGAAGGTAAGCATTCCAGGAGATGGGGGTTCAGTTGGGGGAGAGGGAGGAAAATGCACGCTTATATTATAATTTCCAACATATACCTCAAATATACCTCAAATAGCATAAAGTCGGGCGGGTGCTATTATCCCTGCATAACTTGTAGCACATTTTTCACCAGCCAGCTTAGTGAAAATTGTCCACTACGGAATATTCAGTTACTGCTTTCGCTCTTAATGTCAGTGGATCTAGAGCTCCCACAGTCAATGTTAATGCAAAATGAATTAATGTGTCATGTTGGGACGTACCACCTCCCAGCAGACAGCAAACAAAAACAGAAGAGAAGGAATTTTTTTTTTTTTTTTTTAACATTGGCAGCTATGGCTGCTTTATCCCTCAAGGCTATTATTCAGGTCCAGAGAAAGGTTGTGCAAAACAAAAATCTATTTTGCTGCTTCCTTAGCCCTTCTCTCTTGTGGGGTGATTGTTTACCATGATAAATGCGAACAGTGACTTTCGTGCTCGGTATAGTGGGTTGCCAGCCGTCCCGTAACAATAATGCAATCTGATTTTGCAATCTTTCTGTGCAGAGGGCTGTTTCCTACACGCCCAGGTGGCTCAAGAAATTACTCTGGTAGAAAGAAGACATGGAACCTAGATCTTCAATGCAGACATGAAGTGGGAAAATATGAATCCACAGCATGATCAGAGTTTTATTCTCATACATGCTCACCTTGCCATAGAGAACAGTGTGGCACTTAGAATGAAACTGCCCCTGTGATAAGTCACTTATTAAAAATAGGATCGTTGGGTATTGAAGCAAAAAAAATGTCCAGCACTGGCTCTTAATTAGAGATTATATTTGCTAGGTCATACCAATACTACGGACTTAAAAAAAAAGAAAAAAAAACAACCCTTTCATTTCTTCTTCAGATGGAATCTGTGATTCATGGCCATATTGCTTCAAGTTTTCTAGGCAATGTCACCTTTTTTGTGGTCGTCACCAAAGTGAAAAATAAGAGTGGAACATAATTACTCTGTTAGTTCCTGGGTGCTGAACGGCCCTAGTGCATTGAGCCTAGCCCTTGCTATCAGCTGACTGGTTGGTAACTGTCCGATGTCATAAGTGACGTACAGCCTGAGTTTTCCATTAGCCATTTTTCATTGTGCAATAAGAGTTTTTTGGTCCTGATTCACAGATCCTATCTGAGAAAGGGATTTATGGCTGTCAAGGAGTGAGGGGGGACATCTAGCAGGGGGTGCTCAGGATGGCATTGTTCACTCTAGCACTAGAGGTGCTTGGAATGGTCCCATGTCTTACTTTTAAGCCTGTTCCTAGAGTAGGAGGTTAACCACTACTGGCAAATGTTGCTAATTTGACTCAGTTCCCTCCGGGTGGGCTGCTTTGCGGAGTCATTAGCTGATCGGGGTCCTGGACCACAGAAAAACAGGCAGACTCATCTCTCATAGGTTCAAAATGGTTTGGAGCTGAGGTTTAAACAGAGCCCCACTGTCAGTTCCTGGCCGTAATAGCCCTTAGGCCTCAATCTGCTTGTACTCTAGTTTCTTCCCTTGGGTTCCCCTATCTGGACTGATTAGGACTGAGCCTCCGAGGTGCCCTCTGCATCCACTGTTTCCATGGTGTCTGACTGGTTAGAGGCTTTGGGATTCCTTCTCCATTTCTCTGTATTCCACAGGTTTTCCTCTTCCTGTCTGCTCATGCCTTGGAAATTGTTTCTCAGCAGTGCTTGAAAGCCTGTGGCGCTCCAGCCCTCCCACACCACCCACGCGGCCAGCTCACCTTCCCAGGAGGGCTGCACATACTGCCTAGCCTGGAGCTGGTTTTCCTGCTTCCTCTTCCCTATATTCCCCCTGTGAGGGAGGCACATTCTTATCACCGTGGTTTTGAGTTTGGGTATTACACCGCCTTTTGGTTGTGCCAGTGAAAGACATGAAAACCTACAAAGGATCCAGTTTTCTTTAGGAACAATACAGACGCGCTGCCATTTTTAAATTACAGGGAAAAAACACGACATTTGTTTTCTGCTTTTTCCCATCCAAAATGGTAGAAAAAACCCCAACGAAATGTAGCTTGGTTTTGATTCTTCATTTTAGCATGTGCTCAGTTGTTTGCACTAAAATGCAGAAACGAAATTTAAAAAAAAAAGAGAAAAGTGGTAAATGAAACGAAAAACCAAACAGAACAAAAGTAGAACTCTATAGTCCAAGATCAGATAAATACACACACATCACATACACCTTTGATTCTTAAAGTCCATAATGCATCCCTTTAGCCTTGTGTTTGGGGTTTTTTTTCTTATTGAACACTTGCAATGAAAATGCTTTGAAAACATGGATGTTAGCAAATTGAATTGGTTTAGTCTATTGGTCGGAAAGTCGCACCGCAGACTGAATGAGCCAATGGTCCCATTCCATTGGAGGCCATTTGTGACAGGATGATGACCATGGTTGCTACCAAAGGTTTAGCTGACCAAGTAAGATTTTTAATTGCTCAGAGGTGTCACAGTTTACTGTGCAAACTTTTTTTTTTTCAAAATTTTGCCCAGTGCACAGCTATTTTGCCTTCTGTCTTCAAATAGACAAATATATAATCAGTTTAAGTACCTTGGATTTTAGGGTAAATCTATACAGAGATAAATATATTTTTATCTGAAATGCTGTGTCTCTGTACAGTAGGCAATCTTCCATTATCCTGTAATCTGCTTTCATTGGTAACTACTAGGTTCTTCCTCACTTCACAGTTCTTGAAAGCTTTTTCCATTGGGAACGCCTCCCCTGCATAGCTCAAGCAATTTTTGTCCTGAGTGCAATATCTGGTAACCTTCTAACTCCACGTAAACTGCTAATCTTGGAAGCCTGAGATTCATATAAATACACAGCCATGTTCCATGTTAAGAAGCCTACTCCTCTCCCCTTTGCAATCACTACTGAGCTCGGATCCCCACTTGTTGCAGGGTTGGGGAGACGCGGACTCTGTGATGGAGACAGGCTGAAACCATAGGACCCAAAAGAGGACCACTCTCCAAAAATAAAACAAAAAAAAATTGGTTCACACAAAATTGTTGTGCTCCAAACAAAAATATATTTTACTGAGGAAAATGAAAAGATCACTTTTACAAAAATAGAATGTCTTTATCCAAAAAAAACGTTCAGACAGCTCTCGACAGTATAGACAAGTCTTCAAACCAGTTGAGTACTGGGCTAGGACTTGGGAGATCCCTCCAAGTTTCTCACAAGGACTCTTCTTCCTTTGAAAATCCTTGGACTCCAAGGAAATCCTCTTTTCCCACTCAGTAAAATGATAGCAAACTACCTGAGGACTGCATCAGCTACTTAGCCAGAGCTTCCTTGTTTCCTTTACCCGTGGACACTCACAGAATCCTTCTTTACCTTAGAAGGTTGGGGAAAAGAGAGTCAACCAGCCCTCTCCCATCGTCAAGCCCAGGGAGAGCCACAGCCCCTTGGCACAAGATGGCACTGGCCGTCCATTGCTCCTACCATGTGTCAGGGGCCGACCAATGGCACCGGTAGCCCCTGTGACATAGTAAGGGCAAAGGCTATCGGCGCCATTTTGAATACTGGCAGCCGACAGCCTGAGTGCAGGAGATTGCTCCAGGACCCCTGCTGGTCCACCAGGGACTTTTGGCAAGTCTTGGGGGGGGGTGTCAGGAGGGTGGGGGGTTGTAGTTAATTAAATTTAAAGGGTTGGGATGGGGATTTTTTGGGGTAACGAATACATATGTAACTAATGAACGGATCGGGCTCCCCTGAGAACGGATGAAATGCATTTGGGTCCCGACGAATACGAATACCGAATGGGACGAATCCGACCCTGCTGCACATCCCTACTCTGGTGTGTCTAGTTTGCCTTCCAGTGTCTCCTGTTCCAGCGTCTCCCGTGTCTCCTGTTCATTGTCTCTCCATCCCTAGTAGTACCCTCCAGACTGATCTCACGGTACTGACCTTTGCTTGTTCCTAACCATTCTTGATTGCTGCCTGGATTTGACCTCTGCCTGTTCTCTGACTACTCTTGATCGCTGTCTGGAACCGACCTCTGCCTGATTACCGACTACCTTTGACCACTGCCTGGAACTTGACCTCTGCCTGACCTGACTACTTCCGGATTGACTACAAGGTACTGACCCCTGCTTTGGCTGACCTATCTGAACTGATACTCTGGCCTTGATTTTTGCTACACACTCAGACTCCTTGTTCTGGCCTCCTGTGACCTCAGGACACTCTGCTCAGAACCTCGACTGTGCACCCTTGTTCGTGGTGGGCACGCCCCTGAGCTTCCTCTCGAGGAAACCCTGCAAGGCCCACCTAAGACCAGGCGGCCTGGGTAACCAAGAGCTCGACCTGAGGGAACCCCGGGTTGCTATTGGTGAAGTTCCAGCTAACCTCTGTCTCCTCCTGTGCTCCACCTCCTGGTGGCAGGCGCTCTCAGGGTTGACCGGAGGGCAGTACCAATCCTGCACTGGGGCAAGGGTCCACTCCCGGTGCAACAATGGGTTTGGTCTGGGCAGGACATGGGTGGGACGGGTCTGTAGCATGAATCCGGAGTGTAAGTATTTATTTAGACTTACAAGCACGCGTTGGGGTCCTCCACTACGTAACTCTACTTCTGCTACAGACAGCATGTAAGTCATGCAACAAAAGAAAAATACGCTAGTCATCGGGGTTTTAAGGGTCCGGGTAACAGGGTGAAAGGGAGGCAGGTTAGCTAGGTGGCAAATGCACGCACATGTGCGCCCGCGTGCAGGTCTTAAAATTGACTTCTTAGTGTCTGCTAAGGGTGGTGATGGAAAGTACTTTGTTGGTGCAGATTTCGGCAGTCAGGACCGCACCACAGAGCCCAGGATGTTCATGGCAGGATACTGCAGTGGCTTGCCCTTGTGTTTTACAGCCTTTAGCACCTGGCCATTCCTGGTGGTCTTCCCACCCCAGGGTCTAAGTAGGTCTGACACTACTTATAATTGCCAAGATCTAACAATCACAAACTCTCCTTGAGGACTGTTGCTGGGGGATATAAGAGTAAACTTTGTAATTGCTTAAAGGAAAATGCAGTTTTGAATAGGTTCCGATGCTGTTTTATGATGACAGCTTCCATCTGCTTTAAACATTTCTGTACTGTTTCTTTGCCGAGATGTGCCACTAAGTATGCCTGGAATTAATGTCAGCAGAAATGCAGGACTGTGAGAATTAGAGATACACATTCATTTTTAAAGAACATGGGAAATGGAAACAAAATACATAGATAAATAAATAAATAAAATGTCATATTTTTATTTCAATTTGCTTTTAAAATGAAATGAAAGCTAACATTTTGTTTAATTTAAAAATGTCACCAACCAACAAAATTCCCCTCCTAGGCTTCCCTTCCAATCTCTCTACCTCCAAATCCTTTTGCCATATTTTTCCTTTTCTTCACAGGGTGTGAGCGATACGCCGTTGCTCCTGCCCTGCTAGTGGCATGCTTAGAAATGGCGCTGGCAGACTGTCCGGTGCAGAAAAAGAAAAATATGGTGGCAGGGCACAGGTGGGATCAAAGGAAAGGCCCAGGAGGGTTTATTTTTTTCTCCATTAGTACACAACATATGTTTTTATGTTTTATTTTTTTTCTCTGATTTTTTTTCATTTTTTTTAAATTTCATTTGCTACATTTTTCCTTTTTTAAATAAACAAAAGGAAAGAAACAAAAAATAAAACACAGCAAAAATATCTGTGCAGTCCCCTGAAAAGAACCCTCTTGATTAGCTTTTTGCTGGGGATGGACTTATAGCCTGTTAAATTCCATCTAATGCGTTTTGGCTGGCTTTCTAATTGGTTGACAGAGTTTAAGGAAGTTCAGATATTTAAACTCTGAAAACTGGCAAGCTGGTTCACTGTCAGTAGCATCGTATACTGTAGGTTAGCATTCTCAGAAACGCTTTCACAAGTTCCCCAACCTGTGTAACCCAAAACTGATTTAATATTGAGATTGGCAAGATTATACAAATTTGTTAATCTGTCATTCTCTTGTAATGGCAGAGACCTACTGGTTGGCTGCCCCCCACGGCAATTTCACTTGCTTTTGCTTTGTCTCCTGAGGCCCACAGGAGAAGTATCTGACAGTAACCCAACCTCTCCCAAGATGTAAATTCCTCAAACTATATGTATCCCCTTTCCCGTTTTTAAGAGAGTCATCTTCCAGTCACTGCTGAGCACTGACCCATTCAGAGCAGGGTTGGGGACACAGGTTCAGTGATTGCGGACAGGCTTAACCTGTGGGACCCTATAGAGGATCATGCTTGAAAAATAGAGTTTTGCTCCAAACAGAAATAAATTTACTGATCTAAAAATATACACAAAAAGTATTAAATATACAGAAAGAAAGAAAACTAAAAGGGGGTCATTTTTCAAGTCGTGTTAGGACCTTATAGTGGGCTTTAGGGCCCTAATGCCAGCGATAACGCCATAACGCATGCAATAAGTAACGCATCGCGGGATGCATATGCAACTTTTAAAAATGACTTCCAGTGGGAGGGATTTGGGCAGAGTAAATGAAAATGAGGGGCTTAATGTTGCATGTGATAGCGTTACACGTGCTATCATGGGATTTAACTACACCTTTTTTCCTGGCATTATGCTGTGCGTTATGGCCAAAACAGGATTTGCGATAATATTGCAAATCCCATTTAGAGATGGAGGGACAGAGGGAGGGAGAAAGAGAGTGCTCTTCGGGGGGGCACACATATTAGTTAACTTTTTATCCCACCGTAAGAGGGGCATTCTGAACTCGAGGTGAGGTTTTGGTTGTAGTGCACTCTCTACCTAGCTGCATCAAGCTAGGGTGCACAGAGATACAAATCTTATCTCTGTGCACCTTTCCTCACTCCAAATCCCATCGAATCTTCACTGATGTGCACTGGGCTGTTCCTATTTCTGACTGTGCATGTTAAACTGCCCCCCAAAGCACTGACCACCATCAAAACCTCACCCTGAGTTACTAGTTGCTTCTCTTACAGTGGGATAAATAGTCTACTTAAATGAGCGCCTTATAAAGTCTCTCTCTCTCTCTCTCTCCCCCTCCCCTATCTATGCGCCTTTTTTTTTTTTTTAATCGTGGGTGCTATTCTCACGAAATGTATAGCAAATGATGAATCTAGGCCTTAGTAAATTCAACAAATAATAATAATGCAGGTACAGATCCTTATGCTGCTTAAGACAAATTCAAAAGTACAGGATTATCTTGGTATTCTCAAACAAGACTTCAATCTCTTCACTGTCAATGGAATACTAAGGACTCCTCTTCTTTACAAAGTAACTCACAAAGAATAAGCTTGACCTAAACAATCCTTTCCTTGATGTCTAAGGTTTGGATCTTCTTGCATTATCCCATCACTCAATGCTAAAGACAGAGTACACCTCTCTCTTGCTCAACTGCAGAGCCCCAGACAGAGCACAACTTCTTAGCTGCTTCTCCTAGGCTCCCTCCATGGCATCTCCCAAGACTCCTGGAGTCTCCCCTTTTATAAACTGAATCTTTGATCCATCCTGAGGGGGGTGGACCTTCCTTTCGTTTCACCACACCCTTAAACATCTTCCTTTACCAAAATGTCCCTTATTATGTTTATAGAAGAAAAAAAAATCTAACCCTTCTACATATAATGTAGAGTAGATAGATTATAATATTGTCTGCAATGTATTCTTTTATTCTGCCTATTTGTACAAATCTTAAAACTTACCATTGTTTTAAGCATGGGATCGATTTACATTTAAAAAATGTTCTCAGTGGTTTTTATCACATTTATGATTTTAGCATGCCTGGAGTTCCTTTGTAGCTATTTCTTTTTTTGTTCTCACTGTAGTCTGTTAGAAGATGGAGACACGCTGTGATTTTCCACAATCCATATCAAAGTGTTAGAAACAATCCATGATACTCTGTCTTAGACTGTCTACTTCCTGCTCTCATCTACTCTTCAGAGGGACTGATTACAGAACTGTGCTAAATGATACTGGGAGGTGCCTAGCATACAGTGGAGTGTGGTGAAAGTCTTTGTGGATTTCAAGCTTCACAAAAGCCTGTTTCTTCTTCCAGTCCCATAGTCCCACCCAGGTCATAAGAGGAGTATGCAACTGTTCATGGAAAATATTTATTTTTGTTTCATGTTATTTCACTTTGGTTTCATGTTTATAGTGCTTCATTTTTCTGTATACGTAGTTTGTTTTGTTTTAGCATTTGTGTTATTTTTCCATCGTGAATATATGTTTAATAACATGCATTCTTTTTTACAATGTGCATATTTTGCACATGCTAAAACAGAATCAATAATATTTCCTTAGTGGATGTTTTGTTGCATTTAGGATGGGAAATGACACAAAATAAATATGATATTTTCCTGTCATTTAAAAATGTCAGCACATCCCTAACCCATATCGGAAAAATCCCTCTCCTCACTCGCCTTAGTACTTGCTTTTATGCTGTTTTACGGTTCGCTAGATCAGTGTGAAGATTATTCTGCCAGTCCACTGGCAATGCAGACCTCAATGGCGTCATTCTGTCCTCATCTAAGACAAGTTTCATTTGATGTACCTTCAGATTCTTGTGTGCGTTCCTTTTCACTGCATGCTTTCAAACTCTTTTGAAGGGCATTTATATGAGAACTGCCTTGTGGCTTGGGTTTGGCCTACTAGTGGTGATTATTTTACATCGGAGTACTTTGCCCCGCAGCGACTACAAGAATATTGTGTATCAAACAGCAACTGATATAAACTAAAACTGGTCTTATTTTTTCTTGTTTTGCTTGATCTCTCTACCTTGCATCTTTCCACCTGCTGTTTTTTCTCCCTGTAGTGCTTCTCCCGACATTATGCCCCTTTCATCATCATCACCTTCACCTTCACCTTCTACTTGTCTTATAGCTCCATCTGCTGGCAGAAATGCACTGTTCCCTTTGCTTGGTTTTCTGAAACAGTACCAGGGGAGGTGATTCCCTAAATGCTTCTTAGCACTGGTGTCACAGTCAGGGCCAGCGCACAGTGTTACCCCAGGCAAACCAATATTTGGCATGTCCCCTCACCGGTGTGGGTGTGGGCTCTTATGGGGAAGTTCTAGGGGGAGGTTAATTTTTTTTTTTGGTGTGGGCGAGGCAGTAGTTTCATTTCGTTTTAGGTTTTTCATTTTAAATGTAATATTTTATTTCGGTTCGGTAAACGAAATGAGCCCAAACAAAAGTTTTTAAAATGCAAATTTGAAAGCCAAGCACAAAATGAAACCCAACGAAAAATGTTTTCCTGTGTACCCCTAATTCTAAATGAATCTGGAATGCTGTTCCATTCTAGCATTCTTTCTATGGGGATGAGGAACATTAGTTTCATTTTTCAGTAGAAAAGTGTGACTGTGCAGGAGGCAGCAGCTGCGGCTGTGCACGCTAGATGCTGGCCCCTCGTACATCATATCGCATGGATGAATTAGGCTTAAAGATTGCCCTTTACTCCTATCGAGGTGAGCAGTAGCTTTTTTTTTTTTTTTTTTTTTTTACAAGTGGTAGATAAAAGGCTTTGGTCAGACCCATTTTATGCAAAGCAGGTGGATTTGTTTTTGAAAATCAGACAGTTAAGTGCTAATCCATTACCTTTCGGTATAAATCTAAAAAAAAAAGATCTTCTGCTCCAAATTAATTGCCAGTGACCTGCTTGTGTACAACATGTTTAGCCAGTCTGACGCCTTCATTTTTCCTTTGGTGAAGATGCAACGGTTCCTTTCAGGTGTGCTTTCAATTATGCGCAAAAATGTCTCCCCCATTAAAACTCCCATTCAGGGTAATATATCCTTGTTTTATCAGTTTAATGGAGGGCATTAACTTGTTAGAGCAGCTGCCAGATCCCTTCTAATGGCAAATAGATGGGGGTGCGTAGAGGCTAATGCACATTCCTGAGCCAACGTGACTTCTGTAGCCATACACTCGGCCCACTTCGGGATTTTATCAGCCTTTACTGTCTCGGTGCAATCTGACAAT
The DNA here is from genome assembly GCF_901001135.1 of Rhinatrema bivittatum. Taxonomy (NCBI): domain Eukaryota; kingdom Metazoa; phylum Chordata; class Amphibia; order Gymnophiona; family Rhinatrematidae; genus Rhinatrema; species Rhinatrema bivittatum. The sequence goes on along the minus strand of NC_042621.1, from coordinate 8,511,661 downwards.
ACCTATTACTTGAAAATTGCTTCCGCCACCTTATTTTAGACATAGCTGGGAATTTCCATTTAAGAGACGTAGTCAAATAATTATATATTCTACAGTATAAATCAAAACATTACATTCGTTTCACTGTATTAAAGAAATGTTCATTGAATATAAATATCAGATGAAATTCCTTTTTTTTTGTGACATAGGGAAAAGTAAGGTGGGGGGAGGGGAACTAATTCAAGTGGGGAAAGAATTTTGGAGCTGGTATTTCAATATAATTTTAATTTGTAATACTTCCTCTGTAGGACTGTAGAGCTTCTCATGTATTGTCTTGAAACATGCAGAAGAGATATCGGTTACTTTTCAGAACCAGCTGTGCATGGCTGAAAAAAACATAAAGGCAACGAGAACAGCATTCAAGAAGTACAAGCATCCCAAAGAGAGGAACACAAGGAAGGATTTCTGGTGAAGCTGAGAGAGAGACGAGGAAAGAAATAAGGAAAGCAAAAGTTTGTTTGGAAGAAAGGATTGCCAAAGAGATAAGGCAAGGTGACAAAACATTTTTCAGAAATATCAGAGAACGGAGGAAGGCGGAGGAAGGTGGTATAGTGAAACTGAAAGGCGACAAGGAGCAATGTGTAGAAAAAGAAGAAGGAATAGCGGAAATATTAAGCAAACACTTCAGTTCGGTGTTTACTAAAGAAGACCATGGAGAAGGACTGTCGCTGGTTGACAAGACATGGACAGGAGTGAGATAGCTGCAACCCCATTCACAGAAGTGAATGTGTGGGAAGAGCTAGGAAAACTGAACGTGGACAAGGCCATGGGGCCGGATGAAGTACATCCCAGATACTGAGGGAGCTCAGAGATGTGTTGTGGGTCCGCTGAAGGAACTGTTCAATAGATCCCTGTAAACGGGATGGTGCTGCAGGTCTGTACAAGTGCGACTGTGGTCCCGCTTCACAAGAGTTGTAGCAGAGAGGAGGCTGGAAACTGCAGGCCGGTTAGCCTCAGCTCAGTGATGGGAAAATTAATGAAGAATGTGCTGAAGGAAAGGATAGTGAACTATCTATAATCCTGTGAGCTGCCGGACCCGACGCAGCATAGATTTACCAGGGGAAGTTCAGGACTGGATGTTTTTTTGATTGGATAACTAGAGAACTGGATCAAGGAAGGGCACTTGATTAGATCTACTTGGATTTTAGGAAAGCTTTTGATATGGTCCCATGCTTGAAGGAGTAGTGAGAATGAAAAGTGATTTAAGAAAGCTTGAAGAGTGGTCAGAGGTGCAGAGTCAAGCATTTGGGGTGCAATAATCCAAAAGAGTTGTATGTGATGGGAGTGGGGGTGAAAGACTAATATGTGTATCGACCAGGAGGGACTTTGGGGTAATAGTGTCTGGCAATCTGAAGTTGGCAAAGCAATTTGAGAAGGCGATAGCTAAAGCCAGAAGGATGCTGGGCTGCAAGGATAAAGGGATAACCAGTAAAAAAAATAAATAAATAGTGATAATGCCCTTATACAGGTTCTTGGTGAGGCCTCATCTGGAGTACTATGTTCAGTTCTGGAGCCCATATCTCAAAAAGGATAGACAGGATGGAGGCGGTCCAGAATGGTGTGGAGTCTGTATTGGAAGACTTATGAGGAGAGGCTGAAGGATTTAAATATGTACACCCTTGGAGGAGAGGAGGCTCAGGGGAGATACGGCACAAACTTTGAACCTTTTCTGCTGGAAAGGGAACTGTAGAAGTAGGGGTCACGAAATGAAACTCCAGTGAGGGATGACTCAGAACCAACTTCAGGAGATATTTCTTCATGCAGAGGGTGGTGTATGCCTGGAATGTTTTCCGGGAAGAGGCGGTGAGGACAAAAAAGGTGAATGAATACAAAAGGGCCGGGTGTAAACGCTGTAGATCTCTAGTGGCTAGATGTTGGAAATGAAGAAAGGGGATCATGGGGGTAACCTGCACAGAGAGCAGTTACCAACATAAGCAAACTGCTGGGCGGACTGGATGGACCATTTGGTCTTTACTTGCCATCATTACTATGTTACTGTGTAATACCTGTCTGAAATACTTTTTCTCGGTGGACCTAGAGAAGATATCACATTCACAACTGCCATAATATGGCAGAACAACTTCATTTCCTTTGCTGAAGGAGCATGGTTTTGCCTCGTGCCTTACTGACCGTCTCCAGCGGAGGAGGTTATTATTCAACACGAACATCATACGTCTTCGGGGATCTGTTTTTACAGAATTATGCTTCCATCTTCGCCATTTCTGACCTTCTTTTGTGATGTGTGATTCTTTTTTTTTCTTTTAATTCAGGCAGGGCCCAGGTAACAATGAAAGGGTGTATCCGGCCATCAAGGACCTGTGCAACTCAATTAGTTGCTTGGGTATTTGTTTTGTTCACTTCTAAAAATTTAAAATTCACCTTTTAGGGTTCAAAGCCGGGCGTGCACCAATATTGCAAGTTGTGCATGCATCGAGCACATTCGCATGTCCACCCAATTTTATAAGCCACCCACAGGCGCACACGCGTACCGATTCACGGGTATCTTGTATAGGGGGTGGAACGTTGGTGTTGTGTGGGCCGAGCACGGGCGTTCTGGGACAGGGCCAGGAGACATGCGCACAAGTAGCTACGCCCTCGGGTGCTCGTCCAGGAATATTTCAGCACAAAGTTACTGCTGCTATGGAGGAGGTGCAAGTCTTAATAAAACTATGTCCAGGCATCTCTGAGGAGTCTGGGTTAAAGAACCAGAGCAGTTTGGAGGACCTAGCTCCAGACTGGGCAAACTGCTCATGGCCTGGTCACGCATCTGTTATAAAATTCCCTCACTTGTTCGTCCCAGAGCCAACTTATCTTGCTGGGCACGCACAAGCTTAATATTAGGGGTACACATATGTGTGCCAGGGCTATTTTATAACCTATATACCCATGCATATGTGCGTCCGCTTTGAAGTTAGCATCCCAGTGTTTTCATACAGTTTCACTATGTTGTGTTTGATCTTGGTAGGGGCAGTAGGATGTTTAATAGAGACTCCGCTCATCCAGCAAGTCGCTCTTTCTCTTCCCTTCTCCTCCACCTCCAGCTTCTGGCTTTGCCCTTTGCACCTTGATGCACTGAGCACCAGGAGCAGACTTCCCGAGTCGGTGGCCCTCTGGCCATTCTGAAATCCAGTACAGAAGTTTCCCCTTTCTGCAGCTGCTTTTAAATCCTGAGCTCAGGTATCTTTGTCTCGACAAGATTGTAAGCTCCATGTGGGTCTGTACAACACTGCATGTATCTAGTAGCGCTTTAGAAATTAGAAATAGAATTGGCCGTAGTTTTATATAATTTAAATTGAGGGAAAAGGTACGTTCCTTGAAAGCACTGTTATGCTATCCCTATTTGTGGAAATGGTTTGACTGGCTCCATCCCCCTCAATAAAATATGTGGTACAAGATTTTGTCTAATGTAAGAATACAATGTGCATTAATGGAATCTACACAGCAGGTGACAAAACATTAATCCCATTGCTACATATTTCCTCTGGCCTTAAAATGTTGACTGACCATGACCATTGTGCACTGAAAGCAAGTGAACAATAAATGACTAAATTTAGATTTTATTAGAATGCTTATAGGAGCGCCAGCCACATTATTTTTGTGCTCAGTGAAAGTTGTTCAATGCTTAAAAAAAATAAAAATAAAAAGCCCCAGCAATCTCTATATTTTATGTATATTAAACGGATAAAAACTGTTCTTTCATGAGATTTCTCCACAATCTCATGAAACTGGATTGGATTTCTCACAAAAAAAAATTTAAGAGGACCGTATTCAAAAGAGATAAATTCTGGACTTAGCCAGACAAACCTCAGGTTTTAAAAATCTCCTCCCGCCCCTCCCCCGCTGACAGGGTAAGTTAATTTTTTTTAGCCGGGTAAATTATTATTGGGACAAAATGTATCTGGATAAAAAAACAGGTGGTGTGGGGGCTTTCTGGGGCCAGGCTGCGCTGATACTTATCACGGCCTGGCTGTTTTTTGCTGGGTAAATCTGTTCTGGAGGGCGCAGTGTAAAACTAATTGGTCCCCAAGACCTCCCCCATCCTCCCAGCCGCTCTCAGAACAACGCTGCATGCTGGGACGCCTGTAAGCCTTTGTCCTCCCAACGTCTGTGGTTTGTTCTGACAGCCTCGCAGATAGTATAAGCCTCCTAACGCAGGGTGCGTGGCCTGGAGGATGCAAGCTTGTGTCCTCCTAGTACCCTGAGGCTCCTTTTGGAGGTGAGACATTTTGGCAACTGCAGGGAGGAGGGATCAGGAGGGAAGGGGAAGGAAGTTTGCAAATGGTTTTTATGTTGGGCAGGTGGGAAGTGGGTGCTGCAGCCATTTAGTCCAGTAAGAACAGCATTTTAAGATGATGCATATTATTTAGATAAACTATTTTTTTTCTGTTGCCAAAATGTTAAGAATAATGTCACAAATCATCAATGCAACTTTAACTTTAAATACAAAGTACTGTAGACCTATGCACGCAAGAGCATGGAACATTATACTTCTGAGATATTAATGCTATTTTTTTGCTTTATCTCCCTATAACTCCAATTACCGTGAGAAGCTCTCACGAAGATGTCGCTAAAATTCCCTTGTAAAATACATTTACATTGATCTCTGTACTCAGGATGTAGAGTCAGTGATTTTCACATCTGTTTGAGAGAACGAGCCTACGTGGCTTGAGCTGATAAAAATAAGCCTGAATAGCACTCCCTGCATCCCTTAAAACATCAGATTGCGCAATTATTAAAAACAAAAACCCAACTTGCCTGAAGTATCTCTGTACCGCAGTCCTTCCTCCACTGGTTGCCAGGGCAGTGGAGGCCAAAGTTTAAAATTCTAACATTAATGCTTACTAATTTTAATTAATAATCATTGTAATTAATAATTACTCATTTTAATAATTCTAACATTAATGCTTACGCTGCAACCATCATGCATCAGTATCCTTCTGAAAATTTACAGATCAACCAGGGAACTAAGACCTGTTGGCCCCTCTCTTCTTGACGTTCCCTACTACGTGGTCAGTAGCTGGCGCCCCACCTCCCCCATGGCTGCCATAATTCAGACTCAATGAGCATGGCAGTCTTGTGCTCCCGTAATTTTGATGATAGAGTCTTCATTTCATGAACCTGATTACAAACTTCAGCATTGTGTTATGTTAATTTTGTATGTTTCGCTGTAAGCTGCCTAGAACACTGGATTGTGCAGCCTATAAATATGCTAACTTAAATATACTCAGAATTATAAATGGTCTTTTTTGTTTTGCATTAACGTGGTTGAAATTTTTTTTTAAGCATTGAACAACTTTCACTGAGCACAAAAATAATGTGGCTGGCGCTCCTATAAGCATTCTAATAAAATCTAAATTTAGTCATTTATTGTTCACTTGCTTTCAGTGCACAATGGTCATGGTCAGTCAACATTTTAAGGCCAGAGGAAATATGTAGCAATGGGATTAATGTTTTGTCACCTGCTGTGTAGATTCCATTAATGCACATTGTATTCTTACATTAGACAAAATCTTGTACCACATATTTTATTGAGGGGGATGGAGCCAGTCAAACCATTTCCACAAATAGGGATAGCATAACAGTGCTTTCAAGGAACGTACCTTTTCCCTCAATTGAAATTTGATACTGATGACCCTCGATGGCTTTATTGTCTTGAATGGACCCAAATACCATGCTGAACAGTTTTGTCTGTTTTAAAAAATGTTTTCCTTTTGCACTGGGTGGAGGTCAGAAGTGGTGAGGAGGAATGGGGCCTTTGCACGGGATCTTATGGTATAAAGGCAACACACCTTGCTGTCAAAAACTTGGAAAAGGAGTCCCTGCGGATGACAAAACTGAAGATGCGACCATCTTTCCTCAGCTGCAGGTCTTTTACCTTTCACAAAACTTTGAACAAGGCATACAAATGTATATTCTTCAAGGTCAACATTCAAAGGGGTTTGGACTTAAATGGATAGACCCTGAGCTCTGAATTCCCCACCCCACCAGATATGTACGTCTTAGCCGGGAAATGACTTACCTGGATAAAGAGAAGGCGATATGGAGGGGCTCCGGGGACGAGGCTGAACTTCAGCTGGTGACAACTGATATTGGATAAAGTTATCTCAATTGGTCTGGTCATGCTGGAGAGCCATTGTAAATTTAACTTTGAATTTAGCCAATGGAAAGCAAATCCAGTTATACTGCTGAATACCGGAGTGAAGTTACCATGGTACCATTATCCGTATAACTTTTCCACTGGCCAGTCTATTGAATATTGACCTCTTTAGGGGTCAGTTTTCAAAATGGTTCTCACTCAGTGCCTCACTTAGCTACCCAAAATCTGTCTGGCCGAGTTAAACTGATTTCCAGCTAACAGGGTCATTTTTCATTAGGGCCTTAGCACATGTGTTAAATAGCACAACGCATGCAAATATCATATTAGTTATGCAAGTGGGAGGGGTTATCGGTAATGAACAGCTCCGAACGTAAAATGCGATAGAGTAACACACACAGCAACACGGGTTTTAACACCGGAAATAACCACACCTGTTTTCTGTGTGCTGTGCCTATGTTAGGGACTTAAAAGGCTTTTATTGCACGTGCTGTGGGGGGGGAGAAATATGTAACTTTACTACTTATACCACTGTAAGAGGGGGCACTTTGAACTCGGGGTAGGGTTTTGTGAGGGTAGTTTTGCATACACAGTCAGAGGTACGAACAGCAAAGTTGGCACCCCTGAAGATTTTCTGTCATTTGGAGCAATGGTTTAATGCTGGCTAAGCTAGGAATCCCCATCTACAAATCCACCTTTTTGGGGCTGCTTTTACATCTTAACCCTGATTGTCCTACTTACAGCCTCATTCATTTTTAACCATTGTCTTAATAAATGAAATTCCCAAAGTTTCCTTTGCCCTGTATGTTTTGTCTTGATTGTATTGTAAGCTCTACAGAGCAGGGACTGCCTTATGTCGAGCAGCGCTGTAAAAATGTTAAGTAGTAGTAGTAGTAATAAGTAGTAAATGAAGAGGCAAAGCTAAGCTAGTGAGAGTGGGCTAGACTGTAATAATTGGCCAGTTGTGGGAGGGCCCGCGACCGGCTTCGCTCACCCAGAATGCTGCCAGGATGCCACCATTGTGCTCTCTCCCGGCCGCACCGTGCTGTCCCCTAGGGCGCACGCACACACCAGCTACTGTTTTTTTTTGTAGGCCCCCGCAGCAGGAAGCTGCAGCATCCTCTCTGGATGATGTCAGAGCCGGCGGGGGATTTAAATCCCAGTCCCGCTTCATGCCGGCACCACCCCAACCGGTCCTCCTGCCTCGCAGTTCCTGTTGCTTTCCGGATCCCGTCTTGCAGAAGCTGGGGGGGGGGAGGGGGTTACCAGTTAGTCTGCGCCAACCTCACCACAGTGAAACGTAGACTGTCCAGCGCAGCAGGAGCAGATTAGGATTATAATGCTGTTGGGGGGAGGGAGAGGACAAGGACAAGGGCGTTTGTAGAAATAAACTTCTAGCCAATAGCATGAGCTGCCAATGGCAGTCTAACCCAAATTGTATCTGAGATTTACATGCCTAGGAAAAAAAAGAAGAAAATTCAACAGTTTTCAATAGCATTCAGCATAAAATGCTAAAAGTACTCTACGCATGAAAAAGCAGGAAAGATAAAATTGTAACATTAAAACTAATAGCGGCAAAGGATGGAAAAGACATTATTGAAATCACTAAGACTTGGTGGGAGCAGTCTCATTACTTGGGCAGTAAATATTGCAAATTACAAATTATTCCGAAGCAGGATTGCACACGTAAGAAAGAGGTGGGTGCCTTTTTTATTTCAGGCCTGAATTGCATCTCATCTTCAGGGAGAAGAAACAGCTGAGGGGGGATGCAGCACTACAGAGGAGCAGGAGCTGAAAGTGCTTTACCGAATGGGAGAGCAGCCATACTAGGGCAAGTAATAATATGGGAGACACTGCTTATTCAGAAAAAGATTAGCGTTAAGATAATGACTTCATTAATATAGAGGAGTACATTTCTGGATATCTGTATGGATGGTCACTTCCGCTGGCAGGTAAGATACCAGATTAGAGGTGGTCTTGGATCAGACCCTCGCAAATCATGTGTGGGCTATGAAGGACTACATTCAGGGAACAGAGACCGCGGCATGACACCGTTCGATAGAGAACAAAAAAATTATATATATATACATAAAGCGGAAAAGGAAAAATTCTAGATTTCTAAAAGGGGCAACGCTGGGATTTTACAAAACCTGCTGGCTATAGTAAACTGGAATGCAGAATTGATTGCAAGAGAATGGGACTGGGGGATATTTAATAAGATTGCGCAAAGGTCGCCACCAGGGGTCCAGCAAAAAACAGTACAAAAGGATAAATCCACCATGGCTTCATAATGGAATCAAGAGAAACGCAGGAGAACTATAGAAGCCTTTTCCAATAATGAAAGGGGTTGGCGCCGATGAAGAATTTTGAAACTACAGCGCATCTAGTAAAGACTGTAAGAGGAAGCGGAAAGCTAACATTAACGATGCAAGAAATATTGCAAATGGAAAGGGATGCTACAGGTCCCCATGAAGATGGAAACAGGAGTGAAAATTAGCAGCAGAGGGACAAGGCGGAAATCCTTGCTGGCTTTCCTGCTGGAGTATGCAGAAAGGTCCCTTTAAACGAAAATACAGAACAAGCAAAAAGTGACACATTCAAATTCACATCTCATTTTAATTCCTGTAGCAGTTCTTGTACTAATGTCTAAAGTCCTTCGAATTAATTTGACAGGAAAAATTCCAGTAGGACTTTCTCATTAAAAAGCATTATAAATGTCTTAATTAGACATTGTCATTAATGGTGATATTATTCAGTTTAAAATCGAGTACTTAAAAGGCAGTTACTGACAGTGCTGCTATTGTAGCTGGTAGATTTCTGCTAAACAAAGATGAATGCCTTTGGCTGGGTCAATTAAATATCTTTACTGCTAATTTATGAATTTGTTTATTGAGAAAAATATAAAGCCACGTAGCTTTCTACTTTTTTTTTTCTTTTCCCTATAGGGCACACGTAGCACCGCTGTGCTCCAAAGCATTGAATAGAAAGCTTTAGTGAAACTCTGCAAGTTAAGTATTTGAGGAGAGTACTAGGAGAAAAAGTCGGCTGTGAGCCAACGCCTGTAGTTCACAGCCTTCCTGGTGTAAATTAATCTCAGTTTCTTTAGGTCTAGGAATCTATTGCGATTTGGATATTTTCTGGATGGCAGATGGCGGTGAACATTCCAACTCACCCCCTATTTATTTATTTACCTCTAAGAGGGGCAAATCAAAACCTGCAGACACTTTCACCATGATCACCTTCATAGGTCATTGTGAGAGATGCCAGCACCCCTTCCTCGCTTGCCTTTGCTGGTGCGGAGGGTGACTGTGACGTGTGCGAGGGTCCTTGCTTCCAGGACCAGAGGTAGGACTGTGCTTTTGTTATGAAATGACATGGAGACACCCACAAACATTTGTTGCTTTTTGTGCTTTCAATAAGAAATGACAGAAACCACTCCCCCCCCCCCCCCACCCAACAAAAATGTTTCATTTTTATTTTTTCATTTTAGCATGCGCTAAAATCATTTAGTGCATGCCTACTCCAAAATGCAAATCAAACCACAAAAATAGAAATCCTGCCAGGCTCTGACTAGCAGTGTACATGGGAAAAAATGTTCATTTAGTTGTTCCTTTTATTTTGTTTGTTTTTGTTACTACATTGGCCACCTTCCAGTCTTCAGGCACAGTGGCTGATTTTAATGATAGGTTACCGATTACTGGTAGCAGATCTATAATATCATATTTGAGTTCTTTTAGAACTCTGGAGTGAATACCATTTAGTCCTGGTGATTTGCTAATATTTAGTTTGCCAAATTGATCTAGTACAGTGGTTCCCAACCCTGTCCTGGGGACCCCCCAGGCAGTCGGGTTTTCAGGATATCCACAATGAACATGCATGAGATAAAATGTGCATGCACTGCCTCCGTAACATGCAGTTTTTCTCTCATGCATATTCATTGTGGATATCCTGGAAACCCGACTGCCTGGGGGGTCCCCAGGAGAGGGTTGGGAACCACTGCTCCAGTACATCTTCCAGGTTCACAGGTTATTTGCTTCAGTTCCTTCAAAGATTCTTTCCAGTATGGACATCTCCCCAGCATCCTCTTCAGTGCAGATTGAAGTAAAGTTCTCTCATTTAATTTTTTTGCTATGGACCTGTCTTACCTGAGAACCTCTACTCCATAGTAATCTAGTGGTCCAGCTGACTCCCTCACAAGCTGGACTTGACAGTGTTTTTATTTGTTTGTAGCTCTATGGCAAGTTTCTTCTCTAATTACGCCTGCCTTATTAATGTTTTACATCCAACTTGCCAGTGCTTTTGTTCCTATTTTCCAAATTAGATTTACCTTTCATTTCTTAAGAGATGTCTTTATCTTTAATTCTCTCCTTTTACCTCACTATTTTAGGGATGTGCATCCATCCTGGTTTGGCCACCCCGAAAAACAAAGGACATTTTTCCAAAATTTCAGGAAAATTCATTTTTCGGGGTTAGTGTAAAATTTGGGGCGGCTAAAAAAAAAAAAATGCCCAAACCGCGGGAAACCAAAATTTCCCGCGGCGGGCCGATAACGAAGGCCGAACCAAAAGGTTCGGCCGAATCACATCTCTACACTATTTAATCATGCCTGCAGTCTTTTGGCCTTTCTTTGATATATTTATTATTATTATTCTTTTTTTAATGCATGAATATATGTTTTCTAGGCTTCCAAAAATGGTATTTTTAAACAATCTCCATGCTTCATGTAAAATTGTAATCCTCAAAAGTACTCCTTTTAGTTTTTCCTAACTAATTTTCTTATTTTATCATAGTTTAGTCTCTCTTTTTTTAAAGTTAAATGTTGCTGCAGTAGTTTTACTTATTATCCTCCCTCTGGTGATTATTACAACCAGATGCTCAAAATAAGCACAATCCAGATAAAAACATACCAGCACCTAGTTTCAATGCAAAAATAACTCGAACAAGATTGTACTCCACTGAGTACACAAGATTTCCAAAATCACTCTTTGTGTATGTGTCAGCATCTGGAGTGGGGTCTGTCTGTGGTGAGTTGCATCAGAGGCCAGGCAGGGTCATGGTGCAAAAATGGTGAGTACTGAGTGTCCAACAGTGTGTCTGCTGAACCTACATGCGTCCTACTGATTATGTATTTACCTTAGCTAATTTAGCTGCTAAGGTTACAAGTAACTGCTGGCGTACACTGATGTCTAAAGGCATTAGCTAATCCAGTTTGTACATCATTTATGGTTTTATTAGTGCAGTAGGAAATTGCATGCTCTTCTGTGGCTTGCACCTTATTGCTGATGAATGAGCCTGAATAAATCCACGTACCATCTTGTTATTTTTGTGGCGGCTCATGGGACTGCACTGCGAGCTGCTGCCCAAGGCTGCTGGAGGCCAGCTGCTGCGGCAGAATGCCACCATCAATGCACATCGCCGACTGCCACGGCCACTGTGACCCGGGGCAAGTCACTTTACCCTCCATTGCCTCAGGTACAAACTGAGGCCAGGAATGATGAACCCTGCGCTACACGGGGGGGGGGGGGGGGGCAGGGGCGCGAAGCAGGGGGCGGTCGGGCGATAGCCTGCAGCCGGCCGCACTGAGGGCGGTGCGGTTGCGCCTTCTGCGGTGCGGCTGGCTGCAGGCTATCGCCCGACCGCCGATGAACATATTTCCCTCCCTGACTCCGCCCCGACTCCTCCCCTCCCCCTAATTTAAATCTTACCACCGCGATGAGGGGCCTATCACGGCTTGGAAAATAACCTCCTTAGTTTGAAAGCCCTCTGGGGATAGGGAAATACCTACAGTACCTGAACGTAATCCGCTTTGAAGTGCGAAAAGCAGAATATAAAAATCTAAATAAATAAATAAATAAATAAATAAAAATCCCGGCCAGGCCACCGCCACCCCTTAGGTGAGCGCTCGCATGTGCGTGGATAATATAGGACCCCCAGCAGGAAGAGCGGTGCCTCCTGATGATGTCAGCCCAATCGGGCTATGTAAGCAAAGGCCTCGCAGCATAGTCCCACCTCAGCAATGGGTCGCCAGCCTAGGGATCTAGTGCGTGTTGCTTCTATGTTCCCGATTGCTCCCGTGTTCCTGTCATCCAGCCTTGCTTAGCCCAGTTTGCCTCATCCAGCCTTGTCCTGCCCTGCCCGTCTTGTCCAGCCTTGCTCTGCCCAGTTTGCCTCCTCCAGCCTTGTCCTGCCCTGCCTGTCTTGTCCAGCCTTGCTCTGCCCAGCTGTCTCGCCCAGTGTGCGTCTTTGTCCACCTTTAGCTTGGCTACCTAATACTGACCTCTTGATTGGACCTGATCATGGTTGCCTGCCACCTGGACCTAATCTCTTGCTTTGGACCTGCCCATGTTTGCCTGGCCACCTGGACCTGACCACTTGCTTGCCACCTGCCTCGACCCTTGGCCTGTCCTGATAATCTCCAGCCTACTGCCTGTCTTGACCTCGGCGTGCCCTTGGACTCTTGCTCTCTCTCTATATTGTCCTTAGGACCCACCTGCGTCCTGCCTGCCGCCAGAACCCAGGGACTCAGCCTGTGGGGGGAGGCGGCTGGTATAGGCATCAGCTGTTGGTGTAGGCCTCATAGGTTCATCTACGAGGCTGTAAAATATGCCACAGCATAAAGGGCTCACACACTCGCCAGTCATCACACATCTAGAAGAACCACAGTCTTCTGGTGCTCCTTGTATGTAACAAATGTGGCATCTGCAGCTATTTATCCCGCTAAATCCCGCTAAATCATAGGTTCATCTGTGAGGCTGTCAACTATGCCACAGCATAAAGGGCTCTCACACTCGCCAGTCATCACACATCTAGAAGAACCACAGTCTTCTGGTGCTCCTTGTATGTAACAAATGTGGCATCTGCAGCTATTTATCCCGCTAAATCCCACTAAATCATAGGTTCATCTGTGAGGCTGTCAACTATGCCACAGCATAAAGGGCTCACACACTCGCCAGTCATCACACATCTAGAAGAACCACAGTCTTCTGGTGCTCCTTGTATGTAACAAATCTGGCATCTGCAGCTATTTATCCCGCTAAATCCCGCTAAATCATAGGTTCATCTGTGAGGCTGTCAACTATGCCACAGCATAAAGGGCTCACACACTCGCCAGTCATCACACATCTAGAAGAACCACAGTCTTCTGGTGCTCCTTGTATGTAACAAATCTGGCATCTGCAGCTATTTATCCCGCTAAATCCCGCTAAATCATAGGTTCATCTGTGAGGCTGTCAACTATGCCACAGCATAAAGGGCTCACACACTCGCCAGTCATCACACATCTAGACGAACCACAGTCTTCTGGTGCTCCTTGTATGTAACAAATCTGGCATCTGCAGCTATTTATCCCGCTAAATCCCGCTAAATCATAGGTTCATCTGTGAGGCTGTCAACTATGCCACAGCATAAAGGGCTCTCACACTCGCCAGTCATCACACATCTAGAAGAACCACAGTCTTCTGGTGCTCCTTGTATGTAACAAATGTGGCATCTGCAGCTATTTATCCCACTAAATCATAGGTTCATCTGTGAGGCTGTCAACTATGCCACAGCATAAAGGGCTCTCACACTCGCCAGCTAAGTAGATATCCTGCTGTAATTTAGCCGGATATAAAAGAGGCGATCCAGGGAGGGGCTGAAATATCTGGCTAACCTAGCTGAATATCAGGTGTATCTGGCTAGGTTGGTCAGATTACTTCGTACCTGCTTTAGAGGAGGTCTAAAGTTATCCGGCCTTGTATGGCTGGATAACTTGCGACTTATCCGGATAACTTTAAAATAATATCTCGGCCATCTCTGTAAATTGCCCTGTCTCTCCCAGCAATCTTGAAACCTCCCTCATTTCTGGGCTGTCTCCACCGACCCTCCCGCCACACACTTTTCCCTGTTTCATTTTTAAATTTTCAATCACGAGTCACAACCCTGCCCTCCCCCCTGGACTTTGGAAGATCCCTCCCACAGTTTAAAAGAAATTTAGCCCCCTATTCCATCCCATCCCCCCCCCCCCCCCCCCCGTTGGCCAAAAATATCCCTGCCAGGTGCGAGGGCCTCACTTATCCACTCCTGGTGGCTCTAGAGACAGCACTGGAAGCATAAACTATGCACAGTTTAAACTTCCAGTGCTCCCAATATATCCGGTTAGGTTTTAAAGTTAGGTGGATACATGTAACCGAATAACTAAAGTTATCTCATTGAATATACGGGACAAGTTATTCATCTAGCTTTAGCCTGATAACCTGTCCACGAAACGGCATCCCGAATATTGACCTCTTAATGTCTACACTATGTATTTAACTTTATTATATCGCCCATTATATGCTACTGACACATGTTGTCATATCTGGGCTTCTCTTACTTTGTGATGGAGTAGACTAACAAAGTGAAGATGCTCAATCTTTACACACTGGTAATGGCTTAGATGGGAATGCTTGTGTATGTGTTTTATTGTAATTTAACAGTTTCAGCTTAGTTTTTACATTTTTTTTTTTCACAATCAATCCTGTGGTAGGATTCCTGTCATCTGTGTGACCGAGTGGGAGAATTTTTTCCTTCCATGCCCTTGCTGACTCTTCAGGAAAGAATGCGGTTTTTAATTTCTTTTTCAGCGTGTTGGAAGCATTCTCCAAGTTTTTTTTTTTTCAAAACCACACTGGCAGTCAACTTTAACTTTGACGTGAAAAGTTTCTGTGTAGCCGATGTTCAATGTTACAGATGTGCAGGCAGCTGTTTGTATGTCAGAGGCATCTGGATGTGCAAGTGGTGCACAGGATAGTTCAAAATTTTCAAAATTGAGCCGACAGTTACATCTGTTCGGCAATACAGAGGATGGCAAATTGGAGGTGGTAGGGTGTAAAGATTAAAAGGATCTTAATGGATTTTTTTGTTAATAAATCTTCAGCTGCGGAGGTGTCGTCTTTTGTTAGCTTGTAATTTTGTACAAGTTAAAATTGAGCATAATGTAGTATAATCCTTGAACATCCAGTAAGCAATATCTTCTCTAGTAGCAGCTGTCTGAACCTGCTATGTAAACAAAACCTGATTTTTATCGGAGGGTGTCATTGCTGATTTTCCTTTGTGAAATGGAGAGATGCTACAAGGTGTTGTATGCTTGCTGCTGAATGAAAAGGATGTCCCAGGGAGGGGGGAGGAAGGGGAGCAGAAAGCAGAAGGGCTCATCGGCAGCCGTGAAACAATTGTTTGCACCAGAGTTATTTGGAAACCTAACTAGTTAAGCATTTTATTTTTTTTTTCTTTTGTACCTACTGAAACACCCTCGGAGCAGTTCATAAAGATATCAAGTTCAAGGGATTGCTACATTCAACGCTCAGTTAAAAGGAAGAGCTGCTTTCTTACACTGCTAATGTTAAATAAGAAAATGAATGCTCTATTGTCCCTTTCTTGTTGGAAAGCGGGTGCTACGCTATGAAACACAAAGCTACTTTTATGCTGTCACGGGAAGGCAGATACTGATAATCATATTGATATGTCTGCAAGCTTAGGGCAAGAGAAATACAGCACAGGACCAATGGGGCTCAAAACATTCAATCAATATATCATTCATCTATCTTTCTGTTTGAAACTGTGCTCAGCTTTTCACATATATAAAATAATTTATTTATGTTTAGTTGTTGGTCTTATTTTAAGTGGGCACAATTTTGCTGGTACTTCTATTTCCTTTATTTCCTTCTTCATAGAGGGGTAGATTAAAATAATGTGCGCGATCGTGTACTTTTGTTCGCGCACCAGGCGCGAACAAAAGTATGCTGGATTTTATAAGATACACGCGTAGCCGCGTGTATCTTATAAAATCCAGGGTCGGCGCGCGCAAGGGGGTGCACATTTGTGCAACCTGCGCGCGCCGAGCCCAGCGCGCACTGCCTGTTCCCTCCGAGGCCGCTCCGATTTCGGCCCTATCTAAACCCCCCCTTACCTTAGTTGGCAGATTTACGCCTGCTAAAAGCAGACGTAAATCTGCGCGCGCCAGCAGCCCGCTGGCGCGCCATCACCCGACCCGGGGGCTGGTCCGGAGGCCTCGACCACGCCCCCGGGCCGGCGCCACGCTCCCGGGCCCGCCCCCAAAATGCCGCGTCACGCCCCCGAAACGCTGCGTCATTTCGGGAACGCCCCCGATACGCCCCCTCCCCGCCCCTTTTACGAAGCCCCGGGACTTACGCGCATCCCGGGGCTCTGCATGCGCCGGCGGCCTATGCAAAATAGGTGCGCCGGCACGTGAGGGCCCTGCACGCGTAAATCCGGCCGGATTTATGCGCGCAGGGCATTTAAAATCCGCCCCAGAGAGTATGTTCAGCAGAACTCACAAGTAAAATGGTTGGAGCAACTAAAGGTAATTGAAAATGGTGATAATTAAATGTCAGTTGCTGCATTCTAGTACATAACAATGTGGTAAGTTAAACACCACGTCCATCTCAAGTCATTAGACTTTAGCCTACTAGGAAGGTACCAGTACTGCGAGTGTCAGAGCATGGGGACTGGCTGGGTACACAAATTCCCTTACAGGAACAGGACCAGACTCTTGGCAAGTGGACAGGATCTTCTGCCTGACCAGCCACCTTCACCGCAGGTTGAGCCCTTGGGTTCTGGTGGCCAGCAGGACTTAAGCTGTAACTGGAGTAGCGTGGGCATTGTAGATAATGCAGGGGCAGGCAATGAGACAGGGACTGGAGGCACAAGCTGGAACTGGAGGCAGGCAGGGACTAGATGAGGGCTGAAATAGGAGGTAAAATGCGGTGTGAAGAAAGGACTGGACTGGAGACATGGCTGGAACTGGAAGTACAGGCTGGAACCAGAGACAAGGGCAAGGCCAGTGACTGGAAGCAAGGGCAAGGCCTGGGACAGGAGATACAGAAAGCTCACTGGAAACTGGGCCACAGGAAGGACTAGAGAGGACAAGACAAGGACTGGACAGGACAGAACTAGACAAGACAAGAAATACAGAAGGCAGGGCAAGGAAATACTAGAAGGCCTAGAGGCCAAGGGCAGAGCTGAGCAGGGCAAGAAGGCTTCAGAGCCACAGGACAGGTTAAGGAGGCCGGAAAGCAATGCAGAAGGTCACAAAGGCCACAGGCAAGACAGAGGGACCAAGAAGCCACAGGGTAAAGCAGATGGCTTGGAAGGCCACAGGGCAAGAGAGACCAAGAGGTCATGCAGCAAGAAATCAAGGCAATGTGGGCTAAGGCAGAGAGCCAAGGTGATTTGATAAAGAGGCAATGAGTTGTGAGAGAGGCAGGGCTAAATATGGCTGGCCTTACTGAGTCATGGGATCATCAAGAAGGTGGCTAGGACAGGAGCGAGCATGGCTGCATGAGGACCTCTGCTGGTGGGGAGGCTGCCTAGCAGCCAGGGTCATGACACAGAGAAGCAAATCCATTATGCAGTCTTGCAAGAGAACACATTGATACATGTTGGTCCATCTTTTGAAATAGCCATTTCAGGGTTTAATAATAGTTTGAAGCTATTGTGTATCTTACACAGTTTCCATCTTCCCAAGCTAGTGTAAGGGAGCCCCAAAATCTGCCTATTACTAGTATAGAGTCTGTGTTCTCAAAATACCCTGCCCGTTTTGTTTTTTTTTTAGTAAAGTCAGTGTAGGTAGGAATTCGGTACTCCCCAGTGGAAGATGTCATAGATTTGATAAACCTACTGTGCACATGTGCCACAAATTCAGAGGGAAAAGAAGTCCAACAGGGCAAGGAAATGGAGTTAGCCTCAGTCACTTAAGGGCTGAAAAGCTCTGTGAAAGGTACTTGAAATGAGCTCTTTCTTCATATGGAAACTTACCAAGAGTGAAGCTTCTCTCAACAGAGGTGTGCCTGAAGGAGCAGAGATCCTGTCCAAGGAAGGTGACTGAGAGCAAAGGTCAGGGTACCCACACCTTACTGGAAAGAAGGAGGTCCAGAAATGGGGTGAGCAGCAGATGAGAGGATTGTGAAAAGGAAAGAGGCCTGGGAATGAAGGAAGGAGCGAAGACTGGGGATGGGGATGATCATGTATCCGGAATTGGGGAGGGGGAGAGTTTAAGGTTCTGGGATTGAGGAAGGGAAGGAGAGAGTAGAAGGGTTTGGGAGGGGTGCCAGGATCTAGGGAGAGGTAGGAAAGTTCTAGCATCTGATGGGTAGAATCTCAGTTAAATGGAGAAAGGATCTGAATTACGTTGTGATGTGTTTGTGTGTGCAGGGGGAGGGGGAGAAGGCATGTGTCCCTCCTATGATCCAGTCCTGCTGCCCTCTTGCAACCTTTCTCTAACCTCCCACCCAACCTGGCTTACACATATATGGTACCAATCTTTCTCTCTCGCACACAAACATTGCCACCTTCCCCCATTCTCTTTTCTGTCACACAGACACCCCCCCCACACCCCCCACAGCCATTATTATCCCCTAGCCTTTCTCCTTACCCCTCAATGATCCCCAATTCAGCTGTTCTTAACTTCTTAAAATAATTTATTTATTTATTTTTGGTTTTTATATACCGGAAGTTCCTGTATACAATACATATCACTCCGGTTCACATTTAACATGGATGACTATCGCCAGGGAGGCAGTTTACATGGAACATATTGTGAATAATGAACGGGTAATCTATAATAAACTACAAGCTATTGTGAAAACAACTAAGAACAACTTAGAAAGAAAACGACATGGAACATAAAACTGAAGTAATATAAACATAAAATTATTGCTGTAAAAAATGATGGTTGTTGATCTTAATGCTCTTAGCTCTCTGGGAAAACTTGATGGAATAACCAAGTCTTGAGTTTCACTTTAAAAGTGGTATGGCACGACTCAAGGCGGAGGTCCGGTGGTAAGGAGTTCCAGAGAGACGGGCCCGCTGTGGATAGAGCGCGTTTCCTCAGGGTAGATTTTGCAGGTTGGGTGTTCATTCTGTTCTGGTATGCCCTTCTGGTTGGTTTGTTAGAGGAGTGTAGTTGAAGCTTGAAGGTTAAGTTGAGTGGAGAGATATTATGTAGGGCCTTATGAATCATCATACAGGTTTTGAACTGAATCCTGTATTTTATGGGAAGCCAATGGAGTTGTTGGAGGATCGGGGTGATATGGTCCCTTTTTTTGGCATTGGTAAGGATCCTTGCAGTAGCATTCAGTACCATCTGGAGTGGTTTGGTAGTGTATGCGGGAAGGCCTTGCAGGAGAGAGTTGCAGTAATCTACTTTTGGGAGAATGATGGCTTGAAGAACTGTGCGGAAATCCCTATAGAGTAGAAGGGGCTTTAGTTTCTTTAGCACTTGTAGTTTAAAGAAGCATTCTTTTGTAGTGTTATTTATGAATTTATTGAGGCAGAGTCTGTTGTCTAGTAGTACTCCCAGATCTCTGACTTGAGGTGCAGTGGCATATCCTGAGGTATCTGGAGGGTTGTTGGATGTTGGCAAGGCAGAATGATCCGGTTCTATTATGAGGATTTCTGTTTTGTTGGTGTTTAGAACCAGGTTAAGGCTGGTTAGAAGATCGTTGATGGATGAGAGGCATTTTTTCCAGTATGCCATGGTTTCGTGTATGGTCTCCGTGATAGGGATGAGAATTTGTATGTCATCCGCGTATAAGAAATGGGTGAGTTTGAGGTTAGTAAGTAGATGACAGAGTGGAAGAAGGTAAATGTTAAAGAGGGTGGGGGAGAGTGATGATCCTTGTGGTACCCCCATCTTGGCTTGGATGGGGTGAGATTCCTTGTTGTTTATCTTAACTTTGTATGTTCTGTTCTCTAGGAAGGACTTAAACCAGTTGAAAGCTGCTCCTGTGATGCCGATGTCTGTTAGTTGTTGTAGTAAGCTGGGATGGTTCACGGTGTCGAACGCTGAGGAAAGATCCAAAAGCGCGAGGAGACAAGGTTGGCCTTTTTCGAGATTGAAGATAATGGTGTCCGTTAGTGTGGCTAATAAAGATTCTGTGCTTTTTTTCTTCCGGAATCCATATTGGTTAGAGGTGAGGATATTGTTGTCGTCAAGGAATTCAGAAAGTTGTCTGTTGACAATTTTCTCCATAATTTTAGCTATCATGGGGAGGTTAGCTATAGGTCTATAATTAGCCGGATCTGTAGTAGGAAGGTTGGGTTTTTTGAGGAGAGGTTTGAGCAATGCTAACTTAAGTTGGTCCGGAAATAATCCCTCTTTGTCTGCTCCAGGCTCACCCCCAGATGTTTGCCACCCCTGGCACAGATCTAGTGTGCCTATTGATGGATCCAGGGCTGAAGTATGTGCCAGAGAGAACTGGTGCTTAGGGGAGTTTACAGGAGGAAGACCTGCTTAACTGAGCAAAGGTTTTGTGTCTGAAAGAGCAGTCATCCAGAAACTCAAGAGTGGAGAAGTACATAGAGAGAGAAAGGGGACCTGCCCAACAGAACACATACAAGGAAAGACTCAAGGGAGGAGGGTTTCTGCTTCAGAGATTACCTGTCTGAGAGGGTGGTGGATTGTTGTGAGAGAGAGACCAAGATTTGTTTTTGAGTATTTTTGGACTTTGCTTTGCTGTGTGGTTCACTAGCCATTGTTTCCCCCGTTTTATTTCCCTGTTATCAGTGCCAGTGAACAACAAGTTTGGAGTCTGAGTGGGATTTTGTGTGCTTAGACTGGGCTAATGAGCAGAAGAGCCCCCAGTGAGGAAACACTCTTAAGGACTTTTCCCTTCCTGTGCAGGAGCCCCAAAAAGTCATAGGACCTGTGCTAGGGCATGAGCCTCCCAATAAGCCCCTGCGCCAAGGTTTAAATAGGGCAGGGGGCTATACTATGAAGCTCAAAATGTATCTTATACTCGGGGAAAGAAAGCTATAATTAAAGTTCTACAGGACAAGCTGCTATAAATATATATATATATGCAAGTTAGTGACATTAAAACTTTTTTTCCTGTGCCTGACTAAGGTTAATTCCTGTGGCAAATGGAAACATGAATCCTTTTCTTATGTTTTAGTTTTCAAAGTTAAAGAGGAAATGCTTCCAGATGGGAAGAAGCAGATGTTCTTATGAAAGATACTTGTTTATGGCTGTGTTTCATAGTAATGATGCTTTCCTTTGGTAAATTCCATAGGTGGGAGAAAGAGGGACTTTTATGGCTTGAAATTGTAAATGAGGAAGTAAGGGATCTTATTGGATGGAAGACAGTGCTATGTCATTTGCTAGGCAACATTGCCACCCCGAGAATCTTCCAGTAAGGGGGGAGGATATTATAATGAGCTTCTCTGGGGGTGTGGCACTTTATGTCCAGGAGGGTATAGAAAAGAGACTAAATGCTCAGTCGAATCTAAATGGGTAGAAATCCCATGTGTGTTGGGTAAGAGTATAGTGATAGGAGTATACTACCATCCACCTGGACAGATGATGAAATGCTAAGTGAAATCGGGGAAGCTAACCAATTTGGCAGTGCACAACCCTGCATGCACAAATGTACCCCCAATTTTATAACATGCGCATGCAGCCGCACGCATGTTATAAAATCCGGGGTCGGCGTGCGCAAGGGGGTGCACAGTTGTGCAACTTGCGTGCGCCAAGCCCTAGGGGAGCCCCGATGGCTTTCCCCATTCCCTCCGCCCCCCCCCCCCCCCCACCTTCCCCTCCTTTCCACTACCTAACCCGCCCCCCAGCCCTACCTAAACCCCCCTAACCTTTATTTTACAAGTTGCGCCTAGGTTGCGCGCGCCAGCTGAGCGCCGGCACGTGATCCCCTGGCCTAATGGCCCTACGGAGGCCTCTGGCCATGCCCCTGCCCTGCCCCTTTTTCAAGCCCTGGGTCATATGCTCGTCCCGGGGCTTTGAGCGTGTCGCCGGGCCTATGCAAAATAGGATCGCCGCGCGTAGGGCTTTAAAAATCTGCCCCTAAATGTGCATGCACTAGTTTTGCTTGCGTTATTTTGTGATAGTAGTATTTTGTGCTATTTAATATTTTATCTGCTCCAGCATCTATTCTCCATCCCTGGGAGACCCTTTGGTTGTTGCTGTGTTCTAAATCACCCAGCTTAAAGGTGGAGTTATTTATGTGACCCACCCTCTCATAGGTAGGGGTTTACACATAGTTTGCTTCAGCCCAACAGTCTGTAGTGGAAAATGAATCCATTCACAAATTTATATCAAAATAACAATGTTTCTGTATTATCTGTAGAATTAAAAGATTAGCCCAAAATATTTTCCAATGCACCTTCTCAAACATATATGGTCCACGTGATAGCTTGGAAGAGGAACCATTTGAGAGCTGTGAGGTTTTGCTATGTGTATGAGAGGGAGCTGAAAAAAATGTATGCGGAAAACAATTAAAAAACTATTAAATCATAAGTGTGTAGCACTGAAGTAGACCAGGGCTTGAGTTGAAATGATGCAGATATACACATTTTTAAAAAATAAATTATTATCATCTTTGTCTTTTCACTGAAACAGCCTCATGAGATAGATTTGCATGCACGGGAGGCAGTGCATGCAAATCCATCTCATACCTATTCATTGTAGATATCCTGAAAACCTTGCTTGTTTGTGGCTCTCACGGACCAGAGTTGCCCACCCCGGACTGAAGTGCATAGTTGTAAACACAGATTTTAAGGGTTTATGTTAATCTTTTAATTCTGTGCTTACTGCTTAATGTTGGTTTTTGTTAGGTTTTTTTGAAGTAGTTTTAAGAAAAGGCATGCACTCTGTCAAAACTGTATTTTCCTTCCTTGCAGTTCACAGGCAGCTTTCTCTTGCTCCAGAAATGATCTATTATCACGGTCCAGGCTGTGAATTACATTTTCTCATGGAGTATCAAAGAGGTCAAATGGCTTGCTGATACTCGGCCTATGCATTCAATTGCAACATAATCACTTACTTGCAGTAGCATCAAAATCCAAATTAGTATCACTATCTTCCCGGATGCTAGACCTTTTGTCACTGTTATGCGGAGGACTGGCTCCTGTATACTGCAGCTACAGCTTTCAGTGTTTTTAGTCTATATCTGAGTAGATTTTCAAAGGCTTAGTTGGTCTCTCCATATGTAATACAACAAATTAAATGGACAGATTGGCTGAGTTGGCGTTAGTGGATTTTCAGCTGCCTGACAGCATGTGTGTACTTTTTAGCCACACTGAAAAGAGGCAATACAGCGGGAAGGGCGCAGGATTTCAGGGGCATGATTGGAAACTATACGCTTGCATTTTAAATTTCAAGAATGTACATGCACAGTGGGCATGCTGCTGACACACAGAAATGATGCCATCGTTCAATGCCGCAGAAGTGTGTGCCTGTTGTTGCTTGTCCCGCCCAGCGCCCAGCGCCTGGCTCCTGGACCCGGCCCATCCTCGCTGACGGCAGTAGGAAGCCGTCTGCGCTCCTGCACTGCCATTGCCTCCTCGGCCGTTCCTGGCTCTTCTGCGGACCACCCCGGCTCCCGGTGGGTCTCCCCACGTGTGCGGTGGGGAAACGCCGCCGTCCAGCGACCTGTTTCTCCTAGGTGCGCGCATGCGCGCCTTGCCAGCATTTAAAGGGGCCGCGGCAGGAAACTAACCCGTGGCCCCGGATGATGACATCATCGGGCCCTACTACTTAAGGCAGGGCCCGCCACTCATTCCTTGCCTTGGCAACAGGTCTCCACGCTTGTCGTGTGCTCGTTGCTTGTTCCAGTTCCTGACTTCGTTCCTGGTCCCAGTTCCTGACTCCTACCTAGCCCTGCTTGGACAGATCTCTGGCTTTGACCCTTGCTATATGTGGACCACGCTCAGGACTGACCTCTGGCTTTGACCCCTGCTATGTTTGGACCTCTCAGGACTGACTTCTGGCTTTGACCCTTGCTTTGTTGGAACTCTGCCCCTTGACTAGCTCTGCCGCCCGCCCCGACTCCAGCCTGTTCTCGACTACACCTTCGGTATCTCCCTGGACTTGGCCCTCTCAGGCTCTGGCCTTCTACTACCTGGGCGTCACCTGTTCTTGTTCCTGGCCCATCCTTGGCACCCGAGTCTCCTGGATCCCTGCCTCGTCTAGACCTGCTTCGGTCCCTCCGATACCTCTGCTGGTCCCCTACTACCTGCTACAACATCCACTGGGAGTCGTCTGACGGAGGCCCGCCTAAGACCAGCTGGCCCCGGCACCCAAGGGCTCAACCTGCGGGGAACGTGGGCTGATAGTGGCGAAGCTCCAGTTGGTCTCCGTCTCCTAGTCTGCTCCACCTCCCGACGGTGGGGACCCATGGGGCTTGCCCTACGGGTAGCGTCAACCCCACCTCGAGCCAAGGGTCCACCTCCGGCGCAACACGTGTGCCTTTAGCCGCATCACAAGATAATATTTGAATACAATGTTCACAGGTGCCTTGCGTTTAAAGATCAGTGGCTGAAAAGTATGCGGGTGCTTCTGTACTTGAGCACTCTACTGGATATTTGCTCTATAAAGATGAGGTTAGTGAGTAATTTTTAAGGATTATTTTACCTCATATTTTGGAGTTTGCAATTGGTGCTACATGCAGACTAGACCAAAGCAGCAAAGCAATGTGTTCCTCAGCTGCATAACTGTTACCTTTTTTATTTTTACCAGTTACAAGCTCATGTTCCTCATTCATGAAGCCTCTGGCTCTGTCCTCCATATGGGTGAGGAGAATGCCTCTCTGTTCTTATCGGTTTATGGAACAAGATCCCTCCCCTCCACCGTACCCCCAAAATCATGCAGCTGTTGTCAGATTTTCCCCTGCCTGCGGGGGATGCCCAGGGGGCACTGCCTGCGGGGGATGCCCAGGGGGCACTGTGCACCGTGCTGTATTCACAGCTGATGCTCCGATACTGTAAGCGAGCACAGCATTTCTGCGAAAGCGCATTTTAAACAGTCTACACGACGGTGAGTTCAATATGGAATAGTCGGCAGCACGCACAAACGAAATGTATATCTTAAAAAAAAAGAAAGCTTGCAGCTAAAATGAATCTGACAATCATGAAAAAAATGGCAGAACGGCCATGTAAATCCTCAGAGGCTCTGCTATCTGGTACATTTTTTTTTTAATTGTGCTGCAGTGATCCAAAGGAAGGGAGCTCCGATTTGTACAAATTGGTGAGTGCTCGCTCTGGGCCTGGGTCGCCCTGATTGTCTCTGGTCTCTGGAGGGCAAATAGCGGAAAAACCCAAATAGGATTTATTCCAACAGCAGATGCCTTGGGAAGAAAAACAGAAGGCACAGAAAGTGAGCCTCTTTCAACCGGCATGGATGTGGACTGAGGAGTAATCTGAGGAAATATTACTTTACAGAAAGGGTTCACAGCCTCCCAGGGGAGGTGGCGGAGACAGGGAGAGCATCAGACAGCAAGGGACAAGCGCCGAGGAGATGTGGCAGGGCAGATTGGATGAGGTACATGGAAAAGATACTTGGGGGGTGCAGGAAGAAGTCTCACTGAATATGGGGAGGGCAGTTTGCACAGGTAAATAGGTATTACCCGGGTAGCACGGCTTGACTGAAAATTCCCCTCCTAGATGGCGGCTAGACGTAGGCACACGTTTCATAGCGTGTTCACTTTTAGCGGTGGGAAATGCAGGCGTTCCCGTGGGTGTGTTGGTTGAGGGAAGGGAAAAAAAAGAAGTGCCAACGTTCAGTTTTGAAGTGCACACGTAATATTTGGCTCCCCGTCTGCTGAGTGCACAGACAGCAGGGGTAAAGTAGTTGGGACGCTTTTAGCATGCGTTTTGCACTTGCTGATTCTCAAAGAGAAACGAAAGGCGGGCAGTTTCTTTTTTGAGCCTACATATAGTTTGCAGCCGGGGCTGGTGCAAGGGGATTAGATGGCCTAGGTGAGCCTTCTGCCTTACGCCCGCCCCCCCCCTCCCCGGTCCAGGCCCTGGCTCTGGCCCCGACCTCATTCACTCAGACAGGCTCCCCTCTCTTACACACACTTAGGTTCCTTATCTCATTCACACACACACACACACACAACCTTACACAGGCTCCCTCCCTCTCTCTCACTAGGCTCTCTCATACCACACAATTGCTCTCACTCAAACACACACACACACACACACACACACACAAACAAACAGAAGCGCCGCTCATGGCCTGCTGAGTCTCTGCTTCTCTTGACTGTGAGCAGGATGGGTGCTGCTCGCGGCATACTGAGTTTCTGCCGCTCGTGGCCCGCCGAGTCTCTACTCTTCTCAGACCTGAGTGGGATGGGCTCTGCTTGCGCCCCCACATGGCTGCTCTCTGCCACCCCCTGATGGTTGGCACCCTAGGCAACCGCCTAGTTTGCCTATTGGGTTCTCGCCGACCCTGTTTGCAGCTATGTGGGTTCTCTGAAAATTGTTCCCAATATGTTTATTAACAGAACATAAAAGAAAAAAAAAAAAGAGAAAAAACAACAACTAATCCATCACACTATTCCCTGAAAGTTGCGGAGTTGATGGAATGTGGCTGGGTCCCTCTACCATTGTGCCATTGCCGCTACTGGGGGCTTTCCGACAGGGCGTCTGCTGCTGCTCCTCCTGCGACTGCTCCTGCAGCTGTGAGAGTAACCTGTTGTGCAGCTGCAAAATAAGGGACCCAACATAAGATGACAAGAAGTACTTGTCATCTTCTTTTGCGGCTGAAACCAAGGAGAAGGCTCTGGCCCCTCCGGCAAAGATCTGAAAACAAACCAAAGCCAATAGTAAAAAAAAAAAGTGTTGGGCAACTCATAGAATGCTTTGTATTTTATATAATCACATTTGTTAGCTCATTCAGCCTATAGGCAATCAGTCCATAAGAACATAAGATATGTCACACTGGGTCAGACCAAGGGTCCATCAAGCCCAGTATCCTGTCTCCAACAGTGGGCAATCCAGGTCACTGCCCACTGGATATTTCGCTGCCTGGCAAATATCCAAACATTAAATAAATCTCAAGCTACTATTGCTTATTAATTAATAGCAGTTTATGGATCTTTCCTCTAGGACCTTATCCAAACCTTTTTTAAACCCAGTTACACTAACTGCTGTAACCACATCCTCTGGCAATTTATTTATTTATTTATTTATTTAGCAGTTTTCTATACCGACCTTCATAGTAGATAACCATATCGGATCGGTTTACATTTTAACAAAGGGTAAAACTGAGGTAACAATTCTGGTAAATAATAGATAACAAAGGAAAAGGAATAAGTCAAAGTTACAATCAACAAGGTATGGAAAACTTGGAGGCTTAAAGACAAGCTGGAAGGAAGATAGAGGCAGGTAGAATAAATATAACATGATACGAATAATTTAACGGGTTAGAGCATATGCTTTAACCAGGAAATGCCAGTGTCCATTGTTCAGGAGGAAGTGTGTCAAGGTCCTTGTAAGAAGTGAGGCTCAAACGTGTGGTTATCCGGTGGATCTGGGAAGGCTTGGTGAAAGAGCCACGTCTTTAGTCTTTTTCTGAAGGTTAAGAGGCAGGGTTCCAATCTGAGATTTGCTGGGATATTGTTCCAGATAGCTGGGCCTGCAATTGAAAAAGCTCTGTCTTTGGTCGTAGAGAGGCGAGTGGCTTTAGTAGGGGGAAATTTCAGAGTGCCTTTGTGGATATCTCTCGTTGGTCTGTTAGAGGAGTGGAGTTTGAAAGGGATATCCAGGTCGAGTTGGAGTTGCTGATGGATGGTTTTGTGTATTAGGGTAATAGATTTGTACAGGATTCTGAAATTTACTGGTAACCAATGTAGGTTTCTGAGGACGGGGGAGATGTGTTCACCGCGGCTGGTGTTGGTCAGCAGTCTCGCTGCCGCATTTTGTAACGAATTCATTTTGCAATGAATTCCAGAGCTTAACTATGTGCTGAGTGAAAAATAATTTTCTTCAATTTGTTTTAAATGTGCTACTTGCTGACTTCATGGAGTACCCCCTAGTCCTTCTGTTATCTGAGAGAGTAAATAACCGATTTACATTAACTTGTTCAAGTCATTTCATGATTTTGTAGATCTCTATCACATCCCCCCTCAGCCGTCTTTTCTCCAAACTGAACAGCCCTAACCTCTTCAGCCTTTCCTCATAGGGAAGCTGTTCCATCCCCTTTATCATTTTGGTTGCCGTTCTCTGCACTTTCTCCAGTGCAGCTATATCCTTTTTGAGATGCGGTGACCAGAACTGCACACAGTATTCAAGGTGCAGTTTCACCATGGAGCGATACAGAGACATTATCACATCCATCATTTATTCGCCATTCCCTTCCTAACATTCTGTTTGCTTTTTTGACTGCCGCAGCACACTGAGCCAATGATTTCAATGTATTACCCACTCTGATGCCTTGATCTCTTTCCTGGGTGGTAACTCCTAACATCGTGTAACTACAGCAAGGGTTATTTTTCCCTATATGCATCACCTTGCACTTGTCCACATTAAATTTCATCTGCCATTTGGAAGCCCAATCTTCCATTCTCACAAGGTCCTCCTGCAATTCATCACAATCTGTTTAGGATTTAACTACTCTGCATAATTTTGTGTTATCCGCAAATTTGATCACCTCACTAGTCATATCCCTTTCCAGATCATTAATAAATATATTAAAAAGCACTGGTCCAAGTACAGATCCCTGAGGTACTCCATTGTTTATCTTTTTCTTCTGTGAAAACTGTTTCCTGTCTTTTAACCAGCTTGTAATCCACAAAAGGACTTCACCTCCTATCCCATGACTTTTTAGTTTTCTTAGAAGCCTCTCATGAGGGACTTTGTCAAACGCCTTCTGAAAATCCAAATACACCACATCTACCGGTTCACCTTTGTCCATATGTTTATTCACCCCTTCTAAAAAATGTAGGAGATTTGTGAGGCAAGACTTGCCTTGGGTAAATCCATGCTGGCCGTGTCCCATCAAACCATGTCTATCTAAATGTTTTGTGATTTTATTCTTTATAACGGGTTCCACAATTTTTCCCGGCACTGAAGTCAGGCTCACCGGTCTGTAGTTTCCCAGATCACCCCTGGAGCCTTTTTTAAATATGGGGTTACATTGGTCATCTTCCAATCTTCAGGTACAACAGATGATTTTAATGATAGTTTACAAATTAATTGAAATAGGTGTGAAATTTCAGTTTTTAGTTCTTCTAGAACCCTGGGGTGTATACCATCCGGTCCATGTCGCCTCTCACTACAGTGATGGCAATAAGTTCTTGCATAACTGCTTCATCAGAAGAGGACAGGCCACATCAGTCATGTCATCAAAATGGGACCTCCTTACGGTAGCACTGGAGGAGGAGGAGACCTCCAACTACCTGGGGTCTTGTTTAGACCTGCGATGGTCCTGCCTGACAGTGTGAGTTGTCCAGGTTCTTGTACTAATCCAGGAGTAGCAGCTAGGGCAGGGCTTCCCAAACTGTGGGTTTGGATCCCAAATGAGGTCACAAAACCTTCAGCTGGGGGTCACAAGTGCCTCAGACAGCAGTGCTAGCAGCAGCATTAGTGGTGGAAGTCAGCGCGCTGTCTCAGGCCCTGCAATTGCGCAGCCCTTGCATGAGTTTCTGTAGTACTAAGAAGTCTTGTTCATTTAGGGATCGAGGCCACTGCAGGGTCTGTGGTCTCGTACTAGCTCTCAGGCCCCATGCTAACTTCTGCTACTAATATTTCTGCTTGCCGATCTCTGTCGGGCTTGGGACCAGCCAAGAGGGGAAGGAAGGGTTGAATATGCATGGGCCAGTGGATATTGGCACTGTTTCTTTCTCCTCATCCACCACTGAATCTACCCCAAAGAAAAGTGTTGCCCCTGTCATTAGCCTGCCCTCTCTTTTTAACAGTGTCATTCACTTTTGGTTTGGGGTGCAAAGGAAAATGATGCCACTGACCTTAGGGGGTTTGGAGGAGGGGAGGGTTTGAAGGAACAGTCAGATGCAGGAGGGGTTTGAAGGTTGGATCAGCTGGAGAGGAATTGGCTGTGGAGACTGAGAGGAGAGAAAGACAAAAGATGAATTGGGGATGTAAGAGATGCTGGGGAGTGGGGGTGAGAGAAGATTATGAAGGGGAGGTGGCGAGCCAGGGAATTGAGAGGGAATGGGGAACGAGTGAGGCATGAATGGGGGTTGGGTTGAAAGAATCAGGGATGACAACGGATCAGTTGGGAATTATAAGAAGATCAGTTGGAAGGGGTGAAAGAGGGAATGGGCTGGGGAAGTGAGGAACTGCTGGTGGAGGTAAGATTGGTTCAGCTAGAGGCGGAGGTTAAGAGAGAGGATCTCCTGGAGGGGAGGAGGTTAAGAAAGAAGGTCCTCTAAAGAAGGTGGAGGTTGAGCAAGGGGATCATCTGAAGTATGGGGAAGTTGAAAATGGAGTGATTGAGGGGGAATGCACCCTGTAATTTGTTTTGGTCATCTTATGGGGGAATTTTCAAATGCTAAAATGGTGTCACTCTGGCTAAAGGTTTGGGCAGCCCTGAACTAGGGAAAGATGGGTATCCTTGGCCTCCAGATGCAGAGCGTGCAGCGCCTTTTCTGGAATCAGTCAGTCAATGAGGAAATCCATGTGTCCGCCCCAACATGATATTCGCACGCATGAGTACAATGTCATTACTGCAAAGGCATTTAAAGTGCCCTTGCCAGTTTCAAAGAGCTGATATTGATGAAGAGATCAATGAGTTCAAGAAAGAGTTGACACTATAAGAAAGCCAGGCACAGTGATTCAGTTCCTAGCCACTTAGGCTATGAAATCCAAAACTTCTGTGAGTTCTTTTTCACTCAACGCACAATTAAACTCTGGAATTTGTTGCCAGAGGATGTGATTAGTGCAGTTAGTAATATAGCTGTGTTTAAAAAAGGATTGGATGAGTTCTTGGAGGAGAAGTCCATTACCTGCTATTAATCAAGTTGACTTAGAAAATAGTCACTGCTATTACTAGCAACAGATGCGTGGGATCGACTTAGTGTTTGGGTACTTGCCAGGTTCTTATGGCCTGGATTGGTCACTGTTGGAAACAGGATGCTGGGCTTGATGGACCCTTGGGCTGACCCAGTATGGCATATCTTATGTACGAAAGAATTGGATGGTTCTCTTTTCCAGGCAAAAACATGAAAAGGTGTTTATAATTTTATGAGTAACTAAAAGCCTGTGGAGAGATATAGCACAGCAGGGGAGGGATTTGAGGCCTATCTAGTCAGCCCATAGTACTTTGCTGTGGCTTATGTTGTACACACTATGGTAAGCTGCCACAGCAGGCAAATATCAATCATTTTGTGGAAAAACATCTTGTCTCTGCGCCCCCCCCCCCCCGCCCCCCATACTCACTTTCCTAGTTTCAACAACCAGGATACACTCCTATCCCCCCTGCCCATAATCCTGACGGCTGACGGTGCTCAGCATTTGGAGGGTAATTTTAAAAGCCATTTCTGGAGATAAAACAATGCTTTTACCCATGGAAATGGCTTGTTATAAAACTGCCCACCTGCCATGGGGGCAAACCTGCATGTGTATGTCATTACCCGCCTGAACGGAGACGTTCCCGGAGATGGGGGGGGGGGAGCAGTTTTGGATTTTCAGAAGTATGGACATAACATTTTTCCAAAAAATGTCTGCATATATTTTAGCAGATATAATTGTGGGCAGGTAGTTTTGGTGGAGTAATTTTCAAAATGAACATACATGTGTAAGTTTGCTTTGAAAACTGCTATACCTGTGCATATGTTTGCCAACTTTATTATATAGGCCTTTACAGAATTACTCGCTTATAGTTTACAGCGATGGTATTCACTCCCGGCCTCAAGACTGCAAACCGCTTGGGGTTTCAGGATCTCCCTAATGAATATGCATGAGAGAAATTTGCATGAACCCGGCCTCCATTGTGTGCAAATCTATCTCGTGCATATTCATTAGGGATACCCTGAAATCCCACACTGTTTGCAGCTCTCGAAACCTGGGAGTGAATACAGTTGGTTAAAACATCAATTACTTATTTTCTGTTATCAACACACAGTATTGTACATTTGGCTTAGATCATACATACCTGCATACATGTATAATATCTGTAGAGAAGCAAATGTGACAAGTTAAAAAGTATTTCAGTGCAAAAAAAAAAAGAAAAATAATGAAAAAATGACAATGGTTTACTCAAAGCAAAGGCAAAGTAGAGGGGCAGACCCAGCACTGCCAGGAGCTTTGAAAACTGAAGGATTTTCCCATGGGAGGGTGTGAGTTTAAAAAGTATCCCTGTTAGTCATGGTGCTTGAAAGTGACTCCTCTGAGCAGAGCTCGTGATGTCCCTTCAGGAAGGTGGCTCCATGTACATTACGGTGCCCGACTGCGCTCTGCTTCGAAGTGCCAGAAAAAGTGGGATGATTGGTAAATCCTAAATAAATAAATGTGGAAGTGCTGTGATGGCGCTGCAGGAATGTACATACCTGCAATAATATTAAAAGCCAGCTCCACCGCTGTGGCAATGCTGCCTAACAAACGACCATGATTTTCTAAAATGGATGCTGCTAACAGAGTCTCATCCAGCTATGACAAATGATTGCAGAGTTTATTGGAGTGATCTTGGGGGTTTTTTTTTTCTATTTCAAGCCATTTTTCTTCACCTCCGACAGCAGGCCTAGGCAGCTGCAGGAACTCGGGCCGGCCCAAAAGCTGGAGGGAGGGGCAGTGTCTCCTCCAAAGGTAAATCCTGAGCACCGCCCTCTGCGCAGCAGTCTGCACTCCTTCCCTGGGCCCGAGCATGTCACTTCTTTGGCACATCCAAGCCTAACCAGCCCCGCTGGATGAGGGATCCAAATCCAGGGCTCCTGCTGGGCCTGAGAAATGAAACCAACCTATAATATCTTTTAAGAAAACTCCACTGTAGACCTTTTTCAGAGTTATCTTTGCAGTGAAAACTTATATTGAGCAAAACACCAAGGCACAAGGATGAATGAAGGTGACTATTCATGATGATTAATATGATGATAAAACACTGATATGTTTTCTTTTGATCTAGTGATTAATGAGGAACGTGAATAGTTTATGATGGCTATTTGTCTTTTGCACCCATAAGCACTTCTTAATTTGAGTGGTTTTTCTTATACCATTACCTTTAACATCGTAGATCCGGCTGTCTGCACCCGCTATGTTTATCACGGTCGGTAGAGTGTGAGAATGCCAGCACGTTCTGCACATCATGGGGACAATTTTGAGTAACTCATGTGTTCGCAAGGTACACGAGTGCCTTTGCCACATGGTCTTTCTAGCAAATTCTCAAAGGGAAAACTACATGGGTGGGTTCCCTCTGAAAATGAACTCGCACAAAGTATACTCTCGCTAAACACCATAGCGTGCATGGCCGCTGCTGTCTGTGCACTCAGTGGAGGGGCTGGGAGTGGGGGTGAAATAACGTGCATGCTTTAGAAAATCCCTGGTACGCACACCGTCTTATCCTCACAACCTAAATATACCCGTAGGAATGCCATTCTGAGTGCAGCTAAAACGCGCATGTTCGGAGAGCTCTATCTGAAATTTTTACTTGCTCTGACTAGGGCGCTTGTCAGATAGACCAGTTTACCCAGGCCTTGAAGATTGCCCTCCTGTATTTCGACTTTTCGTGGTCTAAATTTCTCGCCTGTCTGCAGTGCTCAGTGACTCCTGAAGCCCAAAATACTAGTGCACTGGCTGTGATCAGGTTTCATAAACAGTGGAGCTTTCCTACTGTACCCTCCAGCAATTATCAGGGTTTTCCCAGGCCCCCAAATAGGCTGAAGGGTCAATTACATTTGAGCAGATGTGAATAAGAGTCCTGGTATTTTGTTATCTGACAAATCTTGAAGCCTCCACTCCAAGAGATGAAACAATGGGGGCCTTAAAGCAATGTTCCCTATCAGGGTATAGATTCCCTCACTATTTCACAGACACAATTCGCCACAGAAGAAACAGGAAGTTTTACAACGCCGATGTGAAGGATTTTAAAATGGGCAAATGAAAGAATATACTGATGTCATTTTTTTCATCCCTACAAGGAGGATTCCAAGTTTCCTTGAAGCCATCCTGCTTCCAACTTTCTAAACTTTCTTTTTCTGGGGTTAGTTGACATTT
Source organism: Rhinatrema bivittatum (assembly GCF_901001135.1). Classification (NCBI taxonomy): domain Eukaryota; kingdom Metazoa; phylum Chordata; class Amphibia; order Gymnophiona; family Rhinatrematidae; genus Rhinatrema; species Rhinatrema bivittatum. The sequence continues at coordinate 8,477,589 of NC_042621.1, read as the reverse complement.
TTTATCATTACATTGAAACAGCATTTTTTTTTTCTCTCTGATGCTCACAGCCTCTATCAGCAGAATGTAATTTACAGTGCCAAGAATAAAACTGTTTTCCCCCTGCATCTGTCATGATTATTATTTCCTGTTGAGTCGAGGTAACACCTATTAAGGGGAAAAGCGCTAAACTTGATCTTCAAAAGTGAACAAGTCAAATGTGTGTGCAACTCAGCCAACCACTTGCATTTTTTTGCAAGGTGTGCAATATTTGCTTTTATGGGCCTGATTGAATTTAGGAACCCTGCAATTGCAAAATCAACGGGGGAAAAAAAGCAGCCAAGATAAGATTGAAACTTGCTTAAGTGCTTGAACATTTTCTTTTGCCCACTTTTGAACTGCATGCATTGACAATCTGGGCATGTGCTCTGAAAATCTTGCTAATTTATTTATTATTTATTTATTTTTAATTTAATATACCGATGCTCCTGTATACAATACATATCGCACCGGTTTACATGGAACTGAACTGTCACCACAGTGGCGGGAAATACATTGAAACAAGTTGAGGAAAATTTAGTACTGGAGGACATGAGGGAGGGCAAAAGAGAGAGAGAGAGGAGGCAGAGAATATTCTGGGGGTGGTGACATCGCAAGATGGTCACACACAGGAAGCTTTGGCGAAATAAAGAGGAAAGCTGAGAACAGAAAGACCTGGTACCGCTATTGCTGCCAGCCTTTGTATCAAAGATGGCACTGGACTGAAAAAAACAAAAGCTGCGTTCACTTTTCATTGAGCTGATGGTTTGCTACTGCCACCTCGGCTCTCACCCCCATTGCAAAGAAAATGTTACGCGTGTTAGAGTGCTTATAGTCCAGTTGACTAATGGTTATGGAATAAAGAAAGTAAACAAATAAATAAATAAAAAGAGAAAATAAATAAAAAAAGAGGAAAAAAAATTGCTGATGTGCTTTGTCTGTCTATGAACACATTATCTCCCAAACCATTCACCCTATAGCAACTACATTTTCAACAAATAACTCAATTCGTATACAAACTAGAAACTGGAGTACATTTTAACTTAAGGATCTAGCAAAAAACTTAAAAAAAGGCACTCTGCTGTTCTTTTCTTACTTGTTAAATACTTACCAGCAGTTTCAGTACTACATGAATATACGGTTGAGTTTTAGATTCAGAAACTGTCCTTCGTGCTAGTAGATGACATGACATGCCTACCTGCTGTAACAGCCTCGGCCTCACTGCCCTTGATGCAGGACTACTAGGGGGAAGGAGGAAGATAATCTCGCAGATAACGAACGCAGTGGCCAGATGAGACCCACAAAATGACTGAAGTACCTCCATTTTCAGTTTTCATTAGCATCTTTTATTTAATTTCTACAAAGATATTAATGTTTAGAGAAGGTTTCAAAAAGGCATATCCTTGTCAGCGGTGCCCGCTGTAATGGATCTAAAGGAAATCCGGATGCCGCTCATCTCGAGTGCCGCACTGATAGATATCATCAGCCAGAGACGTAGTGCAAGAACCATTGAAGACTGGACCCCCTGGAAACAGATTTAAAAAGCCAAACAAAGCAGGGTGTGCAACCATAATCAAATGGGCCCATGCTGAGTGGAGGAGTTAGCCTAAAGGATAGAGCAGCAGGCCGTAAACCAAGGAAACCAGTGTCCAGATCCCACTACTGCTCCTTGTGACCTTGGACAAGTCAATTTATCCCACGTTGCCTCAGGTACAAAACTTGAGCGTAGGCCTTCTGGGGCTAGGGAAATACCCAGAGTACGTACCAAAGACCTAATATAAAAAAAACAAAACAAAAAAAACACCTCTTTTATCCTCCGCCCCCAGAAAAATAAAACATTTGAAAAATGGTGACAATTTTTAAGGTACTGACCTGCTTCAATAGGTACTTAGCCAGGAAAATTGCCTTGCCCTAAAAATTGCCTCTCTCTGTCTTGCTAAATGAATGCACGGGCTTCTGTATTTTTAGTCAGGTTAGGGAAAGACATTCCTGCGAGGGAGGGGAGGGGGTGGTGAGGCTGTAAGGTAGAGGAGGAGAACAGCGAGCATGCATTCCCCAGGCCCCCCCTCCCAGACAGCAGGTGGAAAGTACGCAGCTACTCGGGTAATTAATAATTATGTCTGAAAATTATTCACCAAACAGGCGCGGTAAACTTCGAGGGCGATTGAAAAATTGCCTCCTTGGCAGCCGAGCAGGTGAGAAAAAGTGGAGAAAAGAGGGAGTCTGGCATTTTTAGAAGAATCGAGCCGATGCTGCCTGTTTTGATTTACATGATTTGGTGGCTTAAAAGGTCCCCGAGGAAAACCTCGTCACCGTGACGGCTCCCTGCGTTGTCCTCTTCCCAATAGCTACATTCCGTTTCAGTGGCGAGGATAATTTGAAAAGAGCCGTTTCCGCAGGTAAAGCAACGCGTTCGCCCGTGAGCCGCGCAAAAAGTACAAACGTGCAGGGCCTCCACGCGTGAACGTTTTCACCTGCGGCATGGGGAGGCGCCCCGGGGACGGGCGTGGGAAGGAGGGGTTGGCGCTTTCACACGCCGTTGCGAATTTCAGAAGTACGCGGGCGGTTTTTTCTTGCGGAATAACCGCCCGTGCAAATTAGCGGGCGTAAATGTGTTGCGGGTAGTGTTTCTGGGGCATCATTTTCAAAGCATGCCCTCGCCTCCCCTAGGAAAACTAGTGCAAAGCCTGCAGGAAAAACGCGCCCGCAAGCTTGGCGCCAGTGCAGCCGGTGGAAAAATGATCCCCTACATGCGGCCATTCTGATGGCCTCTTTAGTCCATTCATTTTAATATGCCTGAAAAGAAAGGGGACGAATAGGCCCGTGCTACGTGCAAGTCAGAGATTTTCTCCTTCTGTGCAGCACAACAACGTCTGCGATGGCTTTTACAGGTTTCGGAACCGTGACCATTCTCTCGGCAAATAACGAGGCTCAGAGCAGTTTGCACCCTCGGACAGGGTGCCGTTAAGTTCACCACGCTGGCTGCCCTTTGGTTGATGTGATAACACCGTTACAGCTTCAGCACCAGGATTACCTGTCACTTAAAAAAAAAAACAAAACAGTGCCTGCTGAGCTTCTTAAGTGTTCCAGTTTCATTGTCCATTTTTTTAAAGGTCAGGACGCTTCGTTGGGGTTGGGGAGCAATTCCTGCCCGATGATTAAGAGCATGCACAAGATGATTTATTATGGCGTCTTCATGGTCTGCAGGCGGAGAATGGCACTGTGCTCCAGCAGGGAAAACTTTTCTTCTTCACCCTTTTAGTCTGTGGCATTGACGAAAACAAATTTCTGTGTGGCAGTGAGTTCCTTCTAAGTCGTGCCTCCTCTGTCATATCTGATCCTGGCGAACCTGCACTGCAGCGTCGGCAAGGCCTTCCTGAGAACTATTCGCCCTTTCCTCTCTGTGCTCCCACAGGTTCTTTTTTTTAATATCATTTTTACTGTATTTATAAGCAAAGCACATAAGCATTACTTTGCATGGCAATATTAATGGAAAAACAATGAAACACAAAAAAGAAGAAATTAAGCATTCAATCATCCAGTAATGTACCTCAATAAAGGAAATAAAAGGGGAGGCAAAGAAAACTAATGAGGAGAGTCAAAAGCTAAAAAACAGAGATGGCCATAACAATGATCTACATCTCTTGTAAATTAACCATAGTCAAGCCTGCTATTCCACAGTAGAAGCTGGAGACGATGTGAAAACTTTCCTAGCATCATAAGAACATAAGGAATTGCCATGCTGGGTCAGACCAAGGGTCCATCAAGCCCAACATCCTGTTTCCAACAGAGGCCAAACCAGGCCACAAGAACCTGGCAAGTACCCAAACACTAAGAAGATCCCGTGCTACTGATGCAATTAATAGCAGTGGCTATTCCCTAAGAATAATTTATTAGTAGCCATTAATGGACTTCTCCTCCAAGAACTTATCCAAACCTGTTTTGAACCCAGCTACACTAACTGCACTAACCACATCCTCTGGCAACAAATTCCAGAGCTTTATTGTGCATTGAGTGAAAGAATTTTCTCCGATTAGTCTTAAATGTGTTACTTGCTAACTTCATGGAATGCCCCCTAGTCCTTCTGTTATTCGAAAGTGTAAATAACCGAGTCACATCTACTCGTTCAAGACCTCTCATGATCTTAAAGACCTCTATCATATCCCCCCTCAGCCGTCTCTTCTCCAAGCTGAACAGCCCTAACCTCTTCAGACTTTCCTCATAGGGGAGCTGTTCCATCCCCTTTATCATTTTGGTTGCCCTTCCCTATACCTTCTCTATTGCAATTATATCTTTTTTGAGTTGCGGCGACCAGAATTGTACACAGTATTCAAGGAGAGGTCTCAACATGGAGCGATATAGAGGCATTATGACATTTTCCGTTTTATTAACCATTCCTTTCCTAATAATTCCTAACATTCTGTTTGCTTTTTTGACTGCTGCAGCACAATGAGCCGACGATTTTAAAGTATTATCCTATCCACTATGATGCCTGGGTGGTAGCTCCTAATATGGAACCTAACATCGTGTAACTACAGCAAGGGTTATTTTTCCCTATATGCAACACCTTGCACTTGTCCACATTAAATTTCATCTGCCATTTGGATGCCCAATCTTCCAGTCTTGCAAGGTCCTCCTGTAATGTATCACAATCCGCTTGTGATTTAATATGAATAATTTTGAATCATCCGCAAATTTGATAACCTCACTCGTCGTATTCCTTTCCAGATCATTTATATATATATATATTGAAAAGCACCGGTCCAAGTACAGATCTCTGAGTCACTCCACTGTTTACTCTTTTCCACTGAGAAAATTGACCATTTAATCCTCCTCTCTGTTTCCTGTCTTTTAACCAGTTTGTAATCCACAAAGGACTATACTCTTACCTAACGCACATGGGATTTCCACCCATATAGATTCTACTGAGCATTTAGTCTCCTGTATGATCTTTATCCTGTTGGACTCTATACCCTCCCGGACATAAAGTGCCACACCCCCATCAAGTTGATCCTCCCTATCATTGCGATATAATTTGTACCCTGGTATAGCACTGTCCCATTGGTTATCCTCCTTCCACCAAGTCTCTGCGATGCCAATCTCATCATTTGCTGCTATACATTCTAACTCTCCCATCTTACTACTTAGACTTCTGGCATTGGCATACAGACATTTCAAAGTGTGTTTTTTGTTTGCAATAACAACCTGCTTTTCAGTTGTTTGGGATAATTCGGAACTCATTAGCTTTGGTGATTTTTTACATATAGGCACATGGACTATGTTTGCTTTTATTGGAACCTCTCTGTTGGGATGCCCTAACTCTCCTGTTTCATTAGTATCCTTCAAGGATACATTTCTCCGAACCATGCACTGCTGAGTGACTGTCGGCTTTCCCCCTTGTTCTGGTTTGAAAGCTGCTCTATCTCCTTTTTGAAAGTTAGTGCCAGCAGCTTGGTTCCACCCTGGTTAAGGTGGAGCCCATCCCTTCGGAAGAGACTCCCCCTTCCCCAAAATTTTCCCCAGTTCCTTACAAAGCTGAATCCCTCTTCCTTGCACCATCGTCTCATCCACACATTGAGACTCTGGAGCTCTGCCTGCCTCTGGTGACCTGCGCGTGGAACAGGAAGCATTTCAGAGAATGAAGGATCTAAGTTGTTCAGGAGAGAAAAAGGATGTGAGAATCAGAGCGATATTTAATACAACATTTACAGGGATAGTGTAGCACAAAGGTAGCTCCTAATGTTAAGACCTCCTGCCTAAGAGCAGGAAACCCTCTTCTCCGCTCCTGAGTGAGCCTAGATAAATCTGGGAAAATGCACGCAGCCTGGCCATGGAAACTAGAATTGGGGTTGCAAAAATATGAGGAGATAACTTTACTTACATCCCCTTCTATAACAAAAGCAGCACGCTTAATATCCTTATATCCAGATACTTCAAGAAACTGAGTAACATTAAATGACGAAGGGGGAGTAGAACGAGAAGATGAGATTTAAAAAAAAAAAAAATGGCCCTATTAATAGATGGCAAAGAGTCAACAGTCATTTTCAATACATCCAAAAAATATCTCCTTAGAGTCACAATAGGAAGTTCACCCATGACTTGGGGGAAATTCAGGAAGCGCAAATTCAGATGTCTTGATGCATTTTCAAGAAATTCAACCCTTCTGGAAGAACTCCACACTCTTGAACTAAATTAGACTGTCTAAATCTTGCTGAAAGGAAACAAACTTATGGTCATGCTCCCTTAATATAAAACCATGCAGTGTTACCATGAGATCCAATTTTGAAACCAAATAATCCAGCTTGTCAGTGGATAAAGTTAAAGCTTGGCCAAAATGAGACATCAGTTCCCAAAGAGAGCATATTTTATTTGTGCCTCTATCTGTGTGTGTGTGTACCCCCAGTTCACGATAATCTCAAGGTGACAGTATGGAGAGTGGGGAATTTTTAAAATCCTTATTAGGTGTAATTACTGGGTGTTATTTGATGTCTGCTGTTTTGAAAAACTTTATCGATGTTTAGGCCATTTTTAAAAATTTGTACAGGAGCTTCTAATTATTGAATATCATTCTATTCATCAGCTGTTTTGAAATATATATTTTTTAGTATGGTTTTACTATTCTGATTGATTTACATTTCTTGATTGTTTTGAGGAATAGCGATTTCCTCACTGCCATCAGAATCTGGCTTATTGTGGTTTCCAGTTCAGTTTTTGTTTGCATGTGTGCATATGTGAGAGAAACAGAGGAAGCATGTGTGTGTTTGTGTGTGTGTTAGCATGTGGGAGAGATACAGAGGAAGCGTGTGTGTGTGTATAATCGTGTGTGTGTGAGAGAGAGATGGAGGAAGCATGTCTGTGTGTGTGTGTGAGAGAGACACAGAGGAAGTATGTGTGTGTGTGTGGCATCTCTCTCACACACACACACTAATGCTCCCTCTGTCTCTCACCAAGCATGCATGTGTGTGTGTGAGAAAGAGGGAGCATATCGTGTGTTTATGCGTGTGCATGCATGGCCCCAGATATGGAGGCTGACAGATATGGAGAACGGGAGATTTTTTAAATCCTTATTAGTTTTAATTATTGGCTGCTATTTGATGTCTGCTGTTCTGAAATATTTTATTGATGTTTATGAAATTTTTAAATTATTTATTGAGGGGGCGGTACCAAAGAATTATCCACCCCGGCTGCCAAATACATCAGGAACGTCCCTGCATAAAAGTATTCCTTTGGCAATTGGCTGGAGAAGGAGTGGATACCCAGCTGTCACCATAAGTGGGAGGAGAGAGGAGGAACTGAGCTACCACACTGGTGCACCCTAAAAGCAAACAGCTAAAGCAATGCCTAGATAGAACAACAGAGGGGAGAGGATAACATTTGAGATTTCAAATCAAGCAGTGGACCTCAGGTATTGTAAGGGAATCCTTTTCCAGGTTTTCCCCAGGGCAGCTTCACTTTCCATCCAGACGCAGAGATAAGAAACTGCACAGCCACAGATTAGGGATGTGCTCTCCCTTGAATCAAATGGGCAAAAATGGAATGGATGAGGTCAAGTCACATCTGAAACAGGCTGCATGCAGCTTGCTCCATTTTTACATTTACAGTGGATGGGGCGGGGTCACTCTTGCCAGCTGGAACTGTAAGGACCCCCTCCCCCATGGAAGGGGATAAGTGGGGGCTGGAGAAAAGGTCCCTGGCCCTGGTAAATGTTTCTGTGGCGTGGGAAGGAGGGGCCCAGGGAGGCCCGGTCAGGTAGGCTCTTTATGGGGCGGAAGAGGTTTGGAGGGGCCTAGGGAGGAGACGGTCCAGCCCAGCCAGGTAAGTCTGCGCCCCGAGGTTTTCTTGGGGGCAGGAGAGGGGGTTGGAGGGCCTCCCGGCGGCCCTTCCTATTTAATTCATTATTTTTTACATGATTTTTCGGTTTCGGAAATGAACCAAAGCAGGAAAAATCTTTAAACAAACTGGAAAAAGACTTCCTCTGCCATCCCTACACCCCCACCCCACCCGCCGAAAAGAAAAAAAAAAAACAAATCAAAATGAATTTTTTTGGGCTGCACATCACTACCTACCTCATATTTATTTACTGCTTTCAGTTTAATTATGGAGATAAACTGAGGTACAACATACCATACTTTTCCTGTGAAAACAACTTCTTTATTGAGATTTGAAAGATCGGAATATACCAAATGTCCAGGGCCTTGGAGGTTTAACCCCCCACCAGTGGAGGACCTGCATTTGGAGCAGTCAGAGAGAGGACTTATTGAGTGTGTGTGCCCTTACACCTTAAGGAAAGCCCAGGTCAGGATTACATGCAGCTCTTCCACGGAGACAGCATATTCAGTTTCCTGGTAGCACAACAAAGGCATCAGTGGGGTTTGCAAGAGGAAAACCTTGTGCAAAGGAAAGAATATTCTAGAACAAGAGGTCACAGAATGAGGCTGCGAGGTGGTAGAGGCAGGAGCAGGATCGGGAAGTATTTGTACATGGACAGGGTGGAAGACGCATGGGAGGGAGATGGCAGAGACAAGAAACAGTGACTGGGATTCAAGAAAGCCCCGGATGAGCCCAGAGGCTCCCGGGTCATGGAGAAACGCAGGGAAACTCTTCCAAGAGAAGCGGAATCTCAGTCCACGGAATAATTGTTAAATCACAAACTTACTTTGCACGGATACTTTGCACAGTTAAGGTCAGATCATAACTTTGCAGCCCCGCGTCCAGACATTACAATACAAGCTACTTCTTGTAATAATTACTAAGTCCTATTAAAACAGCTCTTACTGACTTCAGGCAATTTAGTAAAAAAAAACAAACTATATTCTGTGCAAACAATATATTTTGTGAGAGGAAAGCCAGAGATCACTTGACGTCTAAGGCCCTGCAGCTGGAATGGACTTGGGCGGGTCCTTATCTGCCATCCTATTTTATGTTTCTTTGTTTCACGTTTGAATCACGCGTCCCCTCATACATTCCAGACTCTTCATTCTGCAGCTGAAAACTGCTTTGAAGCCTGATCCTAAGCTTGCTGGGCAAGAAAGTTAAATGCAAACTGCTTTATTTAACAGGGCTTTCTTTATATTAGGTGTGTTTGGCTGCAGTTCCTCACTGTTTCTATTTCAATTTTCCATTTATACTTTTTTTTTTTTCCAAAAGGAGCTCAGAGTGGCTTAGAGCAGAGCCAAAAACAGCATCCAGTGAAACATGATCACAACATAACCACCACATTGCGTCTTCCTCTGACTTATAGCAGGCCCTCTCCTGTTTCCTAGGGGGCCAGAAAAAGTCAGAAAAACACCTTCCCCCATCAAAATACAATAAAATCCAAAAATATGGAGGAGAAACCATGAAAGCTCCAGATATCTTAAGACTAACAAAGACACATTTGCCAAACATACCTAGTGCATAATAATGATTATCGGGCCGATTCAGTATGGTGTGCTCAGCCGAGCGCACCTTTAGCCCCTGTTTGGCCGCGCGTTTTCGACGCGCTATTTTTACCCCTTTTACAGTAAGCCGCACATTTTACTTTCAGAAATTAACGCCTGTCCAAAGGCAGAAGTTAATTTTGGCCGGCACAGGGCGAGCCCTAATTTGCATACCTTGGCTTCTTGAATCACACGCCCAGGAGAGTGGCCTGGGAGCGCGTCGGGAGAGCGGGCGCTCGCCGGCTCTCCCGCGAGGTTTTCTGTATCGGCCCGTATGGAAGGCTTTTTGTTGCAATGATCTTAAAATTGTTGGATTCTGATAAAATATAAATTCATATTTTGTATATTTTCAGCATGTGTTTCCCTAGCCCTTTGTCCCTAAAGATCCCACAGGGGGCCTCAAAAGCTTACGTACAGCATGGTCTGTGGGTAATTCTGTTGGTCCATCAAGTGGTATCACAACCTACAAAGAATTCAGTTTCTAAAACTGTTAGGATTGTTTTCTAAGCAAAGAAGAATAAGGTGAGGTATAAAGACTTTGAGGTCATATTCAGTCACTATCCAGATAGTACAGTTAGCTGAAGAAAGTTATCTGGCTAACTTTGAAGGTGTATTCAATCGTGAAACTTCACGATTGAATACAGCTGGCTATCTTAGTTAGCCGGTTGACATAAAGACAACTCTTTGGCCCAACTAGGCTTAGCTGGCTAAGTTATCCTGCTAACTCTGAATATCGGAGATAGACGGCTAACTCAACTCCTCCCTGTTAGAACCCCAGAACATGCCCAACTTACCGGGTCACTCATCAAAATGCGCTAGGGCCCGAACGTGGGTTAAATGGGTCTAACGCACACAATAAATAGCACAATGCGCGTTAGTATGTATGTTTACATTTAGTATGCAAGTAGGAGGAGTTAATGGAAATCAGATTCTGCTAGTGCGGAATGCGGTAGAGTAACGCACAGTAATGTGGGATTTAATGTAAAAAATAACAAATTTTTTTTTTTTTTTTGCGGTATGGTGAAAAAAACTTTTTATCACGTACCTGCAGCCATTATCACAGATCACGGCTATTAACAAATGCGATAAAAAGAGGTATTCTATCAGACACTCCTACCAAGCTCTCCTGAGCCAATTAAAACACCTGTTCTTACCTGGCCATTCTTCCTAAACCCGTAATGTTTGAGGCAAGTTTACTTGTTGGGGGATACTGGATGCTTTGGGAGGCTCGCTGCAGACAAACACAAAAGGAACATCAACCACCACAAGAACAGGCAAGGGCAGTTCCACCTTCTCCTAGGGAATTCCCTGCACTGGAGGCCGAGCCACTGGCCCCGCAGGGAGAAGGTTCAGGCCCACAGCAGTGCCTGGTATGCAGGCGGCCATAGCAGAGGAGATTCAGGGAGCGCATCTTTCCTCCCCGAGCCTCATTGCTGGGCATGCCAGAGGATTATGTGATTAGCAGGTATTGCCTCAGCTCTTGGGCTATCCTAGAATTGTATGAAGAAATCTGAGGGGATCTGGATCTGGTCACGGAAGGGTCCCACAGAAAGGTCCCTCATCAAACTATTGGCCACCCTGCTTTTCATGACAACTGGCTCCTTCCAAACAACAGTTGGGATCGTGGGGGAATGTCCCAAACCACATTTTCCCGCTATCTGGACCAGATCATAACAGCTATCTCTGACTGCATTGATCACTACATAGCATTTCCTCAGGACAGGCAGGACTTGATTGACTTGAAGAGAGGCTTTTATTCCTTTGCAAAATTTCACAATGTTCTGGGAACTATCAACTGCACTCACATGGCCATCATCCCACCCCCTTGACAAGGAAGAGATCTTCTGCAACAGAAAGCTCTTCCACTCCATCAATGTTGTATAATTCTGTCTGCTGGACTGCTGTACTAGGCCTTACTAAGCTGCAAGTGGTCTGTGATGCTCAAATGCACATTCTCGGCAAGGTGGCTAGGAATCCAGGAGTTGCGCATGATTCCTTTATACCTAGGAAATCGGGCCTGTGGGAAAATGTTGATAGTTGGCTCATAGGTAAGAGAGATGCTTCTTTCTTTATTCCATCTCTGGCTAAGTATTTGTGGCAAACAGCACAGATATTGGGGGGGGGGGCCTGTGGGGATGTAACAGCATTGCTTATATAACACGTGGTTTGTACACTTATGTCTGCAGTTCATTGGCCCAGGGCCTGCCTTTTTCTCCCCATGCTGCAGAGGCCTGCTAATCTTGTGAGGGCAAACAATGCACTTGACATAAAGTTTGGTGTGTGAGCAGGGACTATACACTTTCTATGTGTTAACTTTCAAGTAATTTGTCGGCCAGATCTCTAAGTGACTGTGCTGTGATTGATGCCCTAAATCTCTCTTTGCGACAGGAGATTCTGGGTATGGTTGCATACCTGGCTTCTCAACCCCATTACCATTCCATTGCAATGGAAAAGGTACAGAGAAGGGCTACCAAAATGATAAGGGGAATGGAACAGCTCCCCTATGAGGAAAGACTAAAGAGGTTAGGACTTTTCAGCTTGGAGAAGAGACGGCTGAGGGGGAATATGATACAGGTGTTTAAAACCATGAGAGGTCTAGAACGGGTAGATGTGAATCGGTTATTTACTCTTTGGGATAATAGAAAGACTAGGGGGCACTCCATGAAGTTAGCATGTGGCACATTTAAAACTAATCGGAGAAAGTTCTTTTTTACTCAACGCACAATTAAACTCTGGAAATTGTTGCCAGAGGATGTGGTTAGTGCAGTTAGTATAGCTGTGTTTAAAAAAGGATTGGATAAGTTCTTGGAGAAGTCCATTACCTGCTATTAATTAAGTTGACTTAGAAAATAGCCACTGCTATTACTAGCAACGGTAACATGGAATAGACCTAGTTTTTGGGTACTTGCCAGGTTCTTATGGCCTGGATTGGCCACTGTTGGAAACAGGATGCTGGGCTTGATGGACCCTTGGTCTGACCCAGTATGGCATGTTCTTATGTTCTTAACACGCCAGTGGAGATGAGGTACAATGAGGCCTTATGTTCTACCTGCTGTGTCATTGAAAGCACCTTCGGAGTTCTCAAAAGTAGATTTCACTGTTTGGACAAAACAGGTGGAGCTTTAATGTATGCCTCACCCGAAGTAGAAGATATAGTACTACTCTGTTGTATCTTCCATAATCTCGCTCTACATCATGGACTACCAGCTCTCTAATATGCACCTGCACAAGCTGAGGACACCATGCTGTCAACCAGCTTTGGCAAAACCTTATATAACGTTACTTTGCCTGTTATACCCTATCAACTTCCAGGGAATGGAGGCTAGTAGAGTGTTTGATGCTGCCCTCCTCTGTATCATCTTTCTTTCACTCACTGCTCCTCTGCCTGGGTCAGTGTGTAACAGAAAACATGTATGCCTACTTAGGATTCCTCTTGACAATGGAGCAGTAGACTATACTTAAAAAAAAACAGTAGTCAAAGTAAAGATATCATCAAATACATGTGGCTGGCATTGTTTTCTGCATGATAGTGAGACTAAAAGAGGCATGTGTTGCAAGAGAGTCTGTGTATGACTGCCAACACACTGTACATAGCTTGGCCTAGTTAGCGATGTTTGGCTTGGCGGGCCTCCCCATAGGACCCCGTCCTAGCTCTCTCATGTGGATGAGATAGAGCCATAGGTATGATGGAAATTCAGCTGGGCCTCGAACATGGAGAGCAACTGCTCTAGAAATGCTATAAATCACAATTAGCTCTGAAGCTTAAAGGCACAGTTTAAGTTATCAATGACAGAGTTTCCTTGTTGCAGCCTCATCCCATAGCTGAGAAACCTGTGCATGTGACGTTATACACCTGTATTGGGGAGGCTTGGTGTCATATGGGCATGCCAAGACACAGCTGACAGCACTGCCTCAGCAGTTTCAGAGCCACTGCTGACTATGGTTACCAACTGGCTCCAGAGTTACAGGACATGTTGATCGATGCCTGGTTTTACTCCCCTGCATGCAGTTATTTATAGTATTGCATTTTCACTCTGACATCAGAGTGCTCACCTAGCAGGCCTTCACTTACAGCCTTAGGTAAAGTGCCTGTGCTACATGCTGCCAAGCTAGCATACCTCTTTGTGGTTGCATGCACCCATACACAGATGCACCTCTCTACACCAACCTAGGCTATTTGTCAATTATGTGCAGAAGGTGAGGGCCTTGGCTATTCGGTTAGCTTCTCTGGGAGGCTTCACAAGGATTGAGGTCAGACTCTGTAAAGGCAGGATTGGGAATCAGATGGTGTCCTGTCTTCACTTGTATTTTCCAATCACCTCTGAAATGTCACCATCACAGTATCATTCCTAATGACTCTAAGAAAACCCATATCTCTCCTAAGAAAAGGTTCACGTCATAGAACCCAACGCTAAGGGATGTTAGAAGCTCTTTGTGTCGACTGACTCATCACAGGTAACCTTAATCAGATATGGAAATGTCAGGGTGCTGCAAGGCCCTTGGCTGTTGTAACTCACAGTTAGTCCATGTGGTGCTGCTGCATATATGTATGTATGTATGTATGTACCCAGAAAGTATGCAGAGTATTTTGCTTGGAGCCATAGTTAATATCAGTTATAGTCCTAATGCTGTCTGTGACCACCCTTAAAGCACATAGGCTAAGCAGTCCTTTGGCAAACAGCTTGCAGATTGTTCTGTTTCCAAGGTCCCTCCCCACCTTTCTGTAGTTTTATGGTTGCAGGCCCTTGCTGATCCACATGGCTGGCAGGACTTGTGGGCAAGCTGGAAGAGCAGCTGTCCTATAGGCTAAGTCTCGTGGGGTTTGTGATTGTTACAGTTAATGGTGAGCAGGTCAGGTGTGCTGATAGACTCTCAATGATCAGCTTTGGAAGAGCAGTAAGGCTAGAGAAGGTGTTGTCAGCTGATGACCTTAGAGGTCTAGAAGCTGCCTCCATAGTAAATTGGCCACAGTACTAAATGTATAGGCCTACTGCTCCCAGAAGTCTTATGTGGCTGGCATGATGTCTTATGCCCTTTCTGTATTGGTCTCTTGCCAGACACGCATTTAGTGCCAACTGAGGCCTTGAGGAGCCTATGTCAGAACCTCAGACAAATTATTTATTTATTTATTTAGGCGCTTCATATATACCATCGTTCCAACATCAGATCACAATGGTTTACAATATCAGCCTATGGTTGCTGCGTCAACATTCCCATTCTGTTTCAATGCTCATATTCTAGGTCGATGTAATAGCATATACATTTTCTAGAAAATATATTTTCTAGGTCAATTTTATACATAATACATTTCATATAAGCCTTTGACAGATGTCTTTTATGCAGACAGGTGTAGATAATCTTCTGTGCCGAGTAAGGACTAGGACTACCTCATTAGCAGTTAGGGAGAGGCTGCAACAGACAACAATAATGTTTGATGACATTGGTCATGTGTAGGTGCACAAAGTGCTGCAGGTAGTTAGTACCCAACAGATATGTGCATCTTGGTGAGTGACGTGCTGCATTAGCCTCTGTCAATCTCAATGTCTGGAGAGTGCTGTTGCACTTGTAGGTACCTCCCTTACTACACTAATGCATACTCCAGCGCAGGCAGTGTGTGTGCATTTGTTTTGCACACACTGGCTTTGGACACCGGTGATCCAGTGCTTCCCCTCTTGAGAAGGGGGAGCCTCAGAGAGATGGCAGTATGGACTGCTGTATGAATGGGCTCACAAGTAGTACTCTTACATTCCCCCTAGGCCGCTCACTGTTTATAGCTTGTGTTGAGAGGGCGAGAATGTGAAACTTGCCGGTGTCAGACCTCAACGATGCAGTCTAACATTTCGAGATGAGTTGACATCTGCCTGTTATGCGTACCTTCCATCTCCCACTCCCTGAGGCTTTTCCACCCAGTGCCTGGAGTGGGCCTAATAGTCCAGTTAGTTGGGGGTGTGCGGGATTCCCAAAGCTTCAGGTGCCAGGGAGGCTTTTCAGTTTTGGGAGGGAGGCTGTGGGTGTTAAGAAGCTGTCCACTGAATGCGGGGATGCAGGGACGGCAGGAACGCAGAGTGCCAAGGACCCCCTCATGCCATCTATGTTGGTTTGGGGGAGTGGTTAGTGCCAGCATGTAGTAGATATCTGGTGCATGGGGGGTGGGGGTTGTGGGGCTGGTTTGCTTGGCAGGGCCTGAGGCCTGCAGCAGTCCTATTTGAGGTTCCCTTTTTCCGGACACTGGTCTCCATAACCTCCTCTCTGTGGATCATATCATGGACAGTTGATATAGAGGCTGCTAACTCATACCCCATAATTTTGACACTCACTCTGTCATCTGTATATGCTGGCAGGGTAGGGCTACGTGCATTCTGCCATATGTAGGTCAATAGGTTTACTGTGCAGACATAGAGGTGGTGGAACGTATCTACTGTAGAATCTAGGGAACAGGTTTAGCTTAAAACTTCAGCGCTTTACTTGTCCACTAACCAACCTTTCCATTCACCACCGCTGTTTACTTGCAGGCTGCAGGAACAGCTGCTGTGTGACAACTGAGGAGGAGGAGGAGTGAGGGAGTTGTGTTGTGTCGAAAATGCCCAGAGGCCAAGAGCAGAGTCCTAGAGGGCCGCTGCTGCTGTTTGGGGCCTGGCAGCCTTCCACAGACTGTCTGCCATCCCTGTAGTGGGCTGTCATGGGGATCTGGATACTACCTGTAAGGTCATCCTTACCTTACACATATTATACAGATCCCCAAGCCAGGCCACTGCAGGGGTGCCAGTCAGTCTGTGGAAGGCTGCCAGGGCCCAAACAGCAGCAGCGGCCCTCTAGGACTCTGCTCGGCCTGAGGACATTCTTGACACAACACAACTCCCTCACTCCTCCTCCTCAGTTGTCACACAGCAGCTGACACCCTGTTCCTGCAGCCTGCAAGTAGATGACATATTTTGTTTAGTCGAAACCTAAAAAGGGTTGGGTACAGATAGCCTTTGAGTCATAACACAAGTAAGGGGGCCCAAGATAGTCTTGGGTGATGATGACTGTAACGTCCCCTTAATGCCATACATGTTCACAATGTAGTCTGGGGGCCAGGCACCTGCAGTTGCACATTTCAGCTCCCTACAGGTGAACCATGCCTTGGCCATGAGTCTCTTTTCAAGAGATCACCTGGGCTATGGTGCGCCAGATCTGGCCCTTGCCTTCAAGGTCTTGGCTGCACGCTTGCCAAATAGCATGGCATAATGCTCCAGACCCCTGCAATCACCATCTCGTTGTCCTGCATACTTAACATGAGAGTCCTGTGATGAGGGCATCTTGCTGCCTAGCTGCCAGAAAGGGGTGTCATTTCCACTTCTGGAGAGGTGTCCTCCCTTTCCTCACTCTCCCTCCCACTCCCCTCTCCTCTCCCCTCCCTTCCTTTCCCCCACCTGCCCATACCCTTCAAAGTCCCTTCTCTTCTGCCCTCTCTATCCCTAGCCTGCCATCCTCCTCCCTCTGTCATCACCTGCCTATCCCATTCTCCCTCCTCCTATCCCTTCCCTCCTGCCTATCTCTACTCCTGTCCCTGTCCCTACTCCTCCTCCTAGCACTCCTTCCCTCATCCTCCCACCTCCTCTCCTCACACCTCTCCTCCTCTCTCCCCATGCCTCTCAAGCTCCATCCTCCTCACTCCTCCTCCCCACAACCACCACACCACCACCACCACTCACCACACTCCTCCTCCTCACTCCTCACCACAAACACTCCTCCTCACCACAATCACCACTCCTCCTCACCACAACCACCACCACTCCTCCTCTTCTCTCCTCCACCATCACCACTACTCCTCCTCACTCCTCCCCAAAAAAGACTGACAAATGTGGCAAACTAACAAAAACTTTCACACATAGAAAAAGACAAATGATAAAGGGACAGGGAAACAGATGAGAAACACAAAACTTAGTATAGTTATGTTAAAGAATTAGGGATTTAATTATACATTGTATTTTTTTCCATCTATTACTTTACTTATTTTATTTATATTTATTGATTTTGGTTTTTGTTATGCAGTTTTTTGTTTAGTTATCTCTTTTAATTTTTTATATTTTGAAGTTGTGAACCATCTTGGTCAGACTTTGTCTGTGAAAGTCGGTATATAAAATGTTTTAAATAAATAAATAAATATATAAATAAAACAAAGGACACAGCCCTTAGAAATCACTAGCTAAACTACTCCAATCGCTATCCAAGAACTGACCTCCTATGCCTCACACACCCTCAAAGAGGCAGCTGCAGGAAGCTGAGATATATAAACTAGAAAAATAACACGCCATGCACTAATCAACGCTAGCCGTGTAAAATTACATATGACGCGCTTTTGCAATGTGGCACATACTGACACAACGCACAATGTGATAATGCAATGTGCTTTGCGTTACTTGCCCTTGCCATTTTTTTTTTATTGCGGTGCTTTTTCCGCTATATTTATAGTAATTTGATGAATCTAGGGGTAAGCCAGCTGAATTCTAGCCTGCTAACTTATTAGCTAGGTATATATTGCTGGCTAAGTGCCCAAATATTCATTTAGCTGGATAACGTCTGAGTTATCATAAGAACATGCCATATTGGGTCAGACCAAGGGCGCATCAAGCCCAGCATCCTGTTTCTAACAGTGGCCAATCCAGGCCATAAGAACCTGGCAAGCACCCAAAAACTAAGTCTATTTCACGCTACTGTTGCTAGTAATAGCAGTGGCTATTTTCTAAGTCAACTTAATTAATAGCAGGTAATGGACTCCAAGAACTTATCCAGTCCTTTTTTAAACACAGCTACACTAACTGCACTAACCACATCCCCTGGCAACAAATTCCAGAGTTTAATTGTGCATTGAGTGAAAAAGAACTTTCTCCGATTAGCTTTAAATGTGCCACATGCTAACTTCAAGGAGTGCCCCCTAGTCTTTCTATTCTCTGAAAGAGTATATAACCGATTCACATTTACCTGTTCTAGATCTCTCATGATTTTAAACACCTCTATCATATCCCCCCTCAGCCATCTCTTCTCCAAGCTGAAAAGTCCTAACCTCTTTAGTCTTTCCTCATAGGGGAGCTGTTCCATTCCCTTTATCATTTTGGTCGCCCTTCTCTGTACCTTCTCCATCGCAACTATATCTTTTTTGAGATGTGGCGACCAGAATTGTACACAGTATTCAAGGTGCGGTCTCACCATGGAGTGATACAGAGGCATTATGACATTTTCCGTTTTATTCACCATTCCCCTTCTAATAATTCCCAACATTCTGTTTGCTTTTTTGACTGCCGCAGCACACTGAACCGACGATTTCAATGTGTTATCCACTATGATGCCTAGATCTTTCTTGGGTGGTAGCTCCTAATATGGAACCTAACACTGTGTAACTATAACATGGGTTATTTTTCCCTATATGCATCACCTTGCACTTATCCACATTAAATTTCATCAGCCATTTGGATGCCCAATTTTCCAGTCTCAGAAGGTCTTCCTGCAATTTATCACAATCTGCTTGTGATTTAACTACTCTGAACAATTTTGTATCATCTGCAAATTTGATTACCTCACTTGTCGTATTTCTTTCCAGATCATTTAGAAATATATTGAAAAGTAAGGGTCCCAATACAGATCCCTGAGGCACTCCACTGCCCATTCCCTTCCACTGAGAAAATTGTCCATTTAATCCTACTCTTTGTTTCCTGTCTTTTAGCCAGTTTGCAATCCATGAAAGGACATCGCCACCTATCCCATGACTTTTTACTTTTCCTAGAAGCCTCTCATGAGGAACTTTGTCAAACGCCTTCTGAAAATCCAAATATACTACATCGCCTTTATCTACATGTTTATTAACTCCTTCAAAAAAGTGAAGCAGATTTGTGAGGCAAGACTTGCCTTGGGTAAAGCCATGCTGACTTTGTTCCATTAAACCATGTCTTTCTATATGTTCTGTGATTTTGATATTTAGAACACTTTTCACTATTTTTCCTGGCACTGAAGTCAGGCTCTCTGGTCTGTAGTTTCCCGGATCACCCCTGGAGCTCTTTTAAATATTGGGGTTACATTAGCCACCCTCCAGTCTTCAGGTACAATGGATGATTTTAATGATAGGTTACAAATTTTTACTAATAGGTCTGAAATTTAATTTTTTAGTTCCTTCAGAACCCTGGGGTGTATACTATCCGGTCCAGGTGATTTACTACTCTTCAGTTTGTCAATCAGGCCTACCACATCTTCTAGGTTCACTGTGATTTGGCTCAGTCCATCTGAATCATCACTATTGAAGACCTTCTCCGATACGGGTATCTCCTCAACATCCTCTTCAGTAAACACTTGTTATGGTTATTGATGTTTGGGTGGATCCTTGGACACTGTGGCAGCTGACCACGCCCACGGGGGGCAGTCCCGTGAGGGACTACAGTTTCAGGCTAGACTCTGGACACACAAACACAGATTTGGATCTTTTATTAAATAGTTTTGGAAGCCACCAGAGGTGGCAGTGGTGAGTAGTAGATGTTGAGCACGGCTGGGCAGGTCTCTCACAGAACGCTGGAACAGCGAATCCTCTGCTAGGCTGTGCTGTAGTGGAAAGAGACTGAGAGTTATGAGTACTAGAGATGTGAATCGGTTCGGATTCCGGTTCCGATTCACATGTGGTTTTTTTTCATCAGGCCTGATCGCGGTTTTGTTTATCAGCTGCGCCCGAGCCAATAAACAAAAAACCCACCCTGACTCTTTAAAACTAATACCTTAGCTTCCCCCATACTCCAGACCCCTCCCCCCAAAAGCTTTTTACAGGTACCTAGTGGTCCAGTGGGGGTCCCTGGAGTGATCTCCCACTCCCGGGCCGTTGGCTGCCACTAATCAAAATGGCGCCGATGGCCCTTTGCCCTTATCAATGTGACAGGGTATCCGTGCCATTGGCCGGACCCTGTCACATGGTAGGAGCACTGGATGGCCCGCGCCATCTTGTGCTCCTACCATGTGACAGGGGCTGACCAATGGCACCGGTAGCCCCTGTGACATAGTAAGGGCAAAGGCCATCCCCTCCTCCTTTCTCTTTACAAAAATGTCCAGGTTCCTAACCCTACCCTCCAGGCCATGGCAAGCAGATCAGGAGTACAGGGGCAGAGTGGGTCTGCTCCCAGTTTCACTGCTCTTCCTTGTAAGCATGTGGGAGGGCGGAGGAGCAACTGTGGGAGAGGGAGCATGCATGGGAGTTGAGGAGGAGGAGAAGTTAGGGGGGGGGGGGGGGAGGGTCAGGACTGTATATTCAAGTCTTTTCCCTGAGTTGCCAGACTCCCTGGAAGTCCTTGCTGACTTCTCTGGTGAGGATGGAGAAAATGGCAGGACACACTAGGAGTTGGGCTCCACTGGGCTGTAGTCAAATGCCTTCCTGCTATTAGTGGGGCCAAAACAGGACAAGCATAAGTGCCAGAAAAGGTATCTGCACAGGTTCATACTGTCCCCAGAGAATTCTTTGTAGTTGCTGTAAATCATTGAACCCACTTCTCTGAGACAGATTATGTATCTGCAAGTTATAGATGACTCTATGCCTTTTTAATTCATTGACAGGAAGAATTCCATATCATCACCCAAGCAGTGATGATAAAACCTTTGAAACTTTTTTTCTCAGCACCCTCCGAAGGTGGCTGCGCTTACCCCTGCTTAAGTACTGCCAGAAGTGTGCAAGAGAGATATTTTCCTGCACAAGCCTAGAATTAAATTACTGCAAGAGAATTCCCTAAGCTAAGAC
This sequence comes from Rhinatrema bivittatum, assembly GCF_901001135.1. Lineage (NCBI taxonomy): Eukaryota > Metazoa > Chordata > Amphibia > Gymnophiona > Rhinatrematidae > Rhinatrema > Rhinatrema bivittatum. Next base: position 8,456,406 of record NC_042621.1, on the reverse strand, counting down.
TTTGCAAAGCATGATATCAGTAGAAAACCATTTCAAAGGAGCCTTGCGAAAGGAAATTACACTAAAGGAGCTATAGTGCCATGATGATTAGATGGGTTTATATTTATCTTCTTAAAGAAGTCTCATTAGATGATTGTCTTGACATAATATCATGTAAAGTGAGTATTCCAAGACTAATTATTTTAATATTTCCTCATGGTTTGGGTTTTCTTTTCTTATACTTAAAATGCATCCAGAGGAATGCTGCATGTGCTGAGAGAATTTTTGTCACTGTATTAAAAAGTACATATTATGTTCTAAATTAGCTTTATTTAATTTCTATGTATTTTCCTATCCAATTATCTATGATAGATATTATAATAAAGCAAGTGGCACTGTTGTACTGAGACTTTTTATTAACTCATAAATATTGTAGCCTGTACCAGGCTGATGGCACTTTATATCTGTCCCAAGTAATTCTCACCATTTTTTTTTTCCAGAAGAAGAGAAACTGGGGGGTGGTCTTGCTGGCAAATTACTAGGTTGGCATCTCTGGATTTCTGTCCTAAATCTATTTTTGAAGCCTAGGAAAGGTACACATTTTAAAAGGCATTTCAAATGAGGTATCGACAAGATTGACAGTCTCCAGTCTTACATAAAATGACTCTAATGCCACCACCATGCTCAAAGAAAGAAATTTAAGAACTGTAAAAATGTTAATGGGCAAATTTGACAGCTTGCCCTATCGTTTCCAGTATATCATTAGGAGCACTAATGAGCTGACTTTTCATGATCGTAGTTATGGTAAAACGAAGGCGTCGTCATTTAAGGTGGAGACTTAGAGTTGGGTATAACACAGAGTTGTCAGGATGGGAGAGAATGAAAAAGAAATATTTCAGCAAAAAAAGTATTAAAAGTGTGGATATTTTCTAAAGGATGCAGCTTTAGACAGGTGTTTTTTTTAAAACGTATGAATGCGCTTGGAAAAGGATACCTGGGAGAAGAGGAAGCAAGTTTCCACGTTGCTAGACCAAGAAAAGCAAATGTGAGATTAAGTATCATCTTGGACTTTGTTAACGCTTACGAGACTGAGAAATGAAATGAAGTTATACAATGGTGAACAGGAATGAGGCCCTTAAAAGTTTGGGGAAAAATGAAAAGTTGTATAAACGAAGGAGAACAAGGAAGTGGAGCCTCTTTACCAAACAGGCTTTAACGCTCCTTATTCCATCAGCCCCAGGATGCAGTCGGATGCGTGCTCCAGAATTTTGCTGTTCTCTTCCTGACTGTGCTGGAACATTCCTGGGACCCGTCAGCACATGGTGCTGCTTACGTTTACGTTTCATGTGCTAGGCTTGCTGATTGGTGCTGTTTCCTCCCGTGCTTGCTCTCCTCCGTTCTCCCCCCCCCCCCCCCCCCTTATTTCCGGTAACTATAGGAGTATAACCGCAAAGACCACTTTCAAACACCATGGTTTGTATTTTGCAGGAGAAAACGTTTCCCAACGTAGAATTTCAGTCCCAGGTCACCTTACAGAGTTCTTGGTGGTGCACCATAGTGAGGATTTTTCAGGAGAAAAAGCCCCTAGCCCTAATGCATAGCACATTTCATTCCAGTATCAGAGCACTGAGCTTTCTCACAGTTTTATACCTTGGTATTATGAGGTGATACTTTCTAGGGATTAACCTGACAAGGCAACAAAAGGAAAAAAAAAAACTTGGCTAACTGTGCATTTGAATAGAGATCAGCAAATACAGTGAACACAGCAATCTGTTATTGTGTCAACAGTTTCAAGGTGGAAAAGCCGCCAACTAGCACAATAATGAAAATCTATTTTGCAAAAGATACAGTAAGGTGAAAATATATATTTTTTTGATATGCTGCAAGCAGGGTTGCACTTAGTTATGGCATGAAAGGCAATGACTGGGAACCTTTTTTTTTCCTTCACATGCATTGTGTTTTTTCGAAAAATACATGAGCTATAGATTAGGGGGTTCTCTGCTCCTGTCCTCAAGGGTTCTCCGAGCTGGTTTTCAGGGGCTATATGCACCATGAATATTCATTGGTGAACAGCTACATAGATTTGGTCAACGAGCAAGGTTAAAGTTACATAGCTTGGTTTCCCCAAAAGGTATGGCGGCCCTGGAGCTGAGACCTTCTCCCATGTAGATTAGGGCCATAAATCTTATTCTAAAATGGCACTTCAATTGAATAAATATTTGTGATAGGTCCAACATATTTGTTAAAGAGAATTGACACTTTTCTCACTATTTTCAATTTGTTTTCTAAATGAGCATTTAAGAGATTAAAGTGCTAGTTGGTTTTATTGTTGACATCTTGCAGAAACCTAAGTGGTTCTCTCAAATCCTCTTTGTCAGTGCTTTTATAATGAAAAGAATGCTCTTTAAATTATAAATAAAATTGAACTAGATGTTCTTGAGGTTGTATGCTTTTCTTGTTTGTTTGTTTTTTTTACTTGCAAACCTATAATTTCCAGTTATTTAAAATCTTTTCAAAGCTTTTAATCAATGTCTTATGGCCTTTAAACATCAAACAGGTGCATGTAATATGCTTGCCTTAGTTGTGCTGTTCTAGTCAGCCTCTTGGTTATTTAAATTGTGAATTTTCAGGTTAGTAATTGAGTCTGAGTGTCACATCCTAGAGCTCCATGATAGATAACTAACAACATACATAGAAACTGAGAAACTGATAGAAAATGAAAGCTGCTAGACTCAACTTATCTGCCTATTTTTCCTACCTACTACACTACTGCAGACTCTTTGCAATCTGTTTATATAAAGCACTAGCTGTACTGTACAACATAAAGGTGCCGGTCTCGGGTTGGCAGGCAGTCATCTTGCAAAACTGGAGCAGTGGGGCTGGAGCGGCAGGGGATTGTTCCTGCCCTCGGAACAGCATGTGGACCACGAAGGCCCCTGGGCATTTCATATCCAGTCACTCTCAGATTGCATTCGCTTGGGGGGGAGGAAGAAGGGCAGTATGTGCACTCCCTTTCTGCTCCCTCATAGGTACATCCTCGGACTCCCACAACTACCCTACTCCCACACATTACTCCTCACATCTATCCCCCCCAACACACATGCTCACTCCCACACCTGCCCACTCACATCTACCCCATATCTCTTCATATGCCCACCCATCTCACTACACATGCAATCCCAATTCATGTGTAGCCCCTCATACACACACACACACACTCACATCTACCCCCTCACACATCTAATCTCTCATGCACACATGTCCATTCACACATTCTCCCTTATGTGCACATGCTCACTCCCACTCACATCTGCCCTCAGACTCTACCACACACCCTACCACCCCTATCTATCCCCACACACTCATATCTGCTCCCTCATGTACACAAGTCCTCTTACACATCCATTCACATATTCTCCCTCACACACACACGCACAAATCCACATCTACCACTCCATATATTCCTCACATACACTCAGACAACCTCTCACATCTAACTCCTAACACACTCATATGCCCTCTCACATATTCTCGCTCACACATACATATCTACTCTCATATTTTCCCTCACAACCCATTTCCATTCACACTCACATGTCCTTCTTCTATACTGTGTATAATGCTCAGCATGATATGGAGTCTGTTGCTGAGGAGAAGGGTATACATGCATGTTCTAGCACACATGAACACCTCAAAAGCCACTAACCCCAAAATTTGCTTATTATTATTATTATTACAAAAAAATCAAATGGAATTCCACCAATGCCCCTAAGATTCCCCTCCCCCCAGCCTTTATCCGGTTGTGGGTTTGCCGAGTGTTCATGAGGTAGGAGTGATCCCCTATTGCTTCTGCTTCACTGCTTCGGTTTGCAAAAATGATCACAGGTGAACCCGTGGCTGGAAACATTGTTTTATGACTGTCGTATTACATAATAGCGCCCGCCTCTGGTGGACTGGTGACCTTTTTCACAAACTGGAGCAGGGAAGCAGGAATGACAGGGCTTGCTCCTGTCCCAGAGACATCCCGTGGACCTGAGACTGGGTAAAGGTTGGGGTGGGTAGATGGATGGTTGGAGGGCCTGGGTGCATTTACATATGTGCAAATGTTAAATGTTCAGATACACACAGACTCCAGTCTATTAGGTAGAGGGGGAGGGTGGGGGTTTAGGTAACGACAGACTTTCTCATAGAAACATGATGGCAGAAAAAGACGTATGGCCCATCTAGTCTCTTCATCTGCCCAATTAATTTAGCGTTATAACTCCCATGACTTCCTTAGAGATCCCATGCCTTCTTGAATTCAGATGCAGTTTTTGTCTCCACCACCTCCACTGGGAGGTTCTCTGTAAAGAAATATTTCCTAATATTAGTCCTGAATTTATCCCCTTTCACTCTCATCCCATGAAGCCTCATTTTAGAGCCTACTTTCCATTGGAAGAGGTTCACCTCCTGTGCATGGAAACATTTACCATATTTCCCCTAGCTCACCTTTCCTCTAGGCTAGGGTATACATGTTTATATCTTTAAGTCTATCCCCATATGCTTTAGAATGAAGGCCATTGATAACTTTAGTAGCCGCCCTCTGGACCGGCTCCATCCTGTTTCTATCCTTTTGAAGGTGCGGGCTCCAGAACTGTACACAGCATTCCAAGTGAGGTCTCACCAGGATCCTATACAGGGGCAAATTCACCTCCTGTTTTCTGTTGACTATTCCTTTCTCTATGCAGCCAAACATATTTTTTACTTTTGCTATTGCTTTTCCCAGCTGTTTAGCCACCTTTAGATCTTGCTTTTCCATTATGCTTAGAAGAATTTCACCTCAGTACTCTTCATTCATGCACACACGTACACTCTCACATGCACACTCAAATGCTGACTTATTCATACACACACACATACCCATGCACATATACACTGGCATGACCACTCACACACGTCCTTTCTTCTTCCTAACACATATTCACACATTTCTCTCACCTGCCCCAAATCCTGCCTTTCCTCCTGCAAGAGCCATGTGACACACAAACATCCCTATCTCCTTCCATACCTTCCAGTCACAGACACCCAGAGCCCCTAGGTGAGGAGCGTGATAGGCAACGCTGTGCTGGGGCTGAGCTAGGGAGGAGGGAAGGAGAGGCATGGCTGGGCTGGGTAAGGGGTCAGAACGTGTTGGATTAGGGAGACAGTCACAATGTACTGAGGTCGGATTAGTTAGACAGAGGTCAAATAGTGTCAGGGCCAAACTAGGGAGGGGAGAGAGAGAATATCAGGGCTAGTGTGGTGACTGGTGATAGACTGCTGGGCATGGGGCCTGGAGTGTGCTGAGGTCAGCCTTTGCAGGTGGAATCACTGAGTACCGGGCCAGGCTGGAGGAGGGACAGAGAGTGTCAGGGCAGGAGATAAAGAGGAGGATAAAGACTTCTGGAGTTGGGTTGGTTGGGAGGAAAAGCATGTGAGACTGGCTTGGGGGGAGGATCACACCGTGCTAGGGTCAGGAAGTTCTGGGATTGGACTGGAGGGGCAGTATTGGGGCAAGGGTGTAGAGGGGTTGGGGTCAGACTGGGATAGGGGGAGAGGGTTGTGGAGTGGCAGAGAGTGCTGGAGTCTGCCTAAGGAGAGAGGGAGAGTGCTGAGTGCTTCCATGGTGACATACCCTCCATTGAATTTTCAACAGGTATCAGATTCATTTAAAGGTCTTCTATATCCTTATACATATTGAATAGATACTGCACATCAAATTGGCTAGTTCAAAACTGCTTCACCTTGATTGGTCCTCCATCCTGATGACTTACTTACTTCTCTCTCCACGGCTTCAGCCTGGCTGCTACCTCACACAGGCAATGGTTGGTTGCTTTAGTTTCATGTCTCGTTATAGTACTTTTCAATGGACCATAGACTCGAATGGAAACATAAATGAATTAAACAAAAATGTTTGTTTTAAGTTTGTGGGCACCCTCCATGCATGATGGGTGCACAAATGAAATGAAAATAATCTTATTCATTGCATTTTACCCATTCATTTCAAACAAATGTACATCCCTAGTGTCTACCCTGTTGTAGATTTACATAAGAAATTGCCATGCTGGGTCAGACCAAGGGTCCATCAAGCCCAGCATCCTGTTTCCAACAGTGGCCAATCCAAGCTACTAGTACCTGGCAAGTACCCAAAAACTAAGTATATCCCATGCTAGTGATGCTAGTAATAGCAGTAACTATTCTCTAAGTCAACTTGATTAATAGCAGTTAATGGACTTCCCCAAGAACTTATCCAAACCTTTTTTAAACCCATCTACACTAACTGCACTAACCACATCCTCTGGCAACAAATTCCAGAGCTTTATTGTGCATTGAGTGAAAAAGAACTTTCTCCAGTTGGTCTTAAATGTGCTACTTGCTAACTTCATGGAATGCCCCCTAGTCCTTCTATTATTCGAAAGTGTAAATAACCGATTCACATCTACTCGTTCAAGACCTCTCATGATCTTAAAGACCTCTATCATATTCCCCCTCAAGCCGTCTCTTCTCCAAGCTGAACAACCCTAACCTCTTTAGCCTTTCCTCATTGGGAAGCTGTTCCATCCCCTTTATCATTCTGGTCGCCCTTCTCTGTACCTTCTCCATTGCAATTATACCTTTTTTGAGATGCGGCAACCAGAATTGTACACAGTATACAAGGTGTGGTCTCACCATGGAGCGATATAGAGGCATTATGACATTTTCTGTTTTATTAACCATTCCCTTCCTAATAATTCCTAACTTTCTGTTTGCTTTTTTGACTGCTTCAGCACACTGAGCCGTCTAGGCATCCACTATGATGCCTAGATCTTTTTCCTGGGTGGTAGCTCCTAATATGGAACCTAACATTGTGTAACTACAGCAAGGTTTACTTTTCCCTATATGCAACACCTTGCACTTATCCACATTAAATTTCATCTGCCATTTGGATGCCCAATCTTCCAGTCTTGCAAGGTCCTCCTGTAATGTATCACAATCCGCCTGTGATTTAACTATGAATAATTTTGTATTATCCTCAAATTTGATAACCTCATTCGTCGTATTCCTTTCTAGATCATTTATATATATATATTGAAAAGCACCGGTCCAAGTACAGATCCCTGAGGCACTCCATTGTTTACCCTTTTCCACTGAGAAAATTGACCATTTAATCCTACTCTCTTTTTCCTGTCTTTTAACCAGTTTATATTCCACGAAAGGACATTGCCTCCTATCCCATGACTTTTTAGTTTTCTTAGAAGCCTCTCATGAGGGACTTTGTGAAACGCCTTCTGAAAATCCAAATACACTACATCTACCGGTTCACCTTTATCCACATGTTTATTAATCCCTTCAAAAAAATGAAGCAGATTTGTTAGGCAAGACTTCCCTTGGGTAAATCCATGTTGACTATGTTCCAGGTCAGGAAGTCTTGATGGGCAGCAAGACGGTTTACATCCACCACTACCAGTTCTAAAGTCGATTGGAGATTTTGGAGCTTCAGAACGAGCCCGGGAACAGACTTCAGTGCAGTCAAGTCCCCCGGTTGAGAATCCAGTCGGGCATTTAGGCATTCTATAGAGGTAGCCAATGCCTCCAGGAATCGTTACTGCTCCTGGATCTTCTGGGCCAGGCCCGGAATAGCCTGGGGAGCAGACAGGTCCACCGGGTCCATGGCCTTGGCAATCTGTTAGGTTCTGTAGGTTTTGTGGACCCTTGGCCCGAGTTGGGGTTGACGCTACCTGAGGGTTTGGGCCCCTTAGGTCCCCACCGTCGGTAGGCAGAGCTGGCTGGTTGACAGAGGCTGGCTGGAACTTTGCCACTACCATCCTTTGTTCCCTGCAGGTTGAGCCCTTGGGTACTGGGGCTGGCTGGACTTAGGTGGGCCTCCATCTGAGATCTTCGGAGTGACAACGAGAGGGCAGCCAGGAGCCAGAAGTGTAGTCAGATGAAGCAAAGGTCAGAGCCAGGAGACAATCTGTAGTGTGGTCAGGCATAGCAATAGTCAGAGACAGGAAGCAATCCGTAGCATGGTCAGGCGTAGCAGTGGTCAGAGTCAGAAACACAGGCAAAACAGTGAGGCAAGCAACTGAACACACAACTAGTGTGAAGACCAGTTGCCAAGGCAAGTCCTGAGAGTCAGGTCTCGCCTACTATAGGCTCCTGAACTGGTGACATCAGAGAAAAGGGCCGGCAGCCGACATGCCACAGCCCCTTTAAATAATCTAGAGAGGCGCGCGCCTGGGAAGCCGGGTGCAAGGGGCTGATTGCGGCGGCATCTTTGCCACAACTCGAGGTTCTCCGGTGGTGGACAGAGCTGCGAAGAGGAGAGCAGAGCTGGGAGCGCTCCCCCTGCCCTGCAGCGGATCCAGGAATCGCCCCCGGCAGGATGGCAGGGAAAGTGAGGAAGGCCAGTCACGAGCTCCGCGGCTGGCCAATGTAGCAATGGCCTTGGTGTGAGTCATGTCCAAGGCTCATTGCGCATTATCCCTGTCTCCTACTGGGTATATAACTGAGGCTAAAATCACTCAATGGGACTCAAGAAGGAAAATAGAGGATGCCCCATGGTTACCCATATCGTCTGATCGTAGTCAGGCTGCGGGTGCAAACAGGCCATGGATGCAATAAGATTGGAAGAGAATTAACTGAAATTTTAAGTTGCCTGCATGCCAATGCTAGAAGCCAGAAAAATAAGATTGGTGAACTCATGACCTCCTGATTTACGAAACCAGAACTCATACCAATTGGAGTTTGAATGTATGGTACAATATCCTAATGCCGCACGGTCAGAGTGTCCCATTATGCAGCTAACCGGCTGCCATACTGCGGAAGCATCTGCGTGCTTCCAGTTGAGACGAACAACCTTTAAATAAAAGGTGTGCAAACAAAATGCCTCTACTACCTATATAATCTGATAAGAAGCAGAAGCAGGACGTAGATACAATATACAACAAGAGGAGAAGATAAATGAAATTCTTTTTTTTTAAATGCCTACCAGCCAATGTTTTAAGTCTGAAAATGTAGGCGGATGATAGCCCTGTGTAGCTATGATTCTTACTGGCTTATGTGTTGCCCTGCCACTACCTTTACTGGAAGGTATGGGAGGCAGCCTACCTGGAATATTGAAAACTATCCTTAGCAGAAGACATGGGGCAACTAGCCCACAGACGGCAACTACTGCCCTTAATACAAGGCAAGAGAGGGCGGGAGGGGAGATCGCATCGCCATCCATACACCATGCCCCTCCCCTCGACCACAAGCTGCAGGGGTCTGACCAACACCCACAGCTCCAACTGCGCGGACTCACCCCTGCCCCGTCCCCAACCTTAGCCCCGCCGGCCAAGCTCTGCCCTTCTCGGCCTGGTCCCCCAGGCAGATCCTCCATCACCGGTCGCTACCGGGTGGGGGGAGTTGGGTTACATGCATGCACACCCCGGAACTCACCCAAGAGAAACATAAGTCCAGGTAGGTGAGGCTCACTGTGCGCGAAACCGCCAAAGACCCGAGAAAAACAAAAGGGGTTGGGGGTGCCGCGAGATGAAAAAAAAAACTGGATCTCCTGGTAAAAAAACTGCCAACTGCAAGATGGGTGCCCTGCCTTTCTCATCGTGTGCGTCGGGCCGGCGCGAGAGGGGAAAAGATGAGCCGCACTGCGGCTCGGCTAACGGTTGGAGCCCCCCACCTGAGGATGTGACCAGGAATGCCGTACGCGGCACCAGGTTATATGGTGGGCTCCGCGTACGGTGGTGCAGGCCCACTCATTTCCTCCAGGAACTTGTCTAAGCCATTTTCAAACACATCTGTACCAATACTTTTCACCACATCCTCTGGCAACGAATTCCAAAGCTTAATTGTGCATTGAGTAAAAAATATATTTTCTCTTATTAGTTTTAAATGTATTATTTAGTAACTTCATTGTGTATCCCCTGGTCTTTGTACTTTTTGAAGAGTAAACAAGTGATTAACGTTTACTCGTTCCTTTCCACTCATTATTTTATACACCTCAATCATATCTCCCCTCAGCCGTCTCTTCTCCACGCTAAAGAGTCCTAACCTCTTTAGCCTTTCTTCATAGGGGAATTGTTCCATCCCCTTTATCATCTTGGTCGCCCTTCTCTGAACCTTTTCTAATTCTGCTATAGCTGTTTTGAGATGCACTGACCAGAACTGCACACAATACTCAAGATGAGGTCGCACCACGGAGCGATACAAAGGCATTATGATATTCTCTGTTTTATTCACAATTCCTTTCCTAATAATTCCTAGCATTCTATTTGCTTTCTTGGTTGTTGCTGCTGCACACTGAGCAGAAGATTTCAATATTTATCAACGATGATGCCAACATCTTTTTCCTGAATGGTGACTCCTAATGTGGAACCTTGTATTGTGTAGTTATATATAATTTGAGTTACTCTTCACTTTGCACTTGTTCACATTAAATTTCATTTTCCATTTGCATGCTTAATCTCCCAGTTTTGCAAAGTTCTCTTGCAATTTCTCACAATCCTCTTCCAATTTAAGAACTCTGAATAATTTTGTGTAATTGGCAAATTTGATCACCTTAGTCTTCGTTCTCATTTCCAGGTCATTTATACATATAGGGGTAGATTTTAAAAGAAGCGCGATCAGCCTACTTTTGCTTGCGCATCAGACTCAAGCAAAAGTACGCTGGATTTTAGTAGATACGCGCGGAGCCGCGCGTATCCACTAAAATCCTGGATCGGCGCGCGCAAGGCTATCGATTTTGTATAGCCTGCGCGCGCCGAGCCGCGCTGCCTCCCCCCGTTCCCTCCAAGGCCGCTCCGAAATCGGAGCGGCCTCGGAGGGAACTTTCCTTTGCCCTCCCCTCACCTTACCCTCCCTTCCCCTACCTAACCCACCCACCCGGCCCTGTCTACACCCCCCCCTTACCTTTGTCGGGGGATTTACGCCTCCCGGAGGGAGACGTAAATCCCCGCGCGCCAGCGGGCCTGCTGCGCGCCGGGCCGCGACCTGGGGCGGGTACGGAGGGCGCGGCCACGCCCCCGGACCGCCCCGGGCCGTAGCCACGCCCCCGTACCCGCCCCCAAACCGCTGCCGACACGCCCCCGGAACGCCGCGACGACCGGGCCCGCCCCCCGACACGCCCCCCTCCGAGAACCCCGGGACTTACGCGAGTCCCGGGGCTCTGCGCGCGCCGGGAGGCCTATGTAAAATAGGCTTCCCGGCGCGCAGGGCCCTGCTCGCGTAAATCCGCCCGGTTTTGGGCGGATTTACGCGAGCAGGGCTCTGAAAATCCGCCCCATATTAAAAAGCAGTGGTTCCAGAACAGATCCTTGGAACATTCCGCTATTCACATTTCTCCATTGGGAAAATTTACTATTTAGCCCTATTCTCTATTTTCTATCTTTTAACCAGTTGGCAATTCACAATAGGACACTGCCCCCAATCCCATGACATTTTAGTTTCCTTAGAAGTATCTCATGAGGTTCTTTGTGGAATGCTTTTTGGAAATCCAGATACACTATATCAACTGGCTCACCTTTATCCACATGTTTATTTATACCTTCAAAAAAATGTAGCAAATTTGTGAGGCAAGACTTCTCTTGGCTAAATCTGTTTTGGCTTTGTCCCATTAAACTATGCCTATCTATATGTTCAGCAATTTTGTTCTTTATGATAGTTTGTACCATTTTGCCTGGCAAGGAAGTCAGACTCACTGGTCTGTAGATTCCTGGATCACCGCTTGATCCCTTTTTAAAAATTGGCTTTACTTTGACAACCCTCCATTCTTCAGGTATCATAGATGATGTTAATGATAGTTTACAAATTTCCAATAGGAAGCCCACAATTTCATTTCTCAGTTCTATCAGCACTCTGGGATGTATACCATCTGGTTCAGGTGATTTGCTACTCTTTAGTTTGTCAATTCACCCTAGCACAGCTTTGGGGGTCACTGAGATTTGTTTCATTTCCTTTGAATCCTCACCCTGAATATCATTTCTGGCATGGTTATCTCTCTAACTCAATAAACCTGCAAAGACTGTCCCCAAATAAAAATTCAAACACCAAATGAGGCACGGTATAAACCTAATTAGTGAAGGTGATCAAAAGAACGCAATCATTCAAAAAATTTACAGTCTTTCAAAAAATATTTTTGTCTGAAGGTGGGGTGTCAGCAAGCTGGGTGTAAGTGTAAGATTTAATCTTCGAAATGGTTATCTGGACAACTCATTATCCACCCTGTCCATACAAGGTGCCATACATGCAGTTCTTGAACAATTGTGTTCCTTTGATCACCTTCATTAATTAGGTTTATACTGTGCCTCGTTTGGTGTTTGAATGGTTATTTCTCTTACATCTTTCTCATTGAATACCAAAGCAAAGAATTAATTTAGCCTCTCTGCTATGGCTTTGACATACCCCTTTGTACCCCTTGATCATCTAATGGTCTAACTGACTTCCCCACCTTGAATGTATCTGAAAAACTTTTTATTATGAGTTTTTGCTTTAATTTGGTTTTCATCTGTTAACAGAACAGTTCTTCCTGCAAAGAATCCAGGATCTCCCTGGTCAATCTCTGAATGAGAAGGCCATTATGTATTGCACTTTTACGCCTCTCAGAGTTGGTGAAATAAAGGCACCATGATCTTAGATGAAGCCTCTATTCCTTCCAGCCACATTCTAGCAAACCTGAGACATTGCTGCTTTAAATCTTCCCTAGGAATTCTGAAGTGGTTTGCACTGGTCATCACATCACTGAAAAGCAGAAGTAAATGGGGCACTTATAAAATATATTTGTACAGAGGGCAAAGTTGTTTTTCTTTTCATTTTGAAATCTGTGAGCTTGGATAATACATCTGTAAATTTTACTGCGCTCAAAGAAGCATGGCATGCAGCGAAAAGGTCTGGCTTATTTTCCAATCTGCTGGACAGCTGTTGCCCCAGCTGGCTGTAAAACCAACATGTTGTCTTTTTTTTAATCTTCTTTCCTTACAACAAGTAATAAATACCTCCTACTTTTTGCAGATTGCACGCTCGAATTCCGGCATTCTGGGTCCCTTTCTTTTAGAGTTTTCTATACTGTAAAACTGCCTAAGAAATCCCTTCAGGAAGAAAAAAAAAATAATGTTATACTAACATTTTTCTGTGTGCCAGGGCAAAGCGCATTCAAAAAATACAATGCAGCATTTTTTCAAAGGAATAGTCAATTAAAGCAACATTTCAACCAAGCTAAACCAAAGGCTGTTTAGCTTGAAGTACTCCCCTGTGTGCGCTCAAGCTATTACACAGTGCTATATGCTGCACCTTTAGCTGTAAGATAACTTTTGTTTAAAAAAAAGTTAAATTGTCAGTAATGTTGAGATGCCTTTATTATTTTTTTTATTAGGGGTGAGGGTTGGAGGGTTAAAGTGGAGGATGGAGCCTTGCACGCCTAGTTGCCCTCTGACCCCCACACAATGAAGGAGCTGATCATGGAGTGCAGGTCGCCTGACAGAGCCCGGAGGATATGTGTTATTCTCAGTCGGGCCTGAGTGTTTGCTATAATGACTCAGAGGGCTTTAAATGAAAAGTGAATACTACCATTATATAAAGCTGTAATTCTTGTCCTTCAATGGCACAGCCAATGGAGTTTACCTTTAGCCAGTTTGGAAATCTTGGAGGTCATTCTTGATTCATTCTGACTACATTGACTAGAAAAGTGACCTAGTAACATATGTCTAGTTTATTACCACCCATTGTAAGAAAGGCTTTATTTTCAAGAGATATTCTCTGGACACAGAATGGGAGAAATCCTTTTGAATACAGAGGCTTTGATACATGCAGGAAGTGTTTAAAGGAAGCAATAAGCCAACATAATGTAATAGAGGGATTCTTGTGGCTAGTGCTAACAGCACGGTGCATAGGGAGGGTAATTTAATAACTTAGGCGCTGCCAGTTTTCAAACTGAACTTATGTGCATGAGCTGGCTTTGAAAATTATCCTTAAGAATGCTCGCAAATGAACCCGCACAAAGTTATGCCTGCTCTTTATAGAAAATCCAAAGCATGTGGCTCAATCCCAAGTCTGCCTCAACTCTGCCGCTGGCCCTGGAAGTGTATTTTGGAAGGGGATTAGGAAAACAGCGCACCTGCACTTCATTTTCAAATGCACGTGCGCTATTTCCCAGCCTGACTGGGTCCACAGCAAAGGTCTGTGGGGCCATTTGCAGCCGTTGGCAGTCTTTGAAGAGAAAGGGGTCGATTTTAAAACCCGCGTGCGTGCGTCTGTGTGCACGCGGTTCCCAGCACGCGCACGCGGACGCAGCTATTTTATAACATGCGCGCGTCGCCACGCGCACATGCGGGCCGGATTTTAATATCCGCACGAGCAAGTGCGGGTGGGTGACCAGTCGCACGCGAAGAGGGGGGATTTTTGAAAAGTATGTGCGGCGACGTGATTGGCCCATTCCCAGTTCCCTCTCAGTCCACTCCAATTAAGGAGTAGATTGGGAGGGGACTTCTCTATCCTCCTTTCTCCTTCCTCCTTCCTTCTCCCTTTTCCCCTCTCCTCTCCTCCCCGATCCCTAAAACCCCTTTCGCTACCTTTTTTTTTTAATTTTGGAACTCAGTTCCTCTGAATAAGTGAAGTAAGTTCCGCGCGCTGGCCGGCTGCTGGCGTGCTCTTCCCCGAGACAGCGTCTAATGGCACTGTCCCGGCCGCCCCCTCCCCCTGCCCAGACCCTGGCCCCCTGGCCCGCCCCTTTTGGATGGCCTGGCACTTCCACGTGCATCGGGAGAAGCGTGGCCTGGCCATTTCCAAAATGCGCTGGGCGCCGCCACGCACGTATCTCCCGGATTTTACGTGCACCAGGCTTTTAAAATTCAGGCGGAAGTGTGCGCAGACTTTTCCATCGAAGATTTGTAGAGAGTCTCCAGGTGCAAAGTATCTGCAGGCTGTTTTGTAAAATTGCCCCCTCTCGAGATAATAGGAGCTTTTTCAAAGACCTTTACCCTGTATGTGGGTGAAAGAATGTATGGAGATGGAAGTGGCGGCCGTACCATGCGGAGTTTTACATTTTCAAGGATACGTGTGCTATATTTCACAGAAAAGAAGCAACCACAGAGCAAGCAGGTGCAAATCTTTGCAGTCGCTTTTTCTTGGGAGGTTTTTCAAAGAGAAGATCTTTCCCTTTGAGAATGGGAAAGTCCCCTGGGGATAAGGCCTCGCAGTCTATGCAGCTGCCTGCAGAGTTTTGAATATTGCCCCCAGCGCCCCCACTTATGTTTAGTGAGTCTGACAGTGCTCATATGCCCCGATTCCTTTTACTTAGAAGAGGGGTAGTCGACTCTAGTTCTCGGGTGCAGTGAGCGGGTCAGGTTTTCAGGATATCCACACTGACTGCACCTGAGATGCCCTGGCATGCGATGGAGGCAGAAGATGCAAATGCATTTCGTGAATGTTCAGTATGGACATCTCAAAAACTCAACCAGCTTGCAGCACCCGAGGAGCGAAGTTGCCTAGTGCCTACCCCTTCCTTAGAACGTACAGCATTAGTGAACATAACCATTATCCACAGTCATTTACTCTGTTTCTGTGTGCAATAATGAATCTTTATAGACTTGAGAAAAATATCGAATGTTCTGGAGAACTGGAGGAAAAAGATGAAATCTCCTAGGGATTTGCTCCGTCTCCTTATTAGATAGTGCCCGTTGGAGACTTCCTCTTCACTGTTTGACTTTGTCCTGAAAACTCGACCTCTCTTTTGGCCCTTGAGAGCCAGATTTCTACACTGCCGTTAACAGCATTTGCCCAAGCACGTAGGCACGGCCTATCAGAATTCCTCTCCTCAAACTTTCATCTTCCAAATTCAGCCCTTGAACATTTTAATCTTGAACACACACCGCTTCAGAAAACCACAGCTAATTACATCTTAATTTGCATATCAAAGCAAATTACAGCTTAATGAAACATTCATCTGCCAAACAGTTCTCTATTTCAATGACTAGAATAAGAGCACTTGTTACAATTTGTTTGAAATCTCTTTTTTTTTCCCCCTTGTCCAACCTGTTATATGTAAAATATTGTTTTCTTTCTGAAAAGCAGCAAAGACAAATTGGATGCTATAATTTGCAAATGTATTTTAATACACAGGTTTGGTGACTTACTTTTACAGATTTGATATTTATGCATTTTACAATTTATACTTTGAGAACAGCTTGAAAAAGAAATAAAAATAGTTGAATGCAAAACGAATAAAAAGAACAAAATATATTTTTTCAGATATATATATATATATATTTTAATTTAGTTAAGCAAATAAACAATTATGTTTCGGCACTTCTAGACCATCTTTCAGGACTAAAATTATCCCGTTCAAAGAGGCAATCAAATTGCACTGAAAAAGCAATAAATTGATGGTACACAAAATGTAAGAGTATGAAGCATGGCTATGGTGAAATGACATTATTTTATTTATTTATTTATTTATTTATTTAAAAAGTATTTATATACCGTTTTTTTAAAAAAAGAAATTTTACCAAAAATGGTTCACAGATTTAAAACCAAAAATAAAAATAATCAAAATTATGTCTTGAAACATTGGAATACTACATTTAAAATATCATATAATGTGTAATACAGCGATATATCTCAAACGTACGTAGCTACAAACTGAACTTATGTTCAGCAAAGTCTCATCATCACATTTTTTGGGTGTGACCCCCATCCCTGGATGCGGACTGCACACCAGTGGGGCCATAAAATAATGTTCCTGTCTCTTAGGGACTGGAAGCTCAGGCTGGCTCCAACTCAGTCTCTTACTCCCAAGGCCTGCATTCTTTGCTGAACCGGGGGGAAGGTTTCCCTTTCAAGACCCAGAGTGCTGGGGATGACTTTTTGGTATTTTCTCATATCCCTGGGAGAGGGGGACTTTTCCTTTACTGTACATGTCTGCCGTACATGCCAAATAATACTGTTCACTGGAGCCACTGGTTTAGTGTCCAAAATTAAAGTCAGATGAAATATGGCACAATAAATGTGGTCCTCAGCACCACAAAATTTCTCGTTTATTACAGTTCTTTTCCCTCTATCTGTGCAAGTGTCTCCTTTACCAGGGCAAGGGAAACATCCACCCTCCCGGGCTTGGCTAAGTGAAGTTCCCATCTTTCATTTGGGTAGGAAAACCCTTCCAAAAAACTGGTAAAAACGATAAAATACAGCACTGGCACGGAGAGTCACAAACCTTTCTCTCTCCCCAGGGGGTGAAGACTCCATATGGGTGTCCGTGAACGTGCCAAATAGTTCTTACTCACAGGTAGTTGGTTCTTCTTTTTTCTTCCCCTCAGGATCCTAGATGGGAGGGAGACACTTATAACAGGCAACTCCCACTGCTCCAGTGCAGGAAGGAAGGGATGGGCCAAAAATCATCCTCCTGGATCTCACAAAGCAAAGTCTTTTCCCCTTCAAACAAAGTTTACACCGGAGTTCCTCCTTGCAGCAGGTCACCTTCTTCCTCGCTTGTCTCCGGACTTTCTAGCTCCATTCCCAGACAAGGCTTCGTCTCGCCGCGAGGGCACGCATCCCTCGTCCCTAGCGGGACGAGGGATGCCACAGATTTGCCAAGGCCTCCGAGCGTTCCGATGCTCAAGGCCTCCTTCGCAGCACAACAGATATAGGGGAGATTATAACAGAGACATTTAAATACCTCCAAGGTTTACATGCACAAGAGACAAGCTTCTTTCAATGGAAAGATGCTCTATAATGAGGGGGTCATAGGATGAGGGTGAAAGGGGGTAGACTCAGGAGTAATCTAAGAAAATATTTCTTTATAGAGAGGGTAGTGGATGCATGGAACGGCCTCCCTGTGGAAGCGGTGAGATAAACACAGAGGAAGAGATTTTAGGGATTATAAATTTGAATTAGATGGGCAGATGAGCAGTTGAGACAGGCCAGGTGGTCTCTTTCTGCTATTGTGTTTCTATATTTCAAAGACCTGAATTAGGTTAAAGCTGTCCATTGACACTTTCCCTTCAACAGTCTCTTTCACCTGTCTCTCCACCAATTATTTCACAGATAAATAACAAATCCAGGTAGTGGGGGCTACACGGATACATTTAAGACCTCTAGAAAATATTTCGTTAGCATCTTCCAAGGTCAAATAACAGGAGATTTGGGGTATTTCAAGAAACACAGACTTACATGTCTGGATTCATTTTCTAACATTTTCAGCTTCTGGTCATCTTTGACTAGCACAGCATTAGCTGTCCTCAAAGTACCTATCTGCTGCTCCAGTGAAGCTTGTTTTGCCAAATGCTGTTCTTGTATGGGCTCTTGGGACTGGACAGAGTTATGTAACTGTGTAGAAAAAAAGTGCTATGTCTTTCAGAGAATCCAATATATAAAGTATTTCACCAATTTGGAGATGGCTGACCAAAGGACTTTCAAAGTGAGCTCTGCTGCCACTGCCTGAACAGACTAAAGAGCAGGTGCTTTAACCTGGAGACCCACAAAACACCCTTCCGAATGATTCCCTAAACCTGGGCTCAGAGAACTTACCTGACGCCTTGACTGGCTCATTGGTTGTAATGACCCACCTCTTGCCACGGCACACTATGCAGATAAAAGTCTGGCCAGACTATCCCTTGCTTCAGCCGCCATCACCGATGCTGCTTCCCATTTGGCCGGTGTGGTTGATTGCTCGGCACTCAGCAGACTAGCTCAAACCTTTGGGGAAAATGGTTGACATTGGGCTCCAGATGAGGGGCTGCACCGTGCACCAGATTTCCTGCAGCAGGGCCCTTCTCCTGCACCACAATACTGGCTAGGCAAGGGGTGGATTGAGGGCTCTAAAGGGTTGGATCTCACACTCCCTTTCCACATCATCATATTTTAAGATAAGTTCCAACAAATCAAGGAAAAAGTTAGAAAAAAAAGTCATGATGGCTTTAACATGCCAAGTGGCATCTTGGAATCCTCAGTATTCTGATCAAGTTTTAACTAAAGAAAACAATCAGTGGCAGCTTTAAATTCCATATGGAAGGTACCTGTGATTAAACCAGAATAAATTAATCTTGAAAGAGAAATAGAAACCTTTTGTGTGCCTTTTTTTTTCTCCATGAGCAATCACATTAAAGGTATGTAACATCTGAGGTGTGAAACCTGTAAATGTAGGCTACTTCTCTTTAGTGTATAGTATATGCTTAACATATGTGCACTGCTTTCCCCATGTGCTCGCCAGTAGGGTACAGGACTTCCAAAAATGCATCACTCAATTAGCTGTAGAGTAGGATGTGTCTACAAAAGTGATTATCACCCTGGAGGTAAATAAACAGATACAAGCAGATACAAGGAGCAGCTAGCACATTTTTGAATATGAGAATGTTTTATATATTGTTTTTCAAATAAAATTGCAAATACATTCCTGACATTTTCCTACACTAAGCTATAACTAATGTAATTTTGCATTTAAATAGTTTAGGAGTTCTACTTTACTTCTTTATTACAAATCTCTTTTTTTTTTTTTTTTGCCATCAGCACATAACATGGGAATGTTTTATTTCTTTTATTTTCTTTTACTTTGCTTACCACAAAAGGCACATCCAGTGACATACTGGGGAACAGAGAGCTCCCACACCTCTCCAGTAATTACCAGCTGCCAAAAAAATAAATTTACTACCTAGAATTGTTCTTAATACAAATGTTAAATCAGTCTTCACTCAAGTAATTGTGCCTGAAAGGATGCAACTGTGACATGTTCCACATAAGAAAATAAAACAGTGACATAACGCACAGTTTCCATACTATATAAGAACATTAGAAGTTGGGTCAGACTGAGGGACCATCAAGCCCAGCATCCTGTCTCCAACAGTGGCCAATCCAGGTTACAAGTACCTGGCAAGTACCCAAACATTAAATAAATCCTGTGCTACTAATGGCAGGAAGAGCAGTGGCTATTCCCTAAGTCAACTTGATTAATAGCAGGTAATGGACTTCTCCTCCAGATACTTATCCAAATCTTTTTTAAACCCAGCTACACTAACTGCCCTAACCACATCCTCTGGAGAAATATTTTTTTTCAATTTGTTTTAATTGTGCTACTTGCTAATTTCAAAGACCTAGACCTTCTATTATCTGAAAGAATAATAATTCAGGAACTACGAAGAAAGGAAACGTTAAACTATATTACAACAAGTGTCGTCTTTTTTTTTTTTTTTAATGGAAAACTGTAGCACGCTAAAGACAAATTTTCCTAAAAAATTCTTGTGATAGTTCATTAAAAAATTTCTCAGACTTAATTTCAGGACATATTATAATATATTCTAGGTGAAAGCTCCATGTTTTCTTATAGTGCATTAAACTACTAATTACAAATTATAAGAGAAAATTAATAGAAACGGCAGCCATGTCAGCAAGTGTAAGGGGTCTCAATATTGTGAAATTTGGAAAATGTACAGAAAATTATACATGGGAGTAAATATCAAATGCAGTAACTTATCCCCTTCTTGAGCTGTAGGGTGGACAAATGACTCTTTCTGCTGGTCAGGGTTTTTCCCCAGTGCATGCAGGGACTTGTGGTTTGGAGTTCCCTAAGAAAAGATGAACTGCAGTCAGGTGAAACCAGAACTGGAACAGCATAAATGTAGCAAGCCTACTGAGCCGGCCCAAACACCTTCTCTGCAGGATGAGATTTTTGGCCATTTATGTGAAATTTCACCGAATGAAGCCCCAACACTTTCTGTAAGCACTGACCTTATGTGACTTCTACTTGCACTGCAGATGTCGATTAATTTCTCAAAAGCTAATTAGTAGTTTCCTAAAGATATTGTAATGCTAACCAGATTGCAACCCTGTGGTAACTTGGCAATAACGGCTAGGAAAACAGTCAGAAGGAGTAAGGAGGCAGACTCTAGCTGTTTACTTTATGTGCAATTTATTTACAGTGAAAGCAAAGTCAAACAAATGCATCTCACCTTAAGTTCAGGTAGCATACAGACATCACACATAGTAGATCTTTGCATAGAATGGGTTCCTTTCTGATCCCTGAGGCCTATTTAACCCTTCTAGGCCCTGAGTTCTTATACTCTGGTGAAAGATTCCTCCCTTCACCCAGGATTCTCTGTGGGTCTGAAAAGGAGGACGAGGCAAGACAGCTGTGCCTGGTCCTTTAAGGTAGTCTGAGGGAGTTTTATGTATACCCCCTCACATACCTTCCTCCTCAGCTCAGCCTTGTTGGGACAAGTAACACCTCTCTGGACAGGAAATTCACATTGGCGTTTTCCTTTCCTGCACTATGTCATATTTGATATTTGAAGGGCTGTAGGTCCAGGACCTCCCTCATCACCCTCGCATTGGACTCCCAAAAAGTAGTAGAGCAAGGCCTCTAAAACCCACTTGACTACCAAGGCTTCTTTCTCAACTGTTGAGTAATGCCTTTCCTGTGGCATCGACTTCCAGCTAATTTATGCCACAGGATCTTATTGACCATCGCAAGCCTACTTCTGAGGAGCAGTCTGCATTGTGAAGGGTTTGATGAAATCTGGGCTTATCAGGACTGGTTCAGAGCATATTGTCTCTTTCAGAGGCCTGAAGGCTTTCTCTGCTTCAGCTTATCACTGGACCTTCTCTGGTACTTTTTTTTCCAACAACAGCCTTGTAAGAGGCTCCGCCTTTTCTGAGTAATTGGGAATAAATTCGCTGTAGTATCCCATAAGGTCTAAGAACTCTCTCACTTTCACTTTTGTTTGCGGGACTGGCACCCGGTTGATTGCCTCGATCTTCCTGGTCTGTGGATGGACTATGCCCTTCCCTAGGGTGTAGCCAAGATACTGGACTTATAGCCCTCCCAGCAAGCACTTCTTGGGTTTAGCTGTTAGTCCTACTTTTCTCAGACTGGTTAGCACAACCTGCTGGAGTGCACTCCAATCTGGGCTGTACACCACAGTGTCATCCAAGTAGGTTGCTATGTACCCATGATGTAGGCAGAGCAGGCAGTTGACCAAGCATTGAAAAATTGCAAGGGCACCATGAAGTCCAAAAGGGAGAATGATGAATTGGAAAAGTCTTTTCCTTTGCCGTTTGCCTGAGACCTATCTTACTCTTTTGTAACGGTCCAGGGTAGAGATGAACTGGGCTGGTTTCAGATGCTAGTCATCCACTCATGGCATTGGGTACACGTCAAGTTTTGAGACCTCATTGACCTTTTTAGAATCAATGCAGAATCGTATGTTCTAGAGATGTGAATCGTGTGATCGATCGTCTTAACGATCGATTTCGGCTGGGAGGGGGAGGGAATCGGATCGTCGCAGTTTGGGTTTTTTAAATATCGTGTAAATCGTGTAAATCGAAAACCGGCACACTAAAACATCCCTAAAACCCACCCCGACCCTTTAAAATAAATCCCCCACCCTCCCGAACCCCCCCAAAATGCCTTAAATTACCTGGGGTCCAGTGGGGGGGTCCCGGTGTGATCTTCCACTCTCGGGCACACTAAAACAACCCTAAAACCCACCCCGACCCTTTAAAATAAATCCCCCACCCTCCCGAACCCCCCCAAAATGCCTTAAATTACCTGGGGTCCAGAGGAAAGGTCCAGGTGTGATCTTTTACTCTCGGGCCTCCGGTGCATTGTAGAAATGGCGCCGGCGCTACCTTTGCCCTGTCATATGACAGGGCAAAGGTAGCGCTGGCGCCATTTTGTTTTTTTGTCCCCCGACGACAGGAGCGTAGATCGCTCCCGGACCCCCGCTGGACCCCCAGGGACTTTTGGCCAGCTTGGGGGGGCCTCCTGACCCCCACAAGACTTGCCAAAAGTCCAGCGGGGGTCCGGAACGACCTCCTGCAGTCGAATCGTGTTGCCGAATGGCCGGCGCCATTTTGCGCAAAATGGCGCCGGCCGTACGGCCGAGAGTGTGGTAAATGGAGATAGTGACTTGGGAAACAGAAGGAATAAGGAGGTGAAATCTGGCTGTTTCTTTTATGTGCAATTTATTTACAGTGACAGAAAAGTCAAACAAACAAATGCAGCTCACCTTAAGTTCAGATAGCACATAGACATCACACATTAGAGATGTGAAACGTGTCCTCGATCGTCTTAACGATCGATTTCGGCTGGGAGGGGGAGGGAATCGTATTGTTGCCGTTTGGGTGTTTAAAATATCGTGAAAATCGTTAAAATCGTGAGCCGGCACACTAAAACCCCCTAAAACCCACCCCCGACCCTTTAAATTAAATCCCCCACCCCAAATGCCTTAATACTTCATCATCTTTGGGAGGGAAGTACTTACTTGCCCTAAACCAATGGCAGGAAAACCGGCACGCTAAAACCCCCTAAAACCCACCCACGACCCTTTAAATTAAATCCCCCACCCTCCCGAACCCCCCCCCCAAATGCCTTAAATTACCTGGGGGTCCAGCGGCGGTCCGGAACGGGCTCCTGCCGGCGCCATTTTCTGGACCGCCGCTGGACCCCCAGGTAATTTAAGGCATTTGGGGGGGGGGGTTCGGGAGGGTGGGGGATTTAATTTAAAGGGTCGGGGGGGGGTTTTAGGGGGTTTTAGTGTGCCGGTTTTCCTGCCATTGGTTTAGGGCAAGTAAGTAAGTTCCTGCCCCCCCCCTTCCCCCGATTTACGATTTTTTAACGATAAATCGGGGGAATTGGTATTGTATCGTGGTCCTAACGATTTTTGACGATTTAAAATATATCGGACGATATTTTAAATCGTCAAAAAACGATTCACATCCCTATCACACATAGCAGGTCTTTGCATAGATTGGGTTCCTGTCTGATCCCCGGGCCTCTTTAAACCTTCTAAGCCTGAGTTCTTATATGCTGGTGAAGGTCTCCTGTTGTGGTCCATTTCGCAGTCTTCTTGGGCCTCGGAGGAATAGCCTAGTGGTTAGAGCAGTGGCCTATGAACCAGGTGACCAGGGTTTGAGTCCTTGTGACCTTGGGCAAGTCACATTATTCTCTATTGCCTCAGGTATAAAACTTACAGGCCAATACAGTAAGGACATGTAAGAAAGAGTGTGGCAGTGCTGGCTGAACCCTTGTTTGCCATGTGCACAATTTGGTTCACATACTGCCCAATACAGCATTCAAATGAGATGCAAGTGGCTTCCATGAAGTGGTAGGCGTATGCAATCCATTTTGCGGTATACAGTGCCTATACAGTATCTTGGGTGCGCTGGTACCTGTCATTTGAAATGTCATTCCACCAGGAAAGTGGATGGTTCTCCTACAAACCCCGCTGCCTTGAGCACCCAGCTAGATGTCCAAGCCGGAAGTTAAGGTCGCAGCTTGGACATCCAGCCTGGGCGCTCAAGGCAGGGGGAAGGCCCATGAACGTCTGTCGGCATTGAAGCAAGTACCAAACACTAGTTACTCACCAAAATATTCTTTCTTCATGTGCAGCACCAGCTCCTTCTCCAGTTCCAGGGACTGACCGCACAGGCTGGAGTGTGGACTGGCCTGTGGCGAGCTGGCGCCGTCAGCCTCAGGGTCACCCGGGGCCCTGTAGTGCGAGTCCGAGTAGCTGGACGTCCAGCCGGGCGCTCAGGTCACGGCGTGCGTTCATGCACCTTCCCACTGCCTTGAGCACCCGCCTGGACGTCCAAGTTGGGTGCTCAAGGCAGCGGGAAGGTGCATGAATGCACGCCATGACTTGAGCGCCTGGCTGGACGTCTGAGGTCATGGCATAGGGTGTGTAGGGATAGGGCCTGATACAGGAGCTCGTGCTCACTGCAAGTCAGCGGCGAAAAGGAGCCCAGACCCATGAGAAGGCCAGAGGAGCCCCCGGAAACGGTGTCCATTCTTCCCTACGGAACCGAAGTACTCTGAGGTTAAGTGCGGTGGTGCCAGGTTGGGTTACTTTTTTCCCCCTTGTGCGAGAAGCACTTTTTTCTGTGGATTGGGTTGGTTTGGGACTGGGCGGCTAAGTTCACCACACTAATGCCACACTAACGCCAGGGTCCGGGTAGGCGGTAAATTTGCAGGTTAAAGATGCGGCAAAATAGCTGGTTAAAAAGGCGATAATCTAGGCGCACATTACTGTAATGGAGGGAATAGCTAATCCGATCATTAACATATCATATACATGCAACGGGCGGAAAGGGATACGCGTCGATTTCAGTAAGCGGTAAGGACGCGTAAAACCGGATACTGAATTGCGGGTTAGACATATGCGTCCAAAATGTGAGTACAAAGCGGGTTAAAAACAGGGTAACCGCGACCGCGTTTTACTGTATCGGCCTGTTAGATTGTAAGCCCTCTGGGGATAGGGAAATACCTACAGTACCTGAATGTAAACCGATGTGATATCTCAGATCGAATGTCGGTATATAAAAATAATAAATAAATAAATAAATAGAAAATAGAAAGTTTGAGAAATGTCTCTTCGAGCAGGAGTCGTTACCCTTCCTTGGGTACATCGTATCCTCTACCGGTTTCCTTATGGACCCGGAGAAGGTTGCGGCAATCAAGGACTGGCCGCAACCACTGGGAGTGAAGGCACTCCAATGGTTCCTAGGGTTTGCCAACTTTTACCGGCAATTTATCACTCACTACTATAAGAAGGTAGCTCCACTGACGGCCCTTACCAGAAAGGGCACTGACGCTAAGCACTGGCCACCAATGGCCCTACGAGCCTTCCAAGAATTGAAGGAAGCATTTCTCCAGGACACCTGCCTTCGCCTCCCTGACCCTCAATGCCAGTTCATCGTGGAGGTCGACGTCTCCCACGTAGCGGTCGGGGCCGTTCTAAGCCAGCTGTCCAATGGAGGTAAACCCCTGCCATGTTCCTACTACTCCCGCAAGTTCTCCCCTGCCGAGAGGAACTACGGCATAGGGGATAAGGAACTACTGGCCATCAAACTGGCATTTGAGGAGTGGTGGCAATGGCTGGAGGGGGCCCAGCACCCAATCGTCGTTTACACAGACCACAAGAACCTGGAATACCTGTGTCGTGCCCAGTGTCTTAACCCACGGCGGTTGCGCTGGTCACTCTTTTTCAGCCGTTTCAATTTTTCCCTCCGGTACCGACAAGCATCCAAGAAAGTCTGGGCGAATGCGCTGTCCCGCACGGCAGAGACAGAGAATACCATCAACCGCCTCAGTACATTCTGGATCCAGCCCAAATTCTTCTGGCTACATTGGAGGTGGCCCCCGCCGGTAAGACGGTGGTGCCTTCTCGCTCTCGTAGAAAGGTCTTAGCATGGGCCCATGATTCCCTGACTGCCGGGCACCCAGGGACAGCCAGGACCCTAGAGCTGCTGACAGAGTTCTACTGGTGGCCGCAGGTCAAGAAAGATGTACGACTATGTCCAGTCGTGTCCTACCTGTGCCTGGCAGAAGCCCCTACACGGACGCCCCTGGGGGCTCCTGCAGCCGCTACCCATTCCCACGGAGCCCTGGATTCACCTGTCCACAGATTTTATTGTGGATATGCCTGTTTCTGATGGGAAGACCATGATCTGGGTCACAGTCAATCGATTCTCGAAGATGGTCCACTTCGTGCCCCTCGCCAAACTGCCTTCAGCACCAGAGTTGGCTAGTCTCTTCACACAGCACATCTTCCGACTACATGGACTTTCTTCACACATTACCTCGGACTGTGGTCCCCAGTTTACGGTGAAGTATTGGAAGTCCCTCTGCAGGAGGTTCAGGGTGCAACTAGACCTGACAATCGCCTTCCACCCTCAGGTCAATGGCCAGGCAGAACGAACCAACAGAACTCTAAAGGCCTTCCTCCCGGCCTTCGTTGGAGATCTGCAAGACGACTGGGTCACCTTGTTACCCTGGGTGGAGTTCTCCTATAACCGCCATAAGCACTCTGCGACCAACCAGACCCCATTCCAGTTGGTCTACGGGAAGATTCTGAGGCCTCCTCTGCCACTGCCTGACGGTACCGTCCCCTGCAGTTCAACTTATGGCACGACAGTTGTGCAACCTATGGAGAACCACCAAGGAGAAACTCCGACTGATGGCAGCCAAGGCTAAAAAATATGCAGACAGGTACATCGGTCCGTTCTTGATAATCGAGCGAGTAGGGGCAATCTTCTACCGGTTACGTCTGACATCCACCCTGAGGATCCACAATGTATTCCACATGTCTCTCCTCAAGCCAGTGGTTCTCTCAGCATTTCATGCCAAGCCTCCCGAGGCCACCACCGCCACTGCCAACCCAGATGTCACCTACACTGTAAAAGATGTCTTGGACATTCGGTTCCACCATCGCCGCTGGGAATACCTCCTCTCGTGGGAGGGTTACGGTCCAGAGGAGAACTCCTGGGAACCGTTGTCCCATATCCTGGACAAAGATCTCCTCCACCAGTTTCATCGGGACCACCCGGCTAAACCCAGACCCCTGAGAAGGGGGTGTAAGGGGGGGTGGGTTCCTGTTGTGGTCCTGGGCCGTGCCCTCGTCCCTCCACCTACCTCGGGGACGGCCCGGGCCGTTTCGCGGTCTTCTCGGGCCTGCATGGCCTCCAGTGCATCTCTCCCTCCTCGGGAGAGATACCGACGATCCGCGGCGTCTGGCCCCACCCCCTAGATGCGCACGCACATGAGGAGGAGCCATTCTTAAAGGGGCCAGCGCAGGAAAACTGCAGAGGATGCCCTGGATGACGTCAGACGCTGCAGGGTATTTAAACCCTGCAGCTTCACCTAGACTGTGCCTTGCAACGAGGTTCCTCAGTTTCCTGAGTTATTAGTTGCTGCAGTGTGTCCTCATCGTCCTGTCTTCTGGCTCCTGACCTGGCTTGTTCTTGACTACGTCTTTGGCTTCCGCTCCTGGTTTTGGTATTGACTTCTGACTTCTGGCTTCTGACCCTGCTTCATCTCCTGACTTCATCTGCAGCTTCCGCTCCTGGTTTTGGTTCGTCCTCTGACTTCTGGCTTTGACCCGACTCCGTCCAACGACTCCGTCTTCTGCTTTTGTCCCTGGCTTTGGTTTGGATCTCTGACTTCTGGCTTCTGACCCGGCTTCGCTCTTGGACTCCGACCGGCTTCTTCCATCTCCTCAGGTATCCGGTACCTGCTGACCTAGAGGATTCTCCTAAGTCCCAGCGGCTCGGGCTCTCACAGGCTCCTCCCGGGGGAGCCACGGGCTTCCAAGGGTGAAGACTCTTCAACTACCTGGGTCCAGCCGCCCTTTGTCCACCTCTTCGGCCACAGTCTGGATCCTTGGTCGCATAGGGTCCCACCTAAGTCCAAGAGGTCCGGGTCTCTATGGGCTCCTCCTGGGGGGACCTCGGACTTCCAGTGGTGAAGCCTCTTCCGAGTCTCTTCCGTGCCACCCCCCAGCTGTGACGCTCGCTGTGGGCCTCCACAGCATACCATCCACCGTTTCAGCCGGCCCAAGGGTCCACAATCGTAACATCTCCTTTCATCCAGGATTCCCTGTGAGTCTGGATCTTAAGGAGGACCGGGCGAAACACCTGTGCCCGGTCCTTTAAGATAGTCTGAAGGAGTTTTCTCTAGACTCCCTCACAAACCCAAATAGACTAATCAGTTGTCCATTTTTTTATAACTATCTCTCTCTGTACATAAAAATAGGAGTAGTATGGTCTGTAGAGATGTGAATCGTGTGATCGATCGTCTTAACGATCGATTTCGGCTGGGAGGGGGAGGGAATCGGATCGTCGCAGTTTGGGTTTTTTAAATATCGTGTAAATCGTGTAAATCGAAAACCGGCACACTAAAACATCCCTAAAACCCCACCCCGACCCTTTAAAATAAATCCCCCCACCCTCCCGAACCCCCCCAAAATGCCTTAAATTACCTGGGGTCCAGTGGGGGGGGGGGAGGGCGGGAAAACCGGCACACTAAAACAACCCTAAAACCCACCCCGGCCCTTTAAAATAAATCCCCCACCCTCCCGAACCCCCCCAAAATGCCTTAAATTACCTGGGGTCCAGAGGAAGGGTCCCGGTGTGATCTTTTACTCTCGGACCTCGGACCTCCGTGCGTTGTAGAAACAAAATGGCGCCGGCGCTACCTTTGACCTGTCATATGACAGATCAAAGATAGCGCCGGCACCATTTTGTTTTTTTGTCCCCCGACGTCAGGAGCGTAGGAGATCGCTCCCGGACCCCCGCTGGACCCTCAGGGACTTCTGGCCAGCTTGGGGGGGCCTCCTGACCCCCACAAGACTTGCCAAAAGTCCAGCGGGGGTCCGGAACGACCTCCTGCAGTCGATTCGTGTTGCCGTACGGCCGGCGCCATTTTGCGCAAAATGGCGCCGGCCATTCGGCAACACGATGTCATATGACAGGTCAAAGGTAGCGCCGGCGCCATTTTGTTTCTACAACGCACGGAGGTCCGAGGTCCGAGAGTAAAAGATCACACCGGGACACTTTCTCTGGACCCCAGGTAATTTAAGGCATTTTGGGGGGGTTCGGGAGGGTGGGGAATTTATTTTAAAGGGTTGGGGTGGGTTTTAGGGTTGTTTTAGTGTGCCGGTTTTCCCGCCCTCCCCCTTCCCCTCCCCCTTCCCCCGATTTACGATTTTTTGACGATAAATCGGGGGAATTGTTATTGTATCGCGGCTCTAATGATTTTTGACGATTTAAAATATATCGGACGATATTTTAAATCATCAAAAAACGATTCACATCCCTAAATTGGTCTGATGTCATAAAGTCTCACACTGACCAAAGAAACATACAGAAACATACATGTATGTACCTTGCTAGTTTTTAAAAAACACACATGCATGCAACTCTGCTAGCATCTAAAATCTAAATCTATATAATAGAGATGCTAGTACAGATCTCCCTTACATGCTAGTGATTTATGTAAAAGACGGAAAAGACAGAGTCAGTCTGATAGGTTGATGTTGTTTTCTTTGTTACTGCAATTTCTCTGTGCTGGTGATATGTGGAAGCTTGAGGAGCCATATTATTTGTATTATGCAGTGAACTCAAATGGAAAATATTACTCTGTTGTAGGAAAACTCTGTACCTACCTAGCGCACATGCTTCAACAAGGAAAATGCATGCGTATTATAACCACAGCACAGGGTAAGGATAAAAACCTTTCCCGTGGCTGAGACCAGCTTACACCAGAAGAAGCATTTATTGTGCTGCGAGCGGCTTATGCTAGCAAGGCAAAACAGTCTCCAGTGCATTTTCCCTTTCTCAAATACTCTTTGCATAATGTAGATGCGATGGCCTGAGGCAGGGGTACAGTGAATGACATACCCATAGCGCTGGTGAAAGTAATATAGGAAGCTTATTGCTTCTGCCAATTTCCATGATTGGATTTTATTGCATAAAGGGAAGCAGGTCACTGGTAAAACAGTAAGTTCTTATTGCTGTTGATGGAGGCATTTTTCTTTTCAGAATTACTTCATATAGCTCTGGTCTTTCATTAAGTTTGAATTAGGAGACCCTCAGACCTTGTTCTTCCCTTGCGATATA
This sequence comes from Rhinatrema bivittatum, assembly GCF_901001135.1. Taxonomy (NCBI): domain Eukaryota; kingdom Metazoa; phylum Chordata; class Amphibia; order Gymnophiona; family Rhinatrematidae; genus Rhinatrema; species Rhinatrema bivittatum. Next base: position 8,426,058 of record NC_042621.1, on the reverse strand, counting down.
ATCAAACACTAGGTTTTTATACTGAAGAGCTCCTGTATCCGTGATGTCTTTAAAATACTGTACTATATATATCTGCATAAAAGAAAATTGTTTAGATGAAATGGGCTCTTGAACAAAAAAAGAACTGCAGGACGACCACAATAATGAAATCCCTGCCTCTTCAGAGAGATGGATAAGGCTAGAAAAGCCTGTTTTTCAGAGATTAGATAAGATCGGATTCAAATTCCATATCCATTTCCAAAGAGCACATATACTTCTCTCCTAGGTCTCGATTTACTCAAATTTCCAGTAGAAAGTAATGTGGTAACTTTGGGGGGGTTTTTGGGTTTGTTTTTTTTTTACCAATCTGAAAAAATGGGCAATGCCTTTCTTCCACCTCTTACTTGAGTTTTCAGACCAATACCCACGTGAAACCCTGTAATGCAGGGGTGGCCAACTCCAGTCCTTGAGAGCTGCACACAGGCCGGGTTTTCAGTAAATCCACAAAATTAATATGCATGAGATCGATTTGTATACAGTGGAGGCAGTGCATGCAAATCTATCTCATTCATATTCACTGTGGATATCCTGAAAACCTGGCCTGTCTGTGGCTCTTCAGGACCGGAGTTGGCCACCCTTGCGGTAATATGTTATCAGCTTTATTGCACTATAGATGATCCTAATGATCCACTTTTAAATATGCAGACTAGCTCTTCCTTGCCAATATTTGGAGCTAGGCTGCAGAGGGAAGCATACAAGGCATGCTCTGCCTGTGCTGTCAGTTTAACTAAAGATGCTTGCCTAAAATATAGTCATGATTGGCACTAATAATAGGCTATCCAACTAATCAACAAAGAGATTCTACGCCACTCTAAAGAATGATGTCAATGAATCTTGCGTAGAGGATGATAATTCATCCAGAAAATTGTTTTTACCTATGCAGTAGTCCATGCACCTCTCAAATAATATTCACTCTAAATGGTTAATTTTAAAAATAATAACAAAACAAATCCTACCAAACCTCCATTTCCTCATAAAGCCACAAATTAGTGTCCTCAGGGTCTCTCTGTTTGCATGTACAAAAGTCCTGTGATGTCATAAACTGTGAGATGGTTGAGTTTTACTATAGCGTAGTATGAGTTCATCTTTAAGCATTTATCCCAGCATTGAAATGCATTTATTTTTACCCTTTATGATTTTACTGCTTTTCCTTAAGACAAAAGATGGATATACAGTTTCAGTTTTTATGATATGGTGGTTTCTTCAACATGCAAATTGTTAGCAAAAGTTGTCTTCTCACTCGTCTGCTGTTCATTCTTAGAAGAAAACACTGACCATGTTCAACTTTTAGCTGATTTTCCTGACTGGATTTTATTCTCATTCTGATTCTAGTAGTTTAAAGTATATTAAACTATTTTATGACTATGCAACCAGATAGTGTAAGATCCTTCCTTATATCATAAATGCAGTGAAAGAATGTAATACAATGAACAACAACAATCCTAATACTCCAATATTTCCCAAAGATTAATCAAGTAAGATCATCATAATAGGCATCATCGATAAAATGTTTGCACAAATGTTCACTCTCTGCCTTATTTATGGTCATGGGTCACTGTGAATTCCAGCGTGATATTTTCATTACATTTTTTTGCAATTAAAACAATCCATATCCTAAATTGTGAATTCAAACTTTTTCCATGCTTGACACTTTCTAAAAATCCAAACGTCATTACTTCTCTTTGTTTTATCCACTTTTGGAATGAACTGAATATCAGTGCATAGACAGCTTCTAAACTTGCCCACATAGCCTGACACGGTGCCGTGTTTCGGACAGTGATGTCCTTCATCAGGGTATAGTCATTTCACATTGCATCAATCCGATATCCCAACATGGCATTCCCCAGGAAATGATGGACATCATTGTCTGAAGAACAGACCCACGTCAGGCTGCTTTTGTTCATTATATTTCGACATAAGCTTGAGTGATGTTTTTTCCTGCCTTGAGCATGTTTCGGGAAAGTGAGCTACAAGTAGGAACAAATACATAAAATAAGTAAGGGGTATGCTAATACTGCTGTGGCAAAAGAGAAAAAAGTAAATCAAACAGCCTTTCTTGAATTTTGTGCAATGCTTTAATATCACATACTCAAATCTTTTACTGACTCACAAATTCCCCTGGGAAGTAGGCTTGCCAACTGTATGATGCCCATCCCTACCATATTTCTCAGACTTCAGGGGAGACCTTCTTCTGCACATCTGGAGCTGATTCCAGTTTTTCCGCTGTTTGATTTTTCCTTCGGCATATGCCATCTTTCATTTTATAATGAGAACATCATCGATGCCATTTCCTTTATGCTGGCTGTTGTATCCATTAGCCTTCAAAAAAAAAAAACCAACAACAACACAGAAATTAGAGAACGATCCAATTTTCAACTATCCATTTGTGACAGGCATCGCAAGGTCGTTTGGTTGATAGCATCTTTTTATCCAGAATGAAATCCAGCATAATTTAGATGTTGTCTTCCCAAATATTTCTTTTGTAACCATTGCTGAAAGGTACCCTTTGGTAGAATGTGACATTTAACTACAGCAATGCTTCAGAGTGTGTGTGTTGTAATAAATGGAAGGCCTGGAGCCTCAAAGATCCTAGGCCCAGAGACGAGCTTTTACTCACATGCTATTACTTTCCTGCCTCTTTGTTTTCTAGAGCAGAATGCCATGGGGCAGATTTATTAAGGCTCTTTCCCTGCAGAGGGAAGGTTCCAATTTATCAATGACATTTGGCGCCGACGTTGCCAGCAGCCATGGTACAACGAGAGAGATGTGCAGGAAAATCTTCCTTCTGTTGCCTGGCCTGTGCTGTTTGCACTCAGTATTGGTTCACAATAGGTGTTCATGGACCTTCGCTAGCAGTAGAAATGAGGCCTTCTTGCAAGCATCGGGGAGATCTTGAGTATCCCGTGTGGTTGCAAAGTACTTGGACACTTTTATGCTGCATAACTTTTAGCGGATTTACAAAGGGAAAAAAAGTGGATAATTTCTCTTTGAAAATTAACTCGCATAAGGGAAGCTTGCTAAAAGCTCCCATGAATTTGCACCTGCTATTTGCACAGATGGGCAAGGGAGAAGGAGGGGGAGGGTAAAATAGCAATGTGTATTTGTGAAAATGCCAAGTATATGTGATGCGTTACTCCCCCGACCTAAACACCCCCAGAAGAATGTCCCTTCTACAAGTGCGAGCACATTGGGGACCTCGTGCATACTTTTCAATTGCTCTGAGGAGGGCAGTTCTCCAATAGGCCATTTCACCTGGGTACATCACTATTTACCCAGGTAAAAAACTTTGAAAATTGTCCTCATTATGTCTGCTGTACATCAGGCACTCTTCTAAACCAGGTCACATCTGCATCTGGTTTAGAACAATCAAATAAATATATTTGATTGTTCCAACACATAATTATTATAATTGGCAGCTGGAAAAAACAGGAAAGTTTAACGCTCAGGGAGTTAAAAAAAATGTGGCATTATAATTGCAAAGACACTAGTGCCTCGATTCTAAATTGTTGTAATGTTCATATTTGCTTTGGTATTGCATCTTGGAACACATACAAACACTTAAACCAGCCAAAGGCCATGGAGCATTTTATTGCCACTGAATGGATTATCGTTGGTAGGTCATAAACAGATGCCAAAGTTGGGACTGAACTCCGAAGGACTCAGAAATTGCCTTGCCTAGAACATTTCTCCATCATGTAGTTGTCATGGGATGAGAGTAAAATTTGGGGGGAAGGAGAGAGGGTTCCCAGTTTTGTGGCAGTTTGTATTGACCTGCTCGGTACTGCTAGATCTAAATGATTATATCTTGATAACTCAGTGGCTGGTAAATTGTCTCCTGGCAGGATTATGGTGCTCCAACAAGCTCGTTTGGAATTCGGGAATGTGGCAGAAGCCTTGGCTGTCTGTTCAAACTTTAATGCTGATGGTTGGTTGGGTTGTCAGTCTTGGGAGCCATAGGGCTCTGTTTTCCAAAGATGAACACCACACCCGTAGAAGACATTGAGTAGGCTGTGCAGTAGAAAATGCTTGGTAAATCAGTCCCAGAGCTAAAACAGATGATATTCCCTCATACTTTTTAGTTAAAAGGGAGTCCCTTCATGTCTGTATTAGTGTAGTAATATCATACTCTTGTTGGTAAATGTAGTGAGTGCCCAGCCTGTGGCAAGATAAGCAGTGTACAGCAGGACTGTAGGCTAATACAGCACATTATGACACAGAAGAGAATGCATACACATACAAAATTCAGAACACAGGCCTTAAATTGTACTAAAATATGCAGAGATTGTGCTGCTTGTACAGTGAAGTACTATACTATGCTATGAATATTCATCCACTCATTGTTATTGGAAGCTGCAAACCTGCCTGAATTTATCTTGCACTTTCAGCACAGCTCTTTGCTGTAGAATCAGTGAACAGTAAGGGCCCGGCCAAATAACTCTCTAGCAATCTGAACTTTTTAAAACTTCGCCAGCATGATAATCAGTAGAACAGGAAGCTAGGCGCTGAGAAAGAAGGATGCAACAGAGAATGAAGAACTTCACAATCTGAATTAGGAATGTGATGTAACTGGCAACACAGTGAAAAGAGATGGCGTCCGGATCTGGCACACGGGAGAGGTGATCGCATCAGATTTCACCGTTACTCTCGTCTGTACACGGGGATGGTAACTTTTAAATGGCTGCGTGAGCGTGCATGCATGCACGCACAAATGCCAGCTTGTGCTAATGGATGCAGCCATTTTATAACATATGCGCGTATATGCGCGCATATGTTATAAAATAGGCTGTGTGTGTACACGTGTACGCACAATTTTATATGAGCACGCATATGTGCGCAAAGGCCGCCTCTACCACGTAAGTGGGGGGGGATTTTGATACATATGTGTGCCAACGCAATTACCAGTTTCCCACAGTTCGTTCCCAGTTTGCTCAGATAAAGGATAGGATTTCTTATTAATTAGCCTTCCTTTTACCCTGTAGCCCCATCCCTGAAAACCCCGCTAACCTCTTTATTTTTTCTTGTTTCTGGACTTGCACGCCTTCCATAGCAGACGTAATGTCACTCGATAGAGAACACCGACGCGCACTTGTGCGTGAAAATACTTATGGGCAGATTTCATTGAGAAGTCCAGGAACGCCCACGCCCAGGCCCCACTCCATTTTTGTAAAAACGTTTGTGCACGCACTGGGAGATATGTGCATTCTTGCAGCGATTGCAGGCCCAACTTCTGCACATATCTCCTGGCTTCAGTGCGCATAGGGGCTTTTAAACTTCGCCTTATAAAACTCTTCAAGGTGGGTGATTTGCATTTGTTTACCGAACATTCTGGCTTTTAAGCTAAAAAAAAAAAAAAAGAAGACATTTGGATGTATTATAATAGCAACTATTGCAAGGATTTGAAGTACAGTTCTTTACGAGGGCATTAATCTGCATAAATAACGGTAGTTATTTCCAACTCTGCAGTCTCATACCTCAAGTGGACCTTCAGTGGATAGGCGGAAATCAAACATTCACAACGGTGATTTTTCCCCACAGGTACTGTAGTTATTTGTTTAGCTTTCACTTATGAAAACCTGATGCCATTGTCTGAATGCTCAGAAATTTCACTTCAGATTTGCAAACTGGCCTTCAGCCAGTTTCAAATGGCCAGTTGTTTTAAAAGAACTACATTACAGCATAAAAGGCTACCCAGCTGGGACAAAACTGTATTTTAAGAGAACCCAAAAGTGTGTGAAATGCATTCTCTAACTTTACTGTTACATTTCCAAGACAGGAATGAACTATTAATCCCTGGCACTTAGGGAAAGGTTCTTTTAGCTGCAAATGCCTTTAAGTAGAAGCACAGCAATCTGTATTCAAAATGATCTCTTCTGACTAAAAGTCACCACAGTTTTATTGTGCCATCACTGCAGAGTTCTAGCAGACCTATCAGTCTGGATAAAGCAAAGATATTATGTCTGCGCTTTGGAGATCACACAGGCCCCTGTTGATCTAAAAAATGTGAGGTTCCATTGCTGATTTCGCCTACGACCTGCTGGTGGTGCTGTGAGCACCTTGGCCGGGCTATCCAGGCCTCCCAGCTTTGTACTCCTCACTTCCCCCCCAATGACCATCTTGTTTCCTGCATAGACTTGTATTTGTACTCAGGCTTTTCGTCAGTTGCCAGAGCTTGGACCTAGTTTTGCTTCCTGATCCGTGTACTCGAGCTCTGTCCATTGCCTGAATCCAGAAGATCTCTTTGTCTCCGTTTTCCACCTTCAACATTTCTGCTTGACTGCTTCATGTTCCCGGTTTCCTGGTGTGCTCTGGTTTCCTGCTCCATTCCAGGCTTCTTCTTCCTTGTTTGTTTTGGGGGCTATCCCTGTTTCTCATGCCTCACTGGCTACCAGCGCCAGAGGGCCCAACCCAAAGAGAAAATGGTTGGCGTAGGCGGAAGACCTACCTGCAGCTGCCTGGATTTGTCTCTCCAGACGTTAGGCCGCAGGCGACCATCATCACAGAAAGCTCCTGTAAAATACCTTGAGAGATAATTCTGATGCTGAGCTATTAAAATATATCACACACAGCCTGCAGAGAAGCCATCTATTGCACTGTCACAGTTATCAAGGAACTTTCATATTTCTGATACAGTTTTCAGATCAATATTGGGTTTCAATTTATTTATGATTTCTGTTCAGCACAGTGAGGAGCAAAAAAAAAAAAAAAAAGCTTTACAGTTTTAATAGGATCTCACCAGAGATTGTAATGTATGTATACCTTAAAATCTGTACCCTAAATTATGATACCTACTAGCTTCCTTTCTTTTGTGAAACTGAAACAATTTGGGGTTCTATTTTCAAAGCAAGGAAGAGTGGCTGAACTACGTACCTGTGTCACCAGTACAGTTTACTTCTAGTGGAAATCCTGCCTCCCCAAAACTCTCAGAAACGGAGTCACCTAGTATTACAGAATGGACTTCAAGCAAGCACAGAGGTTATCGAATATATGCAGGAAACAATGAGAGCACGGAAATGATTAAGAAGAAGTATATGTTGGTTCACCCTATGGAATAGCTTCAAGTCTACTTCACGGTTGAGATATGGCCACATTTACTGAGTTTCTTTACTAGAAAGGTCCGAGCTGATCTGCTGGGGTGACTTAGCTTTCTTGATGAATAAATACCCATTTTGCAACCATTTAACTACTTAAAAGTTTTGATTTGATCTCAAAGTAAACTCTACATGAACATTCTGCCTCCAAAGTACCTAAAGGGTTACAATATACATTTCAGGTAGAATATAGCACTCACATTGGTGGAGGCCTGCAGTAATTCTATAGTCATTTTAAATTTTTAAAATGTCATCAGATTATAGTCCTTTTGTATTGGAACGGTATTGTGCTGACATGCAACAGAATGTGTTTTGGTAATGGAATTATTCCATCGTGTTAGTCTCAGGGGAACTGACTGATCTTGTAGCATGAAGCAATAAAAACTCCATGGCCAAGTTGATTTCAGCCTATATCACTTCAAACAATAAGGAGAGCAAAAATTAAAACTATTTCCGCGGGCTACAAAAGATAGTTTTTAACCATGGAACTGATTATCTCCCATCCCTCACGTGAGTAAAAGTATGTTCATATGTCAACAACGTGGGCTCTTTTACCTGCATATTTTTGCAGGGATTTGCGAAGTGGGGTCTGCTGGGGGAGGCAACTCTGCACACAGTTTTGTCTTCCCCCCCATCCAAAAAACACCTGCACAAAAGAAGTTGCAAATTAGCATGGATGCTTTCGAGGAGACAATAATTAAAGCAAAACTGCCCGCCTAGTCTTGCCTTGATTAATAAGCGTGGCCCACTTTGCGGATAGAGTTTATCTTTGCAATCAGAACAACCGGGCTCAACTCGGGCTCTTTCCTGAGGTCATCTAGAAGGGGGATAGTGAATAAATCCAAGTCTGGGTCATTGCTGACAGTATCTTCCAGACTAGGAGTTCTCAGCCAGTCAGGTTTTCAGGATATCCACAAAGAATATGCATGAGAGAGATTTATATGCACTGTGAACAACTGGTCCAGATCCTTGAGCAGCCAAACAAGCAGCTTCTAAACTTTTGAAATCGCTGAAAGAATCCAAACTGGCTGTAGGGCTAGTAGGTGAATAGTTTGGGGTCACTGCAGGTGTTGAAGACTCCATTACCAGTGTTCCCAGAGCCAAGTCCATCAAGTTCTGCATAGTCTCCATCACAGTCACTTGCAATGGATAGGTCTTTCTTAGCCATCCAGGTACTATTACTGGCCACTGATGCAGTCTCATTACATTGATCAGCACTGGCCTGCCAGGACTCTCACACGTTTAATTTCTGCAACTCCCTCAATTTGAGATGTTCGTAGGAGCAGTTCGGCTTCTGCTACAGAAACCCCAACACAATAGAAAACTACCCAAAACAAAAGGACACATGTTGTGTATTTATTTATTAGTTTTATATACCGTTGTTCAGATTTCTATAACCAACAGTTCACAGAAGATAAACATAAAATTGGAATATAGGACAATTAAAATAAAATGTAAAAAGCATAAACATAAAATGAAATCATACATTTCCCTGTTTAAAATGGCAGCACATCCTTTTGCATAAGGCCGGTTTCTCTGCAGGATACTAAAGCTAACTAATCCTCATCCAGGCCCCAAAGCGGTGCACTGTATGTGTTAGTCATAAAGGCTATACAAGCTGACTCTGGGCATACATTTGCTTCATCCGGCTATGGCTTGGCGGTCAGCAGGTGACAAAATGATTGCAGAGATGCAACCCTCTGCAGAGTTTGTTTTCCACCTCATCCTGCATTCATTAAGAGAGGGAGCTGATTCATTCCAGCAGGCTCTGGGAGGAAGGCACGCGTCGTGCAGTGAGGCCAAGTTCAGAAACCACAGCAGATGTCAGCTGAGGCACCTTGGACAGCATTCTCCACCGTTCAGCTCTCACCAGGGGGGGGGGCTCAGCGGACCACAATCCCACTCCTCAAGGAATTCTGTTGCGGCCTGTCCTATCTCGCAAGTAATTTGCTCGACTCCATCACAACAGTGCCGATGCAATGACCTCACGTTTTAAAAAATCATCACCCCCCCCCCCCCCCCCACGGCAGCCTGCTCATGAAATCACTCAGGTACAGCTTAAATCAAGCAGGAGTGGGGGGGGGGGGGGGGAGTCTGGCTTCTCTTCTGAAACGGAAATAGGAAACCACCTGCTCCCTCAGCGACATAGGAAGATCACAGGCGCTTCACAACAGCGTTTTTAATCCATTTCCTGGTGCAATGGCTAATCTGCGATGGAACAAGACACTCGCTTATATATATATATATATAATGTATATGTTAATGCACTGAAAAAAGAATATAGCTAAATTGCCAGAACTGTAATCCTACACATGCAATCCAACCCCATTACCAATGTAATGATGAGGAATTAGGTTGAGAGGAAAACTACTGCCAGCAAGCTGTTTCCTGTATTATATATAACGTTCCACGTAAGTCATTTGTTAATGAAGCCTAATAACTCCCAAGGCTCTGTGAGGGCCCTTTCCATAGGGGACCAGCTACAGCGCCAAAGCCCTTCTGGCGGACATATTTTGCATCTTAGCTCTACACGGAAAGTAAGACACGGACAAGTTCCTTATGTTCCCAGGAATTTTCTTTAATGTGGCGTTAACTCAATAACAATGGAGGTTGCAGTGTGCACAAGCAGGTGAGGAACCATCCATACTTAACTGTGAAATGGAAATTAAGCAGTTCTGATTTTTCAGTCCTCTGAGCTCTGGATGGCGGCTCAGATGCTGGGTAATTATATCGGAGTCTCCTGTATTTATGCTGTCCTCCTTCCACTGAAGGCTGTAACACCCACCGCCGGTTGCTGGGATATCCTTAATGTATTCAGCTTGCTGCCTTCAACAATCAACGTACATACCCTGCTTCTTTTGCAGACAAGTCCAGGCGGCAGGTAAACTTGAATTCCTGAGTTTGTACCTTACTAAGCAAACTCCTCACTGAGATTTCTGCTTTTCCAGCTTTCTCTCAGATGCAGACTCTAGGGAACACTTGGAGAGCATCCCCTTAACTCCTCACTGGCTAGAGGGGAAACTCCTTTTTACCTTCACTTCCAGGGAGAGTTTCTGGCCTACTGAGCACAGTAATCCTACTGTTATCCAGCCTGCCAGGGCTCCAAAAGAAGGCATTTGGCAGCCTGGCACCAATGACCGCAGAATGAGGCTGTCAGTGTGGAAGGGGCACACACACACGTGCTTACTGGCCCCTGCGGTGGTGTTGCCCCCTCTACACGTGGCACCGACTTTGTAAAAGTCAGCACAGGTACTACAAATAGAAACCACCTTAGGGACAGTCAGTGTGTGCACACACATGCTCCTTCTGTATCCCTATGGCACACAAATGTCATCTGCTTTCTGCTGCTTGCAGCTGTTGGAGATGTCAGACTGCTTATACTAAGGGGAAATCATTGAGTCTGGGGGGGGGGGAAGGGGGGGCATGGAGGAGGAACAATTTCCATCTGAAGACCAGAAAAGAAAAAGTATCAGCATATAAAAATAGGTAAAAGAAGCATTCAGAAGTTCAGTCTTTAGCACAAAAATATAGTTTCTAATGTTTCTTGAGTCAACTAGTATTTTATTTATTTTATTTAAAATTTTTATAGACCGACATTCATCAGGGATATCACATCGGTTCACATTGTAACGCAAACAGACGCCTGGAGAGGCGTTTTACATCGAACAGAGTTATATCGACAATTTATAACAAGTTAACAAAAGAACAATTGGGGGGGGGGTAAGTGGGGGGATATAAGGAGGGAAAGTAACATTGAATGTTAAATGTTAAGAATAAGCTTTACTAATATATATAAAATAAAATAATATTATAACAGTATATACATATCCAATATGAGGCGATGACATATTAAATAAATTTGAGTAGAGTTTGAAAAGAGAAGGGGGCAGAGGAACCTGGGGGGGGGAGAGGGAAGGAAGGTAGAATGTGTAGGGATTGAATGAGACGTAGGGGTAGAGGGACGGGGTGGGGGGGGGAGGGGAAGGAAGGGAGGGTGGAGTGTAGTGGAAGGTGGGGAAAGAGAGAATTGAGGAAATAGGGAATATAAGCGAACTGAACAGTAAGGAGAGAGAGGAGAGGGTGGGAAAAGAGAATGGAGAGAAAGATTGAGAAATTAGGTGTAGGCTTTAGTAAAGAGCCAAGTCTTCAGCTTCCGTTTAAAGGTTTTTGTGCATTCTTCTTGCCGTAATTCAACTGGCATTGTGTCCCAAAGGGTCGGCCCGGCGATCGAGAGCGCTCGGGCTCTCGTGGAGGTAAGTTTATAGAGTTTGGGAGAGGGGGTAGGCATGGTGGCAAGATGTTGGTGTCTGGTGGGCCTGTTAGATTGGTGGAGGCGGAAGGATTCATTAAACCAGTTCATTTCGGGATTGTATAAGGCATTGTGGACAAGAGAGAGAGCCTTATATTGGATGCGGGATGTAATAGGGAGCCAGTGTAAATCTTTTAATACAGGTGTGATATGGTCATTTCTGCGTGAGTTAGTCAAGATCCGGGCTGTGGTGTTTTGCAGTATTTGAATGGGGTGGATGGAGTTGTTCGGAAGGCCGAGGAGAAGAGCATTACAGTAATCAGTTTTGGCAAAGATGGTGGTTTGTAGGACTGTACGGAAGTCGGGGGGATGTAATAGGGGTTTCAGTTTTTTTAAGGAGTGGAGTTTAAAGAAACCGCCTGTTAGCTCCCAAAGGGGTACGTTCTCCCGTCACGTTCCTAAGAAACCGGAGAATCCTTTTCTCCCACTTGGAAAGTGTTGCCAATACCTGTTTGATGTCTTCAGCCCCTCAGACAAGCTGCCCCTTGCTTTTGAGACGTGGGGGACAAATGCCTTCCAGGGCGCTGCAGACTCTGGGATCCTTCCCGGAATCCCTCCAACCACTTCAAGAGAGAAAGCAGCTTTAGGAAAGGCAAGGGGGTCCTTTCCCCTCCCGGAGCTTAGGAGAGCTGCAGTCCTAGCCGCCCCTCCCTTGCTCCCTTCACTGACAAACACCCCCTAGTGATTTTTGTAATCACCTTTTGTAAAAGTAAATGAAGACCCACTCTTGGGGGACGGGCCAGATTAATCAGTCAGGAAAGTGGCTGTCACCCAGCAATCCTCCCACCACTGGAACTTTCTACATGCCTTACAATTATTATGGGTGCGAAAGAAGGAAGAAACTTCACGTTCCTTCAGCTACCTTACCCTGCAGTAGTTAAGAGTGGTGCCCAAGTTGCAAGAGTACTGAACTGTACCTCGCCAGACCATGAATCTTTTTCCCTAGAGTGTTCAAGAACACACACATGTCACATCTGAAGAAGAGGCTTATGTAGTGCTGAAGCCTTCTATTTTGCTAGTTCTTCTTTGACAGACATTACAATCTACAAAGGCTCCCAAAAAAATACAAACATTTCCAGTGATTCAATGATTTCAATTAGCAAACAGAATTGATCAGATTCAGTGGAGCCTGATCAATGGGCACAGTCATATCTGTCAGCCTAGCAGGATTGCTCCCTAAACCTTCAAAAATCAAGATGAAGTCCTTGACACACTTCATAGCCTATCAAGACGAGCGTTCCCGAAATGCGTCAGCAAGAAGACGATTTGTTTAACAGCTAATCATGCGAAAGAAATGCGCAGTTTTACGAAGAACAGGGGGTGATGCAACAGACCGATACATTCTCTTTTATTTGTGTGTGTGTGTGTGTGTGTATGTGTGTGTGCTGCCGATTTATGAAACGTGAGAGGGGAGATGGAGGTGGCCTGCTCTTCAGACCATGACACCCGCTGAAACTAAACTGTAGCTGACAGCTGAGGTCTCGCGGGGAGGGCTGGTGGGTGGTGGTGGGGGGCGCGGCGAGACATGACGGATGTTAGCTGTGTGGCGGGACACGCAAGGCAGGGGGGATGCTTGGAAGCATGGCCCTTGCTCAAGGTTAGCTGAAACTCATAATTCAGCATCTGTGTCTGTCTTCAGAAGACTGACGGCAGCAGCAAGCAAACAAGTAAGCTGATTCCAAAGAGCAGAAAACGGGGTTGTCTGCCGGGCCTGACAGCGCACGTTCGGCATTAGCATGTGTGTTTTTCTTCTGCAGAATCGGGACGCTAGGCCCCATTGCGCTTAAGTTGAAACACTCTTATTTGTCTAAGACATCAGCCCAGGTACTGACTAATTAATCATGTTCTTGATTATAATAAGAAGCACTGCTTGTAACTGGGGGCTAATCTGAAGCTTCATAATTGTTCTAATCAGCAAACAGTCCCTACAGTTTACTAATCTGCATATTTCGAAAATAGCTGTAGATTGACAAATGTGATTGTAGGGTGGTGATTGATTGGTATTTCTCTATGGCACTCTTATCATGTGGCTGTGTGCTGCCACCACGGCGACACGGCAGTGCAGTGACCAGTGCCCCCCTCTCCCCATGATATTACAGAATTACGGGCAGACAGTAAGCCTAAATGAGAGAAAGCATTCCTCTTGATGTCTATTCCAGGGACTTAATCACTCCGTGGTCTTTTATGAATCCGCTGCCTTCATTTCACAGCCTAACTGCAGTAAGAATATGCAGAGCTAACTTAGCAGAGGAAAAGCAACCTGTGCTCCAGCCGATTTCCTCCACTATCAAACTGCGGGAGGGCAGGGGGGGGGGGGGGGGAGAAAAAAGCAGGAGGGAGAGACACCATGATTACGATTCCATACTATTTATTCTCAGGGGGGCGTGGAGAGGTCATGCATGCAAAAGTTACAAAAAAGTATTACATCGTGCCGCACTAGAGTCCATTTATGATGATGAGTTCTTTTTATATGCAGAAACTGTAAAGCAGCATTTCCATGTAAGACCCTGCAGCCTTACAAAATAACGCAAAGGGATTGCTTTACTAAGCTTCCTCCCGGCACTTACACTGTCGTCCCCCCTCCCAAGATGCAGAATTGGAGGAAAATGCCACAGTTAATCAGGTCCAGAGTGATGTCACCATGCATCCCCCCCCTTTAGGAAGTGTAATACTTGGGATCTGCCAGTAGGTAGCAGTGCAGAGATCCCTGTAGGAAAGTGTAATTTGTATTGGGGGTGGAGAGAGAAGAAAGACTGCAGGGCCTCACCTCTATTTTGGAGAAATCTGCAGGAAGTTTGCGGACCCTCCCCCGCCACAGATCCCATACTGGAGAAGCAGGGCTGAGTCATCGTCCGCTGGAAGAATTCCTGGAAGCGGTGGCCGGAGAGGGGCCCAGGTCAGTAGTGAAATGTCTGTGCTTTGACCTAAAGAAGCTGCCAGCATGGTGGTTTAAACCGGAAAAAGTCATCACAGGCCTGGATAATCGAACAAGTTGCTGGACAGCGACAAAACACATCTGGAGCCTTCTAATTTGGAAGTCCCTGTGCTCGCTTTCAGGCCGATACAGTAAAGTCCGTGGGAGAGCGGGCGAACGCCTGCTCTCCCGGCGTGCGCACCGGCCCCTCGCTGGTGCACACGATTCAGTATTTAAATTAGGCCCAGCAGTAAAAACAGGCAAAAGAGGCGCTAGGGACACTAGCGCGTCCCTAGCGCCTCCTTTTTGACAGGAGAGGTGGCTGTCAGTGGGTTTGACAGCCGACGCTCAATTTTGCCGGCGTCAGTTCTCGAGCCCACTGACAGCCACAGGTTCAGAAACTGGACACCGGCACAATTGAGCGTCCGGTTTTCGGCCCGACAGCCGCGGGCCGAATTCAAACTTTTTTTTTTTTTTTAACTTTTTTTACTCTTCGGGACCTCCGACTTAATATCGCCATGATATTAAGTCGGAGGGTGCACAGAAAAGCAGTTTTTACTGCTTTTCTGTGCACTTTCCCGGTGCTGGAAGAAATTAGCGCTGACCTTTGGGTAGGCGCTAATTTCTGAAAATAAAATGTGTGGCTTGGCTGCACATTTTACTTTCTGAATCGCGTGTGAATACCTAATAGCGCCCTCAACATGCATTTGCATGTTGAGGGCGCTATTAGGTCCCGCGGGTTGGATGCGTGTTTTCCGCCCCTTACTGAATACGGGGTAAGGGAAAACGCGCGTCCAATGGCAGGCTAACACTGCGCTCCGTCGGAGTGCACTGTTAGCCTGTCGATACAGAGTTAGCCTGTCGATACAGTACAGTGCGCTCCGTCGGAGCGCACTGTACTGTATCGGCCTGTTCGTCTGCTGTAGCCTTGGGGTAGAGCCCTTGTAAAGCATAGCAGTGAGGAAGGAGATGAGAGGAGGGTAAATACTGAACCCAAAGTGTTAGGCCTTTTGTAAATATGCACAACAAAAAAACCAGAACACTGGAAGACTTCCCAATTTGACTTAACCAATGATTGCACTAATGGCGTTTCAGGGATGAAGAGCCAGTTCAGAACGTAGCGCACTTGGCTGTAAGCTTTTTACTTGCCCTTCCTATGCCACCAGGCTTCGCAAGAACTTTTAATCGCTACTGGCTTAGAAAGCCTTCCAGTATGTAAATAACACAAGCGCAGCTCATATAGAAAGCCAATCACCAAGTGACTTAGAAAATACAGTGCGAATGACTCAAAGCCCTCTCGGCATACACTTCCAATGAATTTTTGTTACCCCCCAATAAAAGGCCTCTGCTTGGCTTATATTTATAGCTTCTTCGGGGGATTATAAACAGCAGTAAACACGCTAAACGTCTCCAATAGCACTCATAGTAGTTTCAAATGACAGCCAACCCTCGATGTTAAGTTTAGCGACTGCACTTACCAACATATCTCATTGTGTTCACAACTGCTTAAATGGCTGGCTTGCCTGATCTCGTGCTCTTCATAATAATTGCATTAAAATATGTTTGTTTGAACTTGTATTTTTGAACGGGAGGGAGGAGCACCTCTGTCGATATGGGAACGTTCCAACGTTGCCCTTCCAGAGCCATACAGAAAAAAGATTTGCCTCCTCAAGTAAATGCGAATACAGGCAGTTTATAAAATGACTGAAGGACTGGAAGAAAACTCCTCAGAACATATCAGCAGGTAGAGAATTCTGTAGCAGGCGAGAATGATAACTTCAAAATTAACCTTCACCATTGAAAACGCTGATAAAACAGATTTTAGCTCAACATTTTCTATCACTTATGCATTAAAAGAAACACCAAAAAGACAACTACCGGTATATCCATTATAGGAAACTTTATTTAGAGTGAAGTAATAATTAACCAAAATGAGCATTTACGTTTTCTGCCATCACTAATCTGGGCTCCCTGGGGAGAAGCACAACGTGTGCATTCAATTGCCTCTCATTTTGTGTGAGCTCTTGTCTGCCCTTTCTATAGATGCTGCTGTCAGCACTTTCGAACCTGCCATCACTGTGTGGCGTTTGCTGTTAACATCTTTTTCCCCCTGCCAGGCCTGACAATAAGGGAAACGAGTCTCGCAGATGCGATGTGGCACCCAGGTGATAGCTTTTGGATCAAATGGATGAAATGACATCCGACACGCCAGCTGCATGTCCAGACTTCAGAGCTGTTTTGCATCCTTAGTAAGGGCTGAGCTTGAACTTGGATATGATTTATTTGCTTTGGAAGCCTTCTAAAGCAGCCTTCCTGAATCTGGCCTTGGGGGGCTGGATTTCCCGCTTGGTACAGTAGCACTTGCCTAGTGACGGGGGCGGGTTTGGGGGCCGCCCGGAGGAAGACGGAGGCGGTGCCCACTGATTGCATTGCTCTCATGAATTCAGACTCCTGCACTTAGCAGGGGTGGGCCAGATGTAAATCCAGATCGGTCTGGCCCTATATTGGAGGTAGAGGAGGTGTTTTACTATTGTACATGGTAAGATATTACTGCTGCAGGCCTTTGGATCTTACACTCATTTTAACCATGTATTTAATCCAATATAAATACATCAACTTGCATATTTTTTGTTTTATTAATCTTTAGTTCTGTGTCATTTTAACCACCCACTACAGTTTCCTTGGGCAGTCAAGACGTGAAAAATGTATTTATGGCTCAATCACTGCTATTCCTTCCCCCAAGAAAAACTTTCCGTCACATCACATGTTTGTCTTAATGGGGGGGGGGGGGGGGGGATGAGGTGCATCTCCAACATGATTGGCACTTTTCTTGTGAATTCCCACCCTCTGTACAAAATACAAACAGTTCTCCACAACCTGGGGAAAAGATTTTTCTAGGAAAATGTGAGCTTCTTTAAACAGGTTTGCTGAACAATGCAAAGAACCTGGGAAAATGTCCCTTGCTGAATTCTTCATGGATCCTCCTCCGGCCTGGTTTCCCATAGGAAATTGGCTTTATAACAGGGCCTCCCAAACCTGTCCTATTCATCCTCATAGCCGGCAGTGTTTTCAGGATATACGCAATGAATATGCAACAGAGAAATTTGCATGTACTGGGTCTCCACACTATGCGCCGACGTATCTCATGCACATTCATTGCGGATACCCTGAAAACCTGATGGGGACTGAGGGGTTACCAGGACAGGGTTGGTAACAACTGCCTGTCTTCTGTCTGTCTTATCCTCCTCCCAATAACTTTGGGACCACTCATCCAATTGCATTCACTTTTCATTTACCCATGAGCCCCCCCCCCCCCCCATGGTTTATCTCTTCTTTCTATTTTCTACAGGGAGACAGGCAAGGGAGGTCAGAGCATATTACGATGTCATCGAGAATTTTAACGCTGCCCTGCCATTGGCTGCCAATGGTTAGCGCCTGTGGCCACCAGCTGACTCCATTTCTTACCTAGTTTCCTGTAGTTATTTGAAAAGCTTTTGCCATCATGTAACAGAAAAGCAGTTGTTACAGCTTACTGTGAAAGTGAGATAATAAACGTTATTGGCATAGGGGAGTACCTTAGTGGTTAGAGAAGTGAGCTGTGAACCAGGGTTCAAATCCCACTGTGATTTTTAGGCAAGTCAATATACCCAGCATTGCCTTGTGTACGAACAGGGAGGATAACTTTCCAACAACTGCGCAGAATGGCATATACGTATGTGTAATATTATAAAATATGCGTATGTAGGCTTACGCACGAAAACATGCAATACATTGAAACAGCGTATATCAGTGCATTCATCGTGCGGACTTTACCCACCAATTTTAAAAATATCTGCGGGTAAATTTCACACATGAAAATGAAGTGGGACTTATGTAACTCGGTGTATTTTAAAACATATACGCGTGAGTGAAATGAGCAATTTTACCAATTAGTCCACTAGACCTTCCTGCTTCTTCAGCCTGAACTCCCCCCAGTTCACCCAGACCTCCCACTCAGTCGGTATTATACCTCAGCTGGAAAATGTACACGGGTAAATGTCTTATAAAATAGCAACTTGCGCACATAAATGTTAAATTCCCCCTGGAACGCCCCTAGACAGTCCCTTCTCCATGCACAGAAAGGTGAATTTATCAAAGCCCGGCGCACGCCAAAACCGGGAGACATGCAAATATGTTGGGTTGGCAAGTGCCGAAGGGATTTTGAAAGGCGTCCGAGTACATGCGTATCTCCCACTGCGTGCACAGATGATGTTCCGAAAAGGGGCGGGGCCTGGGTGTGGTTTGGGCGGTGCAGGGGCGCCCCTGGATTTCCACTTCAAATTTGTGCGTAAATACGTACGTGCGCAGGAGCACTGGGGCCCCCTGCCGCGTGACCTTACCTCTGCTAAGGAGGACGTGTGAGTAATAAAATAAAGATAAATAGATCGGTGGGGTTTTAAGGGTCAGGGCTGGCAGGGGAGGCTATTAAACTAGGGGGGTTTGGAAGTTTTATCCCTTACCTAGTGAACTGGGAATGAACTGGGAAAATTGGAAATGGTATCTGCTTGCATGTCTACTAACCACCCCCCCCCCCCCCCCCCCCACACACACACACACACTTATGGAGGAGAAGCGGCATCTGCCTTTTCAGGCATGCGGTCATTTAAAACTGAGCACACATACGTGCACGCTTAGGCATATACGTGCTTATGTGATAAAATGGCCATGTCCCTGGGTGTGGGTCGACGAATGCCCGCACATGCGCGCCCACATGCCTGTGCCTGTGTAAAAGTTACTGTCGCACTGTATATATATGCTCATGAAAGTGAAAATACACGCATATTTTTGACTTTTATAAAACATGGCAGACTCAAGTAGAGGCTATATGCACATATATGATAATTTTTATGTGCATAACATTTAGAAAATGTATCCCTTAGACTGTAATCCCTCTGACGACAGGGAAATACCTGCAGTACCTGAAAGTAATCCATTTTGAAGTGCCAAAAGGAGGAATGTAGATAAAAAAATAAATAATACATATTGGCTGGACTATGTGAAGTCACATTAAGTTCTGAGGTCCCTCTCTTTAATTATCAATTTTCTGCCATCTGCCTGCTGTCAAAATCTATGAAACACATGTCAAATATTTAATTATATGGCATTGCACAGAAATTCACTTAAACATTGTCATAACTATCTGTATATTTCTGTATCAAGGGGAAAAATATAGGTTTTGTGAAATGTTTACTCTTCTACTGCTTTTGAAGGGAAACCCACAAGATCTGACATGGATCTGAAAGACCAATTACATTTTGAAAAGAAAAGAGGTCATCGGGCTTCCTTTCAGATTTTCTGAAAATCTGAAGCAAGGTTATTTATTATTATTTTTTGGGAAATATATTTTTGGGATTTTTCAAGTTTTCTTTGAATTTCACAGATATCCCCTGTGGGAAGTTGACAGATTTCGTCCGGGGGAACTGAGTGAAATCATACATTTTCATTGAACTTGCAACCAGATTGAAATCTTCACGGTTTGAGTTGGATTGCGAATTGTTTGGCCCTTTTAGCGTATACTTTGCCTGACTAGCAAGCACTGTGGCAGAGTAGTCTCTACTACTACCTGCCACCTGGGCTTTGAAAGGATGGGGTCTGGATTCTGGCCCTGCCATCACATGCATAAGCATTAGTAATACACTGCCACCACGTCCCTGAACCTGTATTACTAACTAGACGATCATCAATCAGGAAGGGCACCCAATGGATGGGGTATCGGAAAACACATTAACGTTAATTTACAGGGTCCCCTTTAACTCCTGGGCATTCCCTTTACCTCCTTTCCTGGTGTTTCGGAGTGACTTTGAGTTCCTTAATTCTTTTTCATCCAATCATCATCATGTAATCCTGCTGTGAATTGTTATCAGTCCAAAGTCCATGCCTTATTGTTGAAAACACTTGGTGGTTAGTCCATGCCTAAATAACTTAATGCATTTCTTTTTTTCTCTCTCTACCTCCCGCTTCTCACTCCGTACCCCTATCGGCTTCCAAAATGTTCTCATGCTACCCTCATTGCATCATGCCCTTCACTGATCCACCTTGAGTCTCCTGTTTAGTTAACAATTCCTCTTACAGTGTTCCCACTAATCTCCTCTTCCTCTTGCACCATACTTTGCCTCTGTCGTGGTTTGCTCCCATTAAGCCTACCAGACGCTAAATGTTCTCTCTCACCTAACTTCTTGCCTCCTCTAGAGTTCTGTTTCCCTGGAATAGGTTTTAACCCGACCTCCACACTCTGCCTCCAGTCATTTCAGATCATGGTCAGTACTCGTTCTCACTTGCTCATTGACCTGTGCATCCTCTGCTTTCTACCACGAGCAACCAGAGAATTTACTGTGCTAAAATTGCTGCCCCCTGTGGGTGATCCTCAAGGCATGGAAAGGAGATGATCCTGCTTTGCAGAGAGCTACCTGCTGACTGACCACAGGTTTCCGCACACATCTGCAACATTTGAGTGATTTTTGTGCTGCAGAAATCTGTTGTTATTGTATCGGTGAGTAGTTTGGAGAAAGGTGTCTTTCAAAAACTGCCATTAACAAGGTCAGCTTTTCTATTTTTTGAAGTGTAAGTCAAAATTTAGTAATGGAAATATAAAAATGACTAATTTGTCTTTATTTTTATTTTTGCATTCTGGGTTGCATTCATCCAGCGCCATGTTTGGCTTCTCGAGAGCAAAAAAATGAGAAAATACTCTCCCCTCCCACCTTCCTACCACAAAGAGCAACTGTTGTAGATGAAGATATTTGGCAAACAAACAAAAGCTCTAAGTACTAAGGGCCAGATCTTAAAAAATACGTGCGGGCATAGATTTGTTCGTGGAACCTGGCACGAACAAATCTACACCCGATTTTATAACATGCGCAAGCGTAACATGCGCGCGCCGGCTCGCCATCCCCCAGCACAGGCCGCTGTGTAGGAGGATTATGGCCCGCCCCGCCCATTTTTTAAAGCCCCGGGACATATGCGTGTCTTGGGGCTTGCATGCGCCGCCGAGCCTATGCAAAATAGGCTCGGCGCGTGCAGGGGTAGTTTTTCGGGGGTTACGCGCATATCTTAACGCGTAACCCTTTGAAAATCTACCCCTAAATGTTTTTCTCAAAGACACAAAATGGGAACAAACATTTTAGTATAAATAAAATCCCCCAAATGTTTGGTCACTTGTTGGACTGCTTCTGCTCAGTCCCAGATGGGGAATCAGAGGAGCTTAGTCTGCCTGTCAAGAAAAGGGTCTTGCAGATTGCACTGAAGCTGGGTGCTTACTACAATCAGGCACACAGAGGGAGTTTTAGAGGATTTCCCAGAGATAGGCACTAGGCAGGGCCTTCTGAGCCCTGCTTATTTTTGTTTTTGTTTATTTAAAGGCAGGATGTGATGATTATTGCTTTTTTTTTTCTATTATCTTTATTGAGGCAGATAAGAAAATACATATATTGCTGATAAACTTTGCAGACTTCAGAGAATTAAAAAAGTAATAATCTACTAATACACAATGAGCCAAATAGTTTATTACTTTTTTAATTCTCTGAAGTCCGCAAATAACTTACTGATGATCAGAAGTATTTTTAAGTCCTGAGTTTGGTTGATTTTGAGGCAGAGGTGCACTTTTGTAATGGGGTTACCTTGGCTAGCTGTACAAGTGAGTTAGCCAGCTCCAGCAATAGGTGAGGCTTGCTGTCACGAGTCCAGTGCACAGAAAATGATTCACAGACGCTGTACGTTTTTGGAAGACTTCGGACTGAACGTCTTCGAGGGGCTCGGACTTTCAGTAAGCGCTTTTGTGACACATTTTGTTCTTTTGTCGAGCTGTTTGGCATTCCTGTCAGCCTTCTTGCCTTTGGAGAGGCGGGTTTAGGACCTGGGTTGGTAGATAACGGTGTTATCCAACACCTCAGTTTTGCAATGACACGTTACATCAGCCCTTCAGCTACGAAATTCTGCTGTTCTGATCCCTTAAACCTTGCTACCATTCATGCTTCTTTCAAAAACATAGTCGTGGAAGCTGCCCGTTCGGTGCACACTGAGAGAGACCTTTGGAAAAAATCCGATGGCTGCCATACATTTCTTATATTCCGCAAGGCTCTGGCCTTTATGTCTGTTTCTTCCTCATCTTTGCTGTGGATCTTCATTTCACCCTTATAGTACTCGTTTCAAGTGACTTATCCAGCTGCTATTCTCCTTTTCCTGGCGGTGTTTTTCTAATATAGCCCAGCAGCGCTCAGGTGTTTTCAGACAGGCACTTTAAGGAGTTTTCCGATGGGGGAATAGAGGGCCAGAACCCCAGAGCCCTACTGGTGGACACAGTGTTCTTCCGGCTTCACGTGCAAATAAAGACACCAGCTTCTTGATAGTCTCTAGCAGTGCCTTAAATCCATTGCATTATTTTTCCCCATGCAAACGGTTACTTTCAGAAGGCAGATGACCTTACTCTCAGATGTGCAGTGCCATTCTTTTTCTCCACTTTGTAGATTCCAGTGGAAATATTGTAACCGAAGAGTAGAGGAAGTCTTGAAATATTGAATCCCAGCTCCTCATGAGACACCCTGATTTAGCTCTTCACTGCCTAAATTTCACCAGACAACTCCCTGGGTAATACTCCATATGCTTTTGCGGTTTTTAGTTAACTCCAAACCACAGAATTTGGGCTGAATTATGCAAACTCCTCCCTGAGACAAGCTGATTTATCTCTTCCCTGTTTGCTTGTTTCAACAAGCAACTCCTGGCAAACACCCTCTCCTTTCTTCTTGCCTTGAGGTATAACCCATGTCCATCTAGAAGTCTCCAATACCCACATTATATCTCTTCCCCGTCTCAGTGTTACCATGAAACCCCTGGGAAACAGTCAGTCCTTATTCCTCTCTTGCCTAGAGACAAACTCCATATCCCTTTAGATGTACCCAGTAGTCCCGGTATGGTTCACATTAATGCACTCTGGAACATCTCTGATTTAGAACTGGATTTATAATTTATTTTTAGCAAGTGACCACAAGGAAGGCTACACTAGTCTGCCTATATGGCTGTTTTTCAGACAAGTGGTTTTTGGCATTATCTATGTAAAGATATCTTTGTAGAAAACTGAACCGGAGATGAGAAAATAAACCTCAGAGATATCTTACCAAATAATTTCTCTCTGGGTGGTAAAAGTTTAGAAAGATAGCAGTCAGAGTATATATATATATATATGTACGCATGTTATAAAATAGCCTGACCGCGCATACATGTGCATGCAATTTTACGAGGATGTGTGCCTCTGCGCATAAATGCTTCTACCACATAAGTGGGGGATTTTAAAAGGCATGCGCACCGATGCTATTACCAATTTTTCCCAGTTCGTTCCCAGTTTGCCGAGGTAAGGAATAGTGTTTCCAAACTGCCCTAATTTAATAGCCTCTCTTCTCCCCTGTTAGCCCCGAGCCTTAAAATACCGCCAATATGCCTGTTGATCTTTATTTTATACCTTGCACGTCATCCAGTTATGCAGCAGGGGAACCCGGCACACCCCTTTGCGTATAAGTATTTACGTGCTAATTTCAAGGTGAAACTCAGAAATGCCCAGGCCCCACCCAGACCCCGCCCATGCCCCGCCCCCTTTTGGAACTTTTCGTTTGTGTGCGCAGCGGGAGGTGTGCGCATACATGGGTGGCCTTCAAAATCCGCTTGTCGCCCGCCGGCCCAACTTGTGCGGGTATCTCTCGGTTTTGACACACACCGGGCTTTTAAAATTCAGCTTTATAAGTATATACAGTGCTATGTGGTTGAAGATCTTACAATTTACATTCGAGCATAGGGTAAGTGAATTGATTGGTTGTTTGATAGAGAAACCATGCAAGTTCTCAGACATGCGCTCTAGTCCCCTGCCCTACCGAATGGAGAAGCTGTAGTCTAAACTGGATCTGTCTGTTAGCCGCTCAGGTTATTTTTTTTGCTGTCATATGCATATGCTTCATAATGTCATGAAACCCCTGTTTAATGCTCTTATTCAGGCCCTTTCTTTTGATTAAAAGTGTAAATGATGTTTGACCCTTCTGCACACAACATCCTAACCTTATGCACACTACAAGCTCATAAAATGTGGTGATAATGACATTAGAAAGCTTTATTCCAATTCACATTGAAGCCGTCAATAAAACGGTACAACTCTATCGTAAAATAACAGCTGGAGGCATAAAACCCCATCTGGTAAATGAAAAATGACATTTCGAACTTCCTATTATAAAAAAAAAAAGGCAGCATAATTTGGATGCTATTTTATGAATCTCCACTCCATCTATCAGTTTCCAACAGATTAATATAAATTTGGATCTAAATTGGTAGATAAACTGCAGTAATTATATTTACATAGACCAGGAAGGCGGTCTAGAAGTGTCAATTAACAAACAAATGTTATTGGGATAATTTAATTACAGGCCATATAAATTTGTGGGCTGTTATGCGTCCAAGTAACACCAATTTTCAAAGTGAACTTCTGGCAAAATTAAGCAGATACGATTATACCTGCTGTTTGGTGCATATCGTTTCCCTTAGAGAATTTATATGCACGCTTTCTAAAATGGAAAGGCCCCACCCACGGAGCGCATCTCTGCCATGCTTGTAAAAGTGCGCGCATGGCAGTGTGTATGTTGCGCGGAATTTTATGTGCCTATCACTTGCGCAATTTTATAAAAGGATTTTTTTTTTTTTGCGGGTAAAGCTCTATTTTGCCTGTAGAAGACCCTATTGAGAATTACCCTCCCTCCTATTTGCCTTCCCGTAACCTGAAAATTCTTCTAAATGTTCATGCATTGAAATTTTGGACATCCACAAGTAAGCATGCAGTGCATCCTCTGCAAAGGAAGTGCAATAGTGCGTGGAGCACGTACAGTGGTGACATCTGGTTGTTGGTTATTTTCCTACAAAAAGTATTTTCTCATTCTATGCCGGTCATCAGCTGCAGTACTGCGTTCAGTTCTAGGTGCCGCATCTCAGAAAGAGAAGCTAAAGGCACTCCAGAGAAAGTCAACTAAAATAATGTGGAGTCTGCATGAAAAAAAGCCATTTGACTTGAGGCTTGAGGATCTAATACTCTAGCGAAGAGGAGAGACAGGGAGGATACGATACAGACTCTGAAATACCTGAAAGGTATTAGTACTGAACACGAGGAAAAATGTTTCAGTGGAAAGAAGTTTTGGAACTAGGGGGGCATGATGAGGCCCAATGTCAGAAAATATTTTTTCATGGAAGGGATGGCGGATAACTGTGAACTCACAGTGGCAGTGATGGAGAGGGGAAAAAAAAACCAGTACTGGAATTTAAGAAGTCATGGGATAAACATGAAGGATTTCAAGGGTGGTAATGAAGCCCTGGGGTAATCTGCACAGAGAGGCAGTTACAAACCCAAGCAGAAGGCGTGGGACTTAACTTGCATAGAGCAGCGCTACAATCCTGAAAACCTTGCTGGGCGGACTGGAAGGGCCGTTTTGCATCTTTTTTTTACTACCGTCATTCACTATCAAGTGAACTTTAAAAGCCCGGTGGCGCATAAAAAGAGGGAGATGCGCGCACATCTTGGGCCAGCGCATGTTGCGTGCATTATCTCCCGCAGCACGCATAAATACAGAGTTAACAAAAAGGGGCGGAGCCTGGGTATGGCCTGGGTGGGGCAGGGGTGTGTCGAGGCCTGGCCAAGCGATAAACACAGGAATAATGCACAGGCGGACTGCTGCGTAAATTTACTTCTGCTATGGATGACATACAGGTAATAATATAAAGAGAAATGGGCAGATCGGAGGGGCTAACAGGGGAAAATGAGGGTTTGGAAGTCGACGAACTGGGAATGAACTGGAAAAACTGGTAATGGCGTCAGCGTGTGAGTCTATTAAAATCTCCCCAGTTGTGCAGTAGAAGCGGCATTTGCGTGCATAGGGATGCGTCCACTTAAAATTGCATGCACGTGTGCGTGCGGTCAGGCTATTTTATAAGCTTTGTGGATATACGCGGGCATGTTATAAAATGGCCGTCCCTGGGCACGGGACAAGGAACATGCACCCTTGCGCCCGCATGCCGGTTTAAATGTTACTGTCTATTAGGTGAATTTTAAAAGCCCGGCATGCACAAAAACCGGGAGATAGGTGGACAAATCGGGCTGGTGCGCATGGCGTGGATTTTAAAAGACACCTGCCTATGCGTGTACTTGCCGTCACGCGCACAAATACATGTTCACGAAAAAGGGGCGGGGTGTACACGTGGTCTGGTAGGGCATGGGCACACCTGGATTTCACAATGAAACTAGTGCGTACAAACTTACGCACCCAAGTGTGTACAGAAATCCCTTTCCACGTACCTTTACTTCTGCTATGGATGGCGTGTAAGTCAGAAAACAATAAAAGCAAAGAGGTGAGCAGGGTTTTAAAGGTTGAGTTAAGAAGGTCAAAGGGAGGCTAGTAAACTAGGAGGTTCGGAAGTCCTATCCCTTGCCTGGGTGAACTGGGAACGAACTGGGAAAACTGGTAATTGTGTCAGCACGTATGTCTACTAAAATCTCCCCACTTACTCGGTAGAAGCGGTATTTGTGTGTGCAGACACGCGCCTACTTAAAATTGCCCGCACACGTGCGTGTGCACAGCCTGTTTTATACCATGCACGCATATATGGGCGTGTGTTGTAAAATAGCCACGTCCCTGGGCACAAGCCAGCAAACATGCGCTCATGTGTGCCTATGCACCTGTTAATAGTTCCTGTCTATGTTTTTATATTGCCATGAGGCTAAAACTCTTTTGAAAATGCGGTGCTTATTCAGGGCCTTCTAACTTTCTGTGAGGCAGAGTCTTTCTAAGGTGTGGGCTGCTCTGTTGAAGCACCTCAAAATGAGTTGGGAAAAATAACCAGTAAGAAATTATTCACAGGGGCAATCACTTTAGAGCGCGCACACGTGTGTCCCTATAAGGGCACACGTGGCCAGGAGTACACATGGGCAAGAATTTTATTTCATCCACGCAAGTGCGCATGTACTATTTAAAATAAACATAGCGTGCGTATGTATGCACCTAATTGTAAGCAGTTACACAAGGAAACGTTAGTTGTGTATTTTCCTTAAGGACGTGTCGCTTTTTACTCCCACAAGCGAGCGCATTTTACAACATGCACAGGTGCAGGAAATTCCTCGCGTTACCAATTAGTCCACCAGTTTGCCCAGTCTATCTTTAGGTCATCCAGACCCCTCTGGTTCTTCCACCTGTACCCCCCAGTTTACCCACAGCTCTCACCTAGTTAGCTTTTGGCTATAAAAAGTTTTATTCTGACGTACACCTGATAGTTAGCAGAAGTAAATGTGTGCAGGTAACATCCCTACGCGTTTGCAAGTTATAAAATCGGGATTTTTGCGCGTAAATGTTGGCCCCCCGCCCTGGAACACCCCTGACCTGCCCCATCCCGCCCCTTTTTTTATACAATGAAAGATATTCACACATCGGTACTTGTGCGCCTAGGTGCGAAGTTGATATAATATCCCTGGCACGCGTGAGCGTTATATGGGCACGCATCGCTTTTAAAAGTCACCTTGTGGGGGTAATTTTCCACAGGATTTGCGTTCTTAAATCTGAGTTTTATGCACCTAAATGAGCTGTTGAAAATTTCTACAGCATATGATACTTTTACGCACGTAAACCCTTTTGAAAATTGACCCCAAAAGTGCTTAATCCACACACGAGCTCGTTGGCCTCTGACTCACATGCTCAAAAGAGATTCTGCAAAAATAAGAACATTTTAGTTGCAGGCTTCAAAAAGACATTCAGAGCATGAACGTGGAGGAGGCTTTATTTAGTCCTTTCCCACTGCCCAGACTGCCCAGTACCTATGTTCCTTTGACAGGTCCCTCTCTATTACCCCATCCCACGCCTCCTTGACTCAGGACTCGTGCTCCAGGCTTGCACGAGTTTGGACCGGAGTACGGCCACAGCTGCAGGGCTCCCATTACTTCCTGTGGGAATGATTTTGAATTTACAGGGGTCAATGCAATCCAGTGTGCTCAGCCGAGCGCACTGTGTGACCCACAGTCGGAACGCGGGTTAAATAGGCGCTAATCCACCCCCTAATGCAATAAGGGGATTAGCACCTATTTAACGCGCGTCCGACGCGGAGTGAAAAGGGTAGCGCTCATTCACATGCAAATGCATGTGAATGAGGCTATTACTCATTCACTGCAATGCAAAAAAATAAATGTGCCTCTCAGACGCACATTTATTGAGCTTCTGAGAGCATTGAAAAGAAAAAACTGCTTTACTGTACTTCTTTTAAAAGTTAAAAAAAAAAAAAACAACTTAGTCGGCTGCATTACCGAAGCCGAGCATATCGGCATCGGTCTTCTTAATGTGGCCGGCTGTTATGAGAACCGACGCTGATAAACTCGGCGTCGGTTTTCATAACCGGCGGACTGCAGTTATGAAAACCGACGCCGGGTTTATCGGCATTGGTGTTCGTAACCGGCAGACCGCCGGTCACCACGGGGTGGCGTTGGCAAGGAGGATGCGAGATCCGAGCGCCTCCTTGCTAACGCCACCCCCCTAATTAAAATATAGCGGGCACTGACTTTTCGGCGCCAGCTTTCCGCGCTTTTTTTTTTTTTTTCCCACGGGCCCCACAGTTGTTAGGCTTTTTCCCCCTAGGGTAACATCGCCGAATGGGTTCCTGAATGAACCTCAACCCTATGCCAGGGAACGCTGGCATAGGAGTGAGTCCCTCAGATTTACCGCTGGTGGTGTCTTTAACACGTGCGCTGTGCAACGCGTGCCTGGAAATCCTTCATACTCAGGCCAGTGGCACCTAAACCAATCTGGACTTATTTCTGTATCTTTCTGCCACATTTTCCTGATCTCTGATTATATCTCTTGGTGTCTGACGACGATTATTATTATTCTGTCTCCTGTATGAGCACCATATGCTGTCGGGATCCTCAGCATGGAGTTATTGTTGCCATCATGATTTACATACCAGATGTACGGCAGTGCTGTACAGGGACAGATTATGGACAGTCCTGCTGGGGCAGGCGTGAAAGAGAGCGAAGAGGGAATGTGTGTGAAGTGAATGTCATAATTGATGGTGCTTGGGTCTTTGTTTTATGTTTCTCAGTGATAATGTAGCTTTCCTCTTGCCCTGGCCGTTAGCTCAAAAGAACCCCGCAGTGCTACCTGCCTTCCGCCAGGGTAGTTACCGAGCATACATTCGGCTTCCTGAAAACCCGCTTTCTCTGTGCGCACTGTGCTGCAGACTGTCTGCCACCGATTCCCGCCCAAGTGCTTCCCATGCACACGAGACCATTTTTTTTCTGCCGACTTCCCTAACTCCTGCAGAACATTTCCTTAGTAATAGGAGGAGGGTGGCCAAAAAGTAGGGATGCACATTTGCTTGAAATGAAATGGGAAACCTGAAGGAAACTTCCAGTGTTGAGTCACTTCGTTTTTAAAGCGCAATGAAAGAAAAATGAAGACAGTGTTAGCAGTTGTATTATTTTAAAAATAAAATAAGGCTACCATCAGCTGCCTCCCAAATAAATCACCTCTGAGGTCTTCTCCAGATCTGCTTGATCCCCTTCCAGGTCCTCTTCCTCTATCCAAGTGAACAGAAATAAAGGTTAACAAAAACAAGCAAAAAAAAAAAAAAAATATATATATATAAGGTGGTCCCTTTCTATTGGCTAACTTATTACATTGCTGACTACTAGCTTCTGAGAGCCGCCACTATCTTCTTCAGAGCAGAAGTCCAACGATCAAAAGATAACATTACCAGGAAATGTAAAGCAGTGTGGCCGCCATAAGCGAAACATAAAATGCATTCAGAGGATAGGGTGAAGGGGAAGGCGTGGGAGAGGGAAAGGGTGAGGCGGATTTGATGGGGAATCAGAAGGGGAGTCCTTTTTCTGTCAAAGTGTCTGACCTCTCTTACCCTGCTGAGGTATCGTGGCGGGGCATTTCTACCTCGCCAGCGCTGCAGTTAAAGATGGTCCGCGCCGGCACCGTTGTTAATTTCTTCTATATTAAAGGGCACTGAGGTGGGCCTGCACCATTTTGTATGGCACTGGACTCGTCTCGCAAAGATCCCTCATCAGGGAAAAAGGGGGAGAGCCCAGGAGTGGTTTTGTTTTATTGTGTGTATGTGTGTATGTGTCGGGGGGGGGGGGGGGGAAGAGGGGGCGCTGATGGTGGCCTTATTTTTTAAATGAAACAAATGAAAACAAACGGATGAAAGGGGAAGAGCGGATTGGGGCAGATTTTCAAAGGGTTATGCGCATAACCCCCAAAAAGCTGCCCCTTCCACCCCCTGCACGCGCCGAGCTTATCTTGCATAGGCTTGGCGGCGTGCAAGCCCCGGGACACGCGTAAGTCCCGGGGCTTTCCTGGGAGGCGTGTCGGGGGCATGTCGGGGGCGTGCCACGGCTGGTGCGTCGTCGGGGAGCGTTATGGGGGCGGGGCCACGGGCGTGGTTCCGGCCCAGGGGTGTTCCGGGGGCGTGGCCTCAGCCTCCGGACCAGCCCCTGGACTGGAACATTGTGCGCCGGCAGCTGGCCGGCGCGCGCAAGTTACGTCTGCCTCAGGCAGGTGTAACTTGTAAAATAAAGGTACGGGGGGGGAATTAGTTAGGGCTACCGGGTGGGTTAGATAGGGGAAGGGAGGGGAAGGTGGGGGGCGCCGGAAGGAAAGTTCCCTCCGAAGCCGCTCCCATTTATAACTTGCGCGCAACTTGCGCCTGCCCAGAGGCAGGCGCAAAAGGTAATACAAATTTTTTGAGAGGGGTTAGAGTAGGGCTAGGGGGGAAAGGTTAGGGTAAGGGGTGGGGAGGTCAGGTTAGGGGGAAGGGAAGTTCCCTCACAGGCTGCTCCGATTTCGGGGAAGGCAGCGTGGCTCGGTGCACAAGTTATAAAATCGGGTGTATATGTGCGTGCATGTTATAAAATCTACCCCAATGTCTGCATACACTCCTACTAAAAACTCATGCAAAAGGGGTTTATTCATTTTTCCTAAGGTATGCAGAGCACATGATCAGGAAATAGATGAAGAC
Source organism: Rhinatrema bivittatum (assembly GCF_901001135.1). NCBI lineage: Eukaryota > Metazoa > Chordata > Amphibia > Gymnophiona > Rhinatrematidae > Rhinatrema > Rhinatrema bivittatum. The sequence continues at coordinate 8,394,647 of NC_042621.1, read as the reverse complement.
ATCAGGCGATGCAAGGCAGACGAAGACTCAGGATGCTGCAGGACAGACGAAGACTCAAGGCATGGCAAGGTATGGACAGGCAAGGCAGGGCAAAGCATGGGAAGACAGGCAAGGCAAGGCTAAAACCAATGGTTAAAAGTCCAGAACCTCCAGGCAAACAATGTCCATTCTGGCACCCTACTCAGCCCAGCCGGGCAGAGTCGCGGACCACACGAGAAGGCGTCAGAGCCACGGAAATCCAAGGACAGGAACAGGCAGGCAACCAGGTCCCTCGGGCGCCCTACACAGTACAGCCGGACTGGTCGCGGACCACACTGAAGGACAGGACCTGTCCAGGGAAGGAAGACATCAAGCAAGAACATCAAGGCAGACTCAGGAACAATCCAAAAAATAACAAAGGGACAACCTTATACCTTTTTTGTTTTAGACTCAGGAACAAGGCAGGCCAGACAAGAGGTGAGAGGACTCCATGGCACCGTCAGATGGAATGACCCACCAGCACCCTACACAGTCCAGCTGGACTGGTCGCAAACCACTGGGCCACTACGCGCCCTACCCAATCCAGCCGGGCTGGTCGCGGACCACAAGGGATGGGTCAGCGGAGCTGTAGACCTCAGGAAACAGACAGGCATCAGGACATCAGGAAACAGACGGACATCAGGACATCATGGAACATTGAAGACATTGGAGCAGAGACCGGAACATGGAACAATGACGAAGACACGGGATCCCACACGGTACAGAGAGCCTAGGAGGAGAAGCAGACATGGAGTCCTAAGGAGGACTAACTCCTTGCAAAGGCAACGAAGGACTGAAGATTGAAGCTTTTTATACTGCAGGATGAGGCAGATCCATTGATGACATCAGTGGTGCACCACTCCTTTGCTGTCCCTTTAAGAAGGAAAGGAAGACGCGGCCTCGCCCCCTAGGAGGAAGCAGGAAGCAGTGCAGGACCCTGGACAGCAGACGTGCTGCACAGGAAGATGCAGAGCTGAAGCAGGAGCTGAAGATAGGCCTCAGGGCAGGCCCCGATGTGGGAGACAGCTCCCTGCCACTGAAGAACAGTTGATGGCGGCTCCAAGCCGCAAGAAGACCCCGGGGGCTGCGGCCTCTGGGTCGCATTGAAGAAGTGATGTCAGTGGCCTCCGGGCTGCGGTGCAAGCTAAAGTCCGCAGCTCCCTGCCACGGCGAAGAAAACAGGCACAGCCTCGGGCAGCCGCAGGAGCGGCAAGATGGCGGCCTCAGGACCGCGGAGGCAGGACCAGAGCGGCTCCATGCCGCAAGGAAGATCCCCGGCGCGGCTTCTGCTGCGCCGGCACGTTGGCAGCCTCCTCCTGCTGCAGGAAATCCTGGCACAGCTCTTGCCATGCCGGCAAGACGACATTGGGGGTCGGGTTGGGCTGGCCGAAAAGAGGGTAAGAGCCTGCTTGCGGCCCTGCCGCGAGCAGGATCACAACACTGGCATAGTGCCTGCCCTTCCCTTCATATTTTTATGTTGCTTATAGTTTTACAGCATCTTCAAGCCATAAACTCTAATATAGATCTTTATTTTTTATTTTTACTTGTGACTTGTAGTTGAAATCTTCTAGTATAGATGACTCATTAATTTGCCGGTGTGAAAGGTGCATGTTACTGCTGCTGTTTATTTAATAAGAGGACTGAAATAACTTAGCACAATTCTTTGGTACACCGATTGAAAAGATAACATTTAGGTCAACAGAAAGTCAGAGACTGGACCTCTATGTAGCATGTGTCACTTGTCTCCATGGAAGAGTTATGTGAATAATACTTATCTTAGGCACCATAATACATTCCTGATTATTATTTGTCTTCAAAACTGAAATTGTTACTATTGTTCTTTTCAACATGGTAGAGACTCTACAGACCATTATGACAGAAGCATCTTAACCTCGTGACATGCCTTCCCTGAGTATCATCTTCTGCCCTTATGCTAACAGCATTTGGCTTGGTCCGTTTGCTTATATATGAGATGATGTTCATTACAGAATACAGATGCAATGGCAGGAGGACAGAGTAAGCGGATTATCACCATTCAGGCCACTGCTAGTGCTTATAGGCAATTCTTGCCGAAAAAAATGGTTATTAAATATAGAGATGGGATTTTGTTTTGCTGTTTTGGCTTAGCACAACATTTGACAGAAAGGGAAAGAAAATGGAAATTCAAAGATTCTTTACAAATGACTATGATCAAGTTGATTGACAATATGGGATATCCATTATCACCATGGAATCTATAATCACAGTTTAGAAATACGATAATCATTTTTTCTTTTTTTTGGGGGGGGGGGGGGGGGGGGGATGCAGGTGCGATTTAAGGGTTTATGTGATTTCTTGTTGATGTCTATGGAAAACCAATTGAGGCTCTGGAAATGAGCCCTTAAGTAGCCCAAGAACACTAGTAGGAAATCACAATTTGGAAACGAATGAAGCTGAAATAGAATCAATTCTCAGTGCCCAAGTCTATGTGCTGGAAAATAGGAAATCTGGATCAAAAAAAGGAAAAAAGCATATGAAACAGAAGCTTTCATCACTATTAAAGACGCTGAGCTAGATTTTAAAAGCCTTGCTCACGCAAAAATGGAAACAACAAAGAAGTGGATGCCACAAAGAAGTCTTTTTCAATTCTTTAATGGTGGAGATGTATGAAACTTGTTAAAAACTGCCCGACTCTGGCCGAGTTTCGCCACATATAGTGGCTGCCTCAGGGGCTATAAAAAGACATATATATGAAAAACATCAATAAATCATAAATACATAAAAAAATCATAAAATTATTAAAACTCAGACAAAACACCTTAAATGTTAATAAATAAAAATATAAATAAGATTAAAATTATAAATACAAACAAACAATATTCGATTGCATGAATGCAGCAAATATGAAAACAGAAAAATTCGAAGTGACAGTGGAAATGAAAGGAAGAGCATGTTTAGCAACATCAATCTAAAAAAGAGGTACCTGCAAGGTTTGTTCACAAAGAAATAAAATAAATACCTTAATTGTAAACACATTGACAACTGCAAATAGGAATTTTCAGAAAGCATCCGCAATGCACATATCTGTAAAAAATAAAATCTCAATTTAAAGACGTGCCAACAGGCGTTTTTTAAAAAAGTGCTAAGACGATTCCAATATAAATATGACACACCTTAATTGGAGTCAATTGTGCTTAAAATTCTATCGGGTCCATTGGTCAATGGTGCCGTATACTGAAAGAGGATCCGAAAAATGTCAATATAAATATCTATCTAAATATAGATGTATGACAACTCATAAGAATATATTAAAATTAAATAGTGAATAAATCTACATATCATATACACACTTAGATTAATGGTGGAGACGTATCTTCCTTTCATTTCCACTGTCACTTCGAATTTTTCTGTTTTCATATTTGTTGTATTCATGCAATCGAATATTGTTTGTTTGTATTTATAATTTTAATCTTATTTATATTTTTATTTATTGACATTTAAGGTGTTTTGTCTGAGTTTTAATAATTTTATGATTTTTTTATGTATTTATGATTTATTGATGTTTTTCATATATATGTCTTTTTATAGCCCGTGAGGCAGCCACTGTATGTGGCGAAACTCGGCCAGAGTCGGGCAGTTTTTAACAAGTTTCATACGTCTCCACCATTAAAGAATTGAAAAAGACTTCTTTGTGGCATCCACTTCTTTGTTGTTTCCATTTTTGCGTGAGCAAGGCTTTTAAAATCTAGCTCAGCGTCTTTAATAGTGATGAAAGCTTCTGTTTCATATGCTTTTTTCCTTTTTTTGATCCAGATTTCCTATTTTCCAGCACATAGACTTGGGCACTGAGAATTGATTCTATTTCAGCTTCATTCGTTTCCAAATTGTGATTTCCTACTAGTGTTCTTGGGCTACTTAAGGGCTCATTTCCAGAGCCTCAATTGGTTTTCCATAGACATCAACAAGAAATCACATAAACCCTTAAATCGCACCTGCATCCCCCCCCCCCCCCCCCCCCAAAAAAAGAAAAAATGATTATCGTATTTCTAAACTGTGATTATAGATTCCATGGTGATAATGGATATCCCATATTGTCAATCAACTTGATCATAGTCATTTGTAAAGAATCTTTGAATTTCCATTTTCTTTCCCTTTCTGTCAAATGTTGTGCTAAGCCAAAACAGCAAAACAAAATCCCATCTCTATATTTAATAACCATTTTTTTTCGGCAAGAATTGCCTATAAGCACTAGCAGTGGCCTGAATGGTGATAATCCGCTTACTCTGTCCTCCTGCCATTGAATCTGTATTCTGTAATGAACATCATCTCATATATAAGCAAACGGACCAAGCCAAATGCTGTTAGCATAAGGGCAGAAGATGATACTCAGGGAAGGCATGTCACGAGGTTAAGATGCTTCTGTCATAATGGTCTGTAGAGTCTCTACCATGTTGAAAAGAACAATAGTAACAATTTCAGTTTTGAAGACAAATAATAATCAGGAATGTATTATGGTGCCTAAGATAAGTATTATTCACATAATTCCTCCATGGAGACAAGTGACACATGCTACATAGAGGTCCAGTCTCTGACTTTCTGTTGATCTAAATGTTATCTTTTCAATCGGTGTACCAAAGAATTGTGCTAAGTTATTTCAGTCCTCTTATTAAATAAACAGCAGCAGTAACATGCACCTTTCACACCGGCAAATTAATGAGTCATCTATACTAGAAGATTTCAACTACAAGTCACAAGTAAAAATAAAAAATAAAGATCTATATTAGAGTTTATGGCTTGAAGATGCTGTAAAACTATAAGCCACATAAAAATATGAAGGGAAGGGCAGGCACTATGCCAGTGTTGTGATCCTGCTCGCGGCAGGGCCGCAAGCAGGCTCTTACCCTCTTTTCGGCCTCTTTTCGGCCAGCCCAACCCGACCCCCAATGTCGTCTTGCCGGCATGGCAAGAGCTGTGCCAGGATTTCCTGCAGCAGGAGGAGGCTGCCAACGTGCCGGCGCAGCAGAAGCCGCTCTGGTCCTGCCTCCGCGGTCCTGAGGCCGCCATCTTGCCGCTCCTGCGGCTGTCCGAGGCTGTGCCCCTGAGGCAGCCACTATATGTGGCGAAACTCGGCCAGAGTTGGGCAGTTTTTAACAAGTTTCATACGTCTCCACCATTAAAGAATTGAAAAAGACTTCTTTGTGGCATCCACTTCTTTGTTGTTTCCTTACGGCGCTATTGGATCGCCTACCTTGCTGTTTTTTGCTCACGCAAAAAATGGAGCCACATATGTCCAGAAAATGTAGGCAGAAAAGGACAGGGTATGGGCGTTCCAGTACTGACGCCTGTAACCTCTAATTTTCCTCAGCCAGTGCACCTACCAGTTTAATTTTGCTACAGCTCCTCATTAGCAGGCCGATACAGTACAGTGCTGTCCGACAGAGCGCACTGTTAACCCACCATTGGACGCGCGTTTTCGACGCGCTAGCGTTACCCCTTATTCAGTTAGGGGCTGAAAACGCGTGTCCAACCCCTCCGAACCTAATAGTGCCCGCAACATGCAAATGCATGTTGATGGCCCTATTAGGTATTCCCGCGCGATTCAGAAAACAAAATGTGCAGCCAAGCCGCACATTTTGCTTTCAGAAATTTGCGCCTACCCAAAGGTCGGCGCTAATTTCTTTGGGCACCAGGAAAGTGCACAGAAAAGCAGTAAAAACTGCTTTTCTGTGCACCCTCCGACTTAATATCATGGTGATATTAAGTCAGAGGTACCGAAAGTTTCCAAAAGTAAAAAAAAAAATAATTGGAAGTCGGCCTGCGGCTGTCGGGTTGAAAACCGGACACTCAGTTTTGCCAGCGTCCGGTTTCCGAGCCCGTGGCTGTCAGCAGGCTCGAGAACCGACGCCGGCAAAATTGAGCGTCGGCTGTCAAACCCGCTGACAGCCGCCGCTCCTGTCCAAAAGGAGGCGCTAGGGACGCACTAGTGTCCCTAGCGCCTCCTTTTGCCTGTTTTTACTGCCGGGCCTCATTTGAATAGAGAATCGCGCGCACAGGGGAGTGGCCTGTGCGCGCGCTGGACTTTACTTTATCGGCCCGTTTGTGAGGGAGTCCAGCAGGGGGAGGGCGGAGAGAGAGATACTCTTTATAGGGCTCAGCTTGACACTCAATATGTGCACCATCGAAAAGGGGCACTTTGATTCGAGATGAGTTTTCAGGAAGAGGGTTGAGGTTTCAGGGATGGTGTTACAGAAGCATTCAGAGGTATTCATTGTAAAATTGACATCATTAAAGAATATTAGACCTTATAAGCAATGAAAACTAACAAGAGAAGTTGATTTATACCATGCAGCTAACAGACAGGCCGATTCGGTAACAGTCACTCTCCTGTGCGCACGATTCAGTATTTAAATGAGGGCCCCCGGTAAAAACAGGCGCTAGGGACACTAGCGCGTCCCTAGCGCCTCTTTTTTGACAGGAGCGGTGGCTGTCAGCGGGTTTGACAGCTGACGCTCAATTTTGTCGGCATCGGTTCTCAAACCCGCTGACAGCCACGGGTTCGGACACCGGACACCGGCAAAATTGAGCGTCCGGTTTTCAACCCACGAGCCGCGGGCCGATTTGAAATTTTTTTTTTTTAATTTTGAATAATTTTTTACTTTGGGACCTCTTAATATCGCCATAATATTAAGTTGGAGGGTGTATAGAAAAGCAGTTTTTACTGCTTTTCTGTGCACTTTCCCGGTGCCGGCAGAAATTAACGCCAGCCTTTGGGTAGGCGCTAATTTCTGAAAGTAAAATGTGCAGCTTGGCTGCACATTTTACTTAGTGAATCGCGCGGGAATAACTAATAGGGCCATCAACATGCATTTGCATGTTGCGGGTGCTATTAGTTTCGGGGAGGGTTGGATGTGCGTTTTCGATGCGCTATTACCCCTTACTGAATAAGGGGTAAAGCTAGCGCGTCAAACACGCATCCAAACGCGGGTTAACAGTGCGCTCCGCCGGAGTGCACTGTAGTGTATCGGCCTGAGAGACTATAAGGACTAAAACTCTTTAACAATGTCAATTATACAATGAATACCTCTGAATGTTTCTGTAACACTACCCCCAAACCCCAACCCACCTCCTGAAAGGCCCGGCGATGCGCATAAAGCCCCGGGACACATGTAAGTCCCGGGGCTTGCAAAAAGGGGCAGGGAGGGGGGCGGGATTGGGTGGGGCAGGGCAGGGCGGGGTCAGGCTCCCTGCACAGCAGCAGAGGCAGGCGCAAAAGGTAAAACACATTTTTTGAGGGGCGGTTAGAGTAGGGCTGGGGGGGGGGGGGGAAAGGTTAGGGGAAGGGGTGTGAAGGTCAGGTTAGGGGGAAGGGAATGGGGGAAGGAACGGGAAAGGCAGTGCGGCTCGACATGTGCAAAACCGGGTGTGCATGTGCGCACGCCAGGTAGCGCGCGCACATGTAAGCCATGTGCGGATGTCATAAAATCTACCCCTATGTGTATTCTTTATAAAATAGTGCCTATCTCTGCACGCAATGCGATTTGCGCGCGGCTCTTCTAAAATCTCCCCGTAAGATAGGAATGTCTGCATATCTGGAAGTGTATCATTATTATAGTGCAATTACTCCTATAATCCAATTTTTCCTAGATTGTGTTAGCACTAATCTTCTTGCAACTAATGAACATTTAGTTGATCCTGGAGCACTAATAAGTACAAGATACAGAAGAGGTAAATGTCAGGCCCCAATGACTCCCTAATTCATGATCTCAGATGGAATCTGTGGAGCGTATCATCACAGTACTTAGGAGGGGGCTGAAGTGAGCCACCATTTCCCCTTGTTGCACGGAGGCTTAACTAATTGACTTAAGTAGGAGATAATCCTTGGAAGGCTATGAAACCGAAGGATAAGGATGATTACGTAGCCAGATATGGTGTAGCAAGGTGGTGGGCTGGCAGCAATGCCACAGGGACTTTCTCTTTAAGGCAAATGATATGTGTGGGTTGTTTGTTTTTTTTTTAATTTTGTGTGTAATGGGGAAAATGCTTAGTACTTAGACCCCCCCGTATCATTAATTATTTCTATTAATAAAAGGGGAGGGGGAGCATGTTAGAGGGTGATGAGGCATCTGTTCCCGCCACAGAGTTTGAGTTGGATTGTAATTGATTCTACCAAGACCCATGACATTCAAAGGGCAAATCTTGTCACTCTAGGCGCTCTCCCTGTCGAACAACAGATGTGTATGTATTGACACTGCAGAACCTTTCAGAGTCGAACATGAATTCGAGTCATGATCCTTAACTTTGGTAAAAGTCTGGCTTAGCACGTACAGTATATTACAGAGGTTATGTCCTCTCAGTGGGCTAAAAATGTGAAATATCTCCTACTTTGATTTGGTTGTTTTACATATATCTTTCAATTAAATCACTTTCAGATAGTTTTACTTTTATTTCTTTCTGGAAGTAATGATGTATCTCTTAAGAAACAAATTAATCAATGTAACACAGTTCATCAAGTAGGTTAAGGTTAATTTGTCAGTCTCTTCTGACAGGAGTTTGGGTACCTGACAAACACTGTGAACTTCATTTCGGAAATCCACTTACTGTTCTGCTCAGCTAACAAGACTTTGATTTAACATTCCATTACAAAAAATAATCCTTTCTGCAGAGCAGTAAAGAACTGGATTAGTACAATTTACAGCTTCATCTTGAAACCCATATATGGCTTCTGCTGGGCAAAAGGGACACATTTTTTGATTTATTATTTTTTGATGTGCTTTAAAGCTATCTTGCTTCAGTCCCTTAAGAACTGAAAATCTTAGGCTGCAATTTCAAAAGACAGCAGACTAAATGCCCAAAGAACTGGTCCAGCTGTCTACTTATATTGCTCATTCACACACTTATTTTTTCCAAAATGCTTAAAAGTCTAAGTTGTGCAGTTGGTAGAGAGAGTGACTGAGAAGGATGATCTTGAACAGTTGCTCAAGCTTGTCTCTTCCGTACTTTTGAAAACTCTCATATCTACTTGCCTGCCAGGCGTATGTATGATGAATCACTTAATTTCCTGTTTTGCTTCCCTAGTGAGGAATGCTATTTTATATATATGTAACTTACTACAGGGATGAGCAAACCTGGCCATTGGGATCCATCAACCGATCACATTGTCAGGTTAAGTGAAATGTGCAAGTCAACTCAATTCTTGGCCTACATGTATTCAAATACCATATATCCGATGCATGTTCAGTAAGGATGCCCTGAAAACAAGACTGGTTAGTAGCCCCGACTGTTTCCTACCTGTTTACTCTGTGATCTAATAGCACAGTTTCTCAAAGTGTCCCATCCTAATATTTCTTGTATATCCCCCTTTCTTCCTATGCAGATTATTTGGTCTTTGTAAAAAAGTTATCTTTTACCTTTGCATTAATCTTTCATTGTATCCCTTTACTGTTTTCACATGCAGGCCTTCCTACTCCTGCACTAGTTAATATGACTCTTGATTTTTCAGTGAATATTCTGGGTTCTTACACTATTCTTGTCACACTGTAAGATTCAATGTGAAATCATTTCCATTTGAGTTCAAGCTTAATCCAGATTTTGTAATAATTATAATAATATTAATAATTTTGTATTTTTAGGCTGCCTTTCCAATTTTAGCTCAAGGTGGTTTCCCACATTTTTTCAAGGTGGTTTCCCTCATTTTTCAGTTGTGAGTTGATTTCAAAACTCCATACACAGAAATCAGGCACTCCTGGAATAAGGAACCCAAGAGTGACTGTACTTCCCTGTGTGGAACTGGTTATTCCAGTACTTGGTTTATTCCTTTGGGAGCAAGAGGGAACAAAGATGTTTTTTAATTTTTGGATCCCTCCTAAACTAGTTTGGGAATACTGAGGATTGGGTGAAGGAAAGGATTCCAATTGCCTTACAACCCCTCTCTTAGATGGTTGGATTAAATTGGGGAGGGATTTTTGGTTCTTTTGTACATAGAGGATATTATAACGTACTGTTGCGCTGTGGATGGGAGAGAGCACCAGGGGGTGCTGTCCAGGGTAGGGTGAGAGATGTGTGCCCTTGTGGTGAAACATCTTTACCCTGAGCCTCGACCGGACCTGCATGCTTCCTTGAGACCACCAACGCAATGGTGGTCTCTGAATGGTCCTCCGACCATTCCAAGCCCTTTCGGACTGCCGCTAGGGAGCGGCGGGAAGCAGCAGGCCGGACAGAGGACAAGGCAGATGAAAACATCAGGCGTGGCAAGGCAGACGAAGACTCAGGACATTGCAGGGCAGATGAAGACTCAAGGCATGGCAAGGTATGGACAGGCAAGGCAGGGCAGAGCAAGGCATGGCAAGCAAGGCATGACAAGGCAAGACTAAAACCAATAGTTAAAAGTCCAGAACTTCCAGGCAGACAATGTCCATTCTGGCGCTCTCCTCATCCCAACCAGGCAGAGTCGCGGACCACACGAGAAGGCATCAGAGCCACAGAAATCCAAGGACAGGAAAGGGCAGGCAACCCGGTCCCTCAGGCACCCTACACAGTCCAGCCGGACTGGTTGCGGACCACACTGCAGGACAGGACCTGTCCAGGGAAGGACATATCAGGCAAGAACATCAAGGCAAGGCAGACATCAAGGTTACGGACATCAAGGCAGACTGACAAGGGAAGAGATGACTCCTCGGCGCCGTCTGATGGAAAAGCCCACCAGCACTCTACACACCCCAGCCGGGGTGCTTACAAACAACTGGGCCACTACACGCCCTACCAGCTCAGCCGGGCTGGTCATGGACCATGAGGGATGGGTCAGGCGGAGCTGAAGACATCTGGAACAGACGAACATCTGGACATCAGGAACGGATGGACGACTGGACATCAGGAACATCAAGGAAATGCAGAGACTGGAACATGGACAACGACGAAGACATGGAATCCCACACGGAACAGAGTGCCTAGGAGGAGAAGCAGACATGGAGTCCTAAGGAGGACTTACTCCTTGCGAAAGCGAGGAGGGAATGACGGTGGAAGCCTTTTGTAGGCTGAAGCAGGAAACACCCAGGGAGGAGCTTACAGGTGGGACCAGAGGGACTACTCCCTCCTGGCCCTTTAACTCTGGAGGAGAGATGCGGGCCAGCCCCTTAGGAGGAAGCAGGAAGCAGTGCAGGACCCTGGACAGCGGCCCTGCTGCACAGGAAGATGCTGAGCCGAAGCAGGAGCTGAAGGTAGGGCAGGCCCCGATGCAAGCACAACGTCTGACCACTGAGGAGGAACTGCCAGTGGCTCCAGTTGTCAGGCGAGACCGGGGATGGTAGGCCTCATCCCCGCGGGAGGCAAGGTAGGCGTCGGTGGCCTCTGGGCCACATGGGAATCAGTAGCGCAGCTTCGGCCACGCAGGGGGAAGGCTGGTGGCCTCCGGGCTGCAAGGAATGCAGCAACGCGGCTCCAGCCGCGAGGGACTGCATCAGCAGCCTCCAGGCCACACAGGATAATGCAGTGCAGCTCTGGCCGCGGAAGGGAGCCCCAGCTCCTGCCGCACCAGCACAATAGCAGCCTCCTGCCGCTGCAGGGAACCCAGGCCAGCTCCTGCCTGTTATTATTTGGATGGATCCCTGGACCTGTGGATCCCTGGACCTGTGGCAGATGACCACGCCCACGGGGGGAAGTCCCGTGAGGGGCCACAGGCCAGGCTCAGCGTAGGAGACACACATACACTAGTTCTTTTATTATACAGGATTGGTGAGCCACCAGAGGTGGCAGTAGTGAGCTGGAAAATAGCCCGGTTGGGCTTGTAGTCCCTCAGGCTCTGGAACAGCGATCCCACAATGGTTGTGCTGTAATGGAGAGAACTGAGATTGTGAGTAGTAGCAGGATATGCAGAGTTTAGGAATAGAGCCTCGTTGGTAATGTACTCACGCACCGGTCTCTCAGTGTGGAGCACAGAGGCTGGAGTAAAGGCAGGCACTTGAGGAGCGAGTACCTGGTTCCAGGGAATAGCTCTGAGAGAGAGAGATGGTAACTCACAGATGTTGTGGTGTCTTCCTGGCAGAAGTGGAGTCCAAGTAGCGAGTCCAGGAACATGGGCCCTCGAGGAGCGAGTACTGGTTCTAGACTGCGACCTGAAAGATAAGAAAGAGAGAGAGGCCCCTGAGGAGTGGGTACCCCAATAGAGTAGGTACGAAGGAGACAGAGTTGCAAGGTACGGAGAGCAAATCCCATCCGTCGGAAACCTGGAACGGAAACCTTTGCTAACTCGTAAGCTAACAATTGCGTAGGCCTATTATATCCTGGATGCATGACGTCATCACAGGGGGACGCCCCTGAGGTTCACGCCACTGAAGGTACTTGAAGCAGGGCCGCACGGCGCGCGCGTCCTAAGGCAGCTGAACAGCATGGCGGGAGGCAGCACCCAAGCCGGTCCAGGGACGCCAGAGAGGACGGCAGGCAGACGCCGTGGCAGCCAAATGTCCGTCAACCGCAGGAGGAGTCGCCAAAGAGGTAAGGAGGGCGGAGTGGAGACGTCGGGCAGCGACAGTCGTAACTCTGCCATGCCGGAAGGATGACGACAGGGGTCGGGCCAGCTTTCCTGAAGAAGGGTGAAAGCCTGCTCACGGCCCTGTCGCGAGCAGGATCGCAACACGTACTTAACAATTAAGGGGGGGGTCATTTTGTAACAGCCCACATAACAAAGTCAACAATTCATGCCTAAGTTATACTGGTTTTTAAAGCAAACTTGCATTTGTATGTTCACTTTGAAAATTATCTCACCAAAACTGCCCACACACACTCACACCTGCTAATTTATGGAAAAGATATGTTCAGGAAAATCTATGTGCATAATTTTGAAAATCCAAATTTATCACATAAATTGAAACCACTCCCTGGCTCTGCCTCCAGGAATGCCGCCACTCAATCCAGGTAAACTTGCACACATGCAGGGAATACCCATGTATGTATGTTTACCTGCTATTGAGTGGGCAATTTGACAAAAAGCACCATTTTACCAGTGGAAATGCCTTTGAAAATTACCCTCTTATTGTGTATGATTGTATTTTATATTTGATTAAAATCCATTTTGAGTTCTTATGAAGGAAAGCAGGATATGAAATGGAAAAATGATATACAGAATTTATTCTCATCTCCTAGTATGAACACCTGCAGCAGTGAGTTAAGCGTGAATGCACATTCACTAGGGGGGTAGCAGTGTGAGTGGAAACAGGTAACTTATACAGCAGCACGTTCTCTACCAAGAGTATGTGAGCATAAAATTAAAATAATTGTGAAGCAGTAGAAAGAATAATAAGTAGTGATGGAGTGGGGGTTGGGCATGGACATAAGCAACTCGACTAAAGAAATAGGTTTTTTTTCTAAGGCAGGTATCTAATTAGCTCAATGGTTTTGTCCCTGGTTTGATGCTAGAAGGTTGTAGGTTCAAATCCCAGAACATTTCAGTTATAAGTATAGTCTGCACCCTGCAAATATGGGTCTTTTCTAGAATTCCTGTTTTAAGCTCTAGATAATTACTATGTTGTGTGTTGTTTTATATGCCCTGCTTAAGAGTCTTATACATTTTATAGAAGCATTTCTGAATAATGAACTGAATTAAGATCATAATTGTAGACAACATGCTCCTAGCATTGGTGCTGTTTTCCATGTCTCTAGTACCTAGGTTGCAGTGAGTTGATGGATGCTAGGATTAAAATGCCCACCCTGTTCATTCCTAACCTTTTGCATTGACTTGTACCATGCAGACAGCCGGAAAGCATCAACTTGAGTGGGAATCCATGGGCACATGGTTAATCACCACATAAAAGAAGAGACATCAAAGTTTTGTTCCAGTGTAAAAATTGCAAAATTGCTCCAGCCTTGCCACAATATTCCCCTCCCCCCCCCCCATGAATATATTGGGTGGTTTTCATTGCTAATTCTGGAAACTTTTTAGAGTAGAGCAAACCTTTAAAACCTCTGTTCTAAATAGACTTAGGGAAGGCATCAGAGCATATTATTTCATTTAGATGTGTGAAGTCCCTACATTTTTCCTTCATGCTTTGCTCAGCTATAATCATATTATATTTTGGGGGGGAAGATAGGAAATAGATGATCTTTAACAAAGGAATTTTATTTGCTGATTTAAATATATAGGACTCAATTTAATTTTGTCTTCACTGGCACTATTTAATTATAATAATTGTAGGCTTGTTTCAGCTAAATATTTCAGGAAGTTCAGTGAAGCTTTTTAATTTAATTATGCACAGTTCACACAGAATACAACTACTGAGAGAAAATGAAGACTAGTCCTTTCTGAAGCAAAAACACATGTTTTGCAGTGATAAGATTTGATGGTTATGTTTGTTGAAGAAGCCAAAGAACCTGCAGTATGATGGAAATCCGTAGATGTGGCCTGGGGAATAATAAGCATGACTAACTGAAGATAAGTCATTCATATAGTGCTATCATGGACCTCATCGTTTACTTTATAATTAAAAAGTGGAAAAATGAATACATTTTGTAGGCCTCTGCCTGGCAGAACAATTAACCAGTATGCTTGTCATAAAGAGCACATGCCCATTGCAACTCAATGCAGAATTCAAGGAAAGGCACTAGAATAAAAATCACAAGTGTTTTTAAAAAGTTGATGCATTTTATTAAGATATTGGTAGATTTCTCAGACTGGCTTCTGCATAAGCTGTAGGACATTGTTTTCATGTTGATTGCTGGTGTGGTGGTCTCTGTTTCCCTTAATAAAACTGTAAAAATAATCAAATCAGTCTATCTCATAGTGGTCAAACCACTTACCTTTATTCAATATATGTGTACACAGAGGCTTGCTGCCACAAAACGTTCAGGAAGCAATGCCTACCTTTGCACCTACAATTCAGCTTTAAATACACTTTCTCACATCTGCTTTTTACATATAAGGCAAGGCATTTAGAATTATCCTATAAAATGACAGTTTCTCTAGTCTCAAATTAATGAATTAATTTGCTTTATATATCTAGAAAAAGAGGAACTGCATCATTGTACTATTGGCTGTCAAAAAGAAGAACTGCAGTATTTTGCTCATTAATATTCATTAATCATAGGTGCAGCTAAACTTATGGAATCCTAACAGTCTTTTAAGAAGTAAACAACTACTGGTTCTAACTGGTTATATTCTTACTTATTTCCATGTGCTTGTTTCATAGCCCTCTATCACATGTCCAGCCTTTAGCAGTTTCTGCATTATTTAATTATATAGAAGAAAGAGGAACATTTCTAACTGTGTAGTCTTGGCCTTGTTAGCCTCAATGCATGAATACACCTGGGATCTTAATCATAGATTCCCTCTAGATCTGACAACTCCTCCCTTTTGATGCATTCCAGTTGACAAGAAACCTAAATTTCTGTGGATGGAGCCATTTGCAAGCAATGGATTTCAGGAAGCTCAGGAATATCAGGAAGGTGATGCCACATAATCTCATCAGAGTCTAGAACAAAGGTTGCCTCTGAGTCAGACTTGCTAAGAGGCTTTCAATTGTTGAGGCGGGTACAAGGTGGGGTAGAAGGATAGGTAATCAGAGACATGCAGTTGGCAGTTGTCATAAGGGCACTCTTCCTGCAGTAAGACAAAAAGCAATGGAGCAAGAAACAACATGGCAAAAGGAACACCTTAACAACAGCAACAATAATGAAAATATAAGCAATCCACTTTCCCAGACCCCCAAATCAAGATCCTATTCCCAAGAAATCCCAGTCCCAAGCTTCTGCCCCTCCTCCCTTAGTTCATGGGCTTGCTTAGTCAAATCCTTCTAAGTGATGCTGCTGCATTGGATTTCCCACTTTGGTCCACATAGGTGCAGCAGGAAGTACTGATGACTTGACAGACTCTTCCCTCTTTGGTCAGTAGAATATCAAGGACCATATGATTCCTGATAATGAAGACATCTCTAACTGTAAGGTCTGGATGGAAAAGGTGATTTCATTGGCAATCTTTTCTATAACTGAGGATAAATTGAGAACAGAATGTTCTAGTTCATTGATTCCAACTGAGGGAAAAACTCTATGAAAGAACCACATATATCTACTCTGTTGCAAAGGTGGATCTTTGTATTCAGCTTTCACTTCATGGGACTCATTTTTCCTAACTGTCCTATGTAGATGAATGTCAGGATGTTTGGAGTTAGTTTGGTGTTTCTCAACAGGGTGAACAGCGAATCTGGGAAGGACATAGCCAAAGGTGAAGTGGGAGGTCATATTAGCATATAGTCTTTTATAGACCATATTTTCAGTTATTGCCATTGACTTGTCCAACCTTCCCGGATTCTAAGATATATTGCCTTTGCTCCATATCCAACTTGCCCATTCTCCTTTGGATTGAAAGGGATTAATGGGTGACTTATTCAGGCCCAGAGACCTAAGAAAGATGACTGAGGCTGAAGAGATATGTTAACTGGTATAGTACAGTTCTGGGAAGCCATGGTTCTATTAGGCATATCCAGGAAGTTGACATTTATCAGGAATTCTTATAAATGTCAATTGGGGTATGAGCTGCAAAATCATAATGTGGTCCATAAATTGGCCACTGGGGAAAGCACAACTTGCAGGTAGTATTCTTAGTTTATCCATTGTGGAGTATATATCTTCCATCTGGGTAACCATAAAGACAGATTGGATAGTCATCAGAGGAGTTTACCAAAGTTGAAGAAGTCTGAGTGACCTTTAATGGCTTGAAGTACCACTCAGCAGTCTCTGAGATTTCAGCCAAAATGATTGGTTCAAGGGGAACAGGCTTTGAGTGTCGCAGTCCAGCGTGTCTTTTGACATGCTTTATTTATTCAATTCTTTATTTATTCAATTTCCTTTACATTTTTCAAGAAAACCATCTTGAATTAGAAAAAGAATGAAAAAAATTACACATTAGAAAATAAAAGAGGAAATAATAATTTAGTTCTTCAATTCCATAAGCCTACTATAGATGATCCAGTCACAATTGAATAAGTAGACCCAAAAGGAAAAATTAAAGTAACAAGAGCAGTGGTACAGCGGGTATACATAATATTTAGGGCACACAATCTTCTGGAGGAGGATCAGGTTGAATTAAATTATCACCCTCAGATTGCAAGCAGGCTTATCACAGAGAAAGAAGGTTAATTGAGAAGGATTAAAAAAAACATAAGAGACCCTTATATTTAACACAACATTTACATAGGAATTTTAGGACAAACAAAGCCCCAATCTGCAGAGCTCTAGGTCTCCTTTTCTGTGTTGCCCAAGACACATCTGGATAAACTCTTATATTTAGATGAAAAAAAGTTTCAGTGCGATGCTTGAAGTATAATCTCAAAACCCATTCATAGTCAAATTCAAGTGCAAAAGTGACCACCATAGTGGCCGCTTCTACTAATGCACTGTCTGAAGTCTCCAGCAACTGAGAAGCATCCAAATTTGTTGTCAGGAAATCCATACCCTGGGAAATTTTTCTCATTTTTCTTAAAAGGAGGTAGATAATATGCTTTAGATAAGGGAGATATTGCCGCCTCTGGGACCTTCAAAATTTTCGGAAGATATTTCTTAAGTATATCCTTTGCTGGCATGTGGGGAAGCTTAGGAAAATTTATAAAACGCAAGTTCTTCCCGTGTATTATGTTTTCCATATTCTCAAGCTTGTTTTCAGTAGTTGGTTCTCTTTAATT
Organism: Rhinatrema bivittatum; assembly: GCF_901001135.1. Taxonomy (NCBI): domain Eukaryota; kingdom Metazoa; phylum Chordata; class Amphibia; order Gymnophiona; family Rhinatrematidae; genus Rhinatrema; species Rhinatrema bivittatum. The sequence continues at coordinate 8,376,990 of NC_042621.1, read as the reverse complement.
AATATTACCTGAGTAGGTTTCAGATTTAATATATCTTGTTTCACTTCTACCGTTTCATTTGTAAAGAGATACTTTAGAATTTCCCAACAAAGTAACCCTAGATTCAATACTATTAACTCTCTTCACTACTGGGTTAAATTGCATAGAGAAGATCCCAGGTTCACAATCGCATCCCAGATAAAATCCAAAGTAACTAAAGTAGGTCTTACCAAGGTAGGTACTGAAAATTTGCAGACTGGAGTTGAAATAGGAGCAAAACCATCCTGATCCTGAACAACGTCTTCTTCTCTCAGTGAGCCGGCTATACCCAAACCTGGGCCATCACCAGCTACTTCTCCTGGTTATTCGGGGCGTCCCGACCCCAGTCAGATCAGCTGGGCATCAGCACATCTGGCATACGCCCCCTACGACAGCTTGTCCAGATTCCTGGAGGCAGCTGGGTTAGCCGGTGGAGACCTAAGGATCGGAGACAAGGATATTGATAAGTCTGGGGGAAAGACCAGTAGCTCCAATCCAGCCTCTTCCCCCATGGGCAGCCCAACTGATTGTGAACCATGTTGAACATGGGCATCCATAGGGCCCGAAACGGGGATATCCAAGGGGACTACAGGGTAAGTCTTCTGTTTCTGAGCAGAATGCGGCATTTGGAAAGCAGGAATCCTGCTACAAAGGGAAAAAAAAGACGCTGGCGATGCTACTCAGCAGCAGCCATCTTGGATCCCCAGGTGTCCCTCCAGCATGTCTTGTATAGAAAGTTTCCCATGGATTAGGCAAGGAAAGATTAAGAGGAGAAGTAGTAAAGGAATGCCAAGGCCTCAAAGGAAGTTGGGTGCAAATCCAGCAATGTGTGAGATTAAGGGCCCACATGATAGAAAGGGTTAGTTGAATAAGGTGATTCTCATGATTCTCTGACCAGTGCTTTCCAAGGCAGGAGTATCAGGGGTAGTAGAACCAGGCACAGTAATATGAATTGCTACATCCTGACTCCAGGGGACACCTGGCTATGTTAGGGAACTAGTGAGGACTAGATGACGCTCAAGAATCTTTTGCTTCTGGGTGTTCTGTGCGTGCCTCACTTTCATCAATGAGAATCGCTGGCTCTGGTTCATAGGCCTTTTTGCAATGACTGGAGTGCACACAGTGATCAAGTCCTTGCAATTTTAAGGCTGATTGACTTGCCAACAGTACTTGATAAGGGCCCTTCCACCTAGGCTGCAATCAATTCTTTTGCTGTAATAGACAAAATCTCCAGGCTGAATGTCTGGAAGAGTTTGAGTTCCTCCTGGAAGGCTGGGGAGACTTTCTGATGAATTTTTCTAACCCATTCAAGCAGCTGGGAGAAAAAATGTAGAATCGGTTCATCTTCAGCAAAGCTTATGTCAACAGGTAGTTTTGGCATGGATGGCACTGGCATGGGTCGTCCCATGAGGATTTCATGTGGACTAAGTCCATGCTTACAATTTGGCATATTTCTTATACTCATGAAGGCTAAGGGAAGAGCATCAGGCCATTTCCATGAAGTCTCATGGGTTAACTTGGTCAATTTACTTTTCAATGTTTGATTTGGTCGCTCTATGAAGCCAGAGGCTTGTGGTCTGTATGCACAATGAAATTTGAGATTTATCCCCAGAACCTTTCCCACATCCTGCATTACCCATCCAGTAAAGTGAGTACCCCTGTCACTCTTAAGTATCTCTGGGATACCAAATCTTGGGATGACACTGTTGCAAAGAAACTGTTGTTTCTTTGCAACAGTGACAGCATCATCACTAACTGTAGGAAGCGCTTCATTCCACCTAGTAAACATACATGCAATGTGTAAAGTATATTTCCACTGTAATACTAATGTCATCACAATAAAATCCATTTGCAGTCATGCAAATGGTGCCTGGGAGAGCCCAAATGTGCGGTTGCAACCCACAGACCTTTTTCACTGTTATGAACTACACAGGTACCACATCTCTGCAGAACAGCTGAGGCAATGGGGACTAAATTGGGCCTTGCTTGAGTGAGAGCTAGAGTGAGCCAAATGAGCAAGGTATGGAAGGAAAGTGGAAGGGGCAACAGGAAGGTCATTGGGCCACACCAAATGCCACTTGGAGAAGTGGTACAATTCTGATATCTCCAACATGGGTGTTTATCTGTTGCAGCTACCTGTAGGGAGAGAAGGTCATAAAGAGAAGCCTGGTCTGGGACCTGTACTGGAAACACATTATTAGAAGGAAGAGAAGAAGTGGGTTAGTCTGATGTGGCAGCCCGATGGGCAGCAGCATATGCAAAAGCATTTCTATGAGCCTCAAAGGTGTCTGCAGAAGAATGAGCTGAACATTTCACCACTGCAACCTGTGAAGGAGAAAGCAGAGAATAACAAGACCTGAATGAAATCATAGTGTCAGACCCAGAGGAGGTAAGGAAACCTTGACTCTTCCAAATAGCACCAAAATGGTGGATGACACCAAAAGCATACTGAGTGTCAGTGACATGGTAACCTATTGGGAAGAGGCAAGAAGGCAAGCTCAAGTTAAAGCCATGAGCTCTACAACTTGGGCAGAGGCATAAGAAGGAGTTAGAGGGGCTATCTCAATGACCTCCGATTGAGAATAAACAGCATACCCAGCCTGAAGGGACCATTAAGGATCCTAAAGGCAGGTGCCATCGTTGAAGTAAATCAAATCTGGATTGAGAAGAGGAATATCCATAACATATGGATGAAATCTAGCATCTACTAGAACAGCAGCATCATAAGAACATAAGAACATGCCATACTGGGTCAGACCAAGGGTCTATCAAGCCCAGCATCCTGTTTCCAAAAGTGGCCAATCCAGGCCATTAGAACCTGGCAAGTACCCAAAAACTAAGTCTATCCCATGTTACTGTTGCTAGTAATAGCAGTAGCTATTTTCTAAGTCAACTTAATGAATAGCAGGTAATGGATTTCTCCTCCAAGAACTTATCCAATCCTTTTTTTAAACACAGCTATACTAACTGCACTAACCACATCTCCTGGCAACAAATTCCAGAGTTTAATTGTGCATTGAGTGAAAAAGAACGTTCTCCGATTAGCTGTAAATGTGCCACATGATAACTTCATGGAGTGCCCCCTAGTACTTCTATTATCTGAAAGAGTAAATAACCGATTCACATTTACCCATTCTAGACCTCTCATGATTTTAAACACCTCTATCATATCCCCCCTCAGCCATCTCTTCTCCAAGGGGAGCTGTTCCATCCTCTTTATCATTTTGGTCGCCCTTCTCTGTACCTTCTCCATCACAATTATATCTTTTTTGAGATGCGGCGACCAGAATTGTACACAGTATTCAAGGTGCGGTCTCACCATGGAGCGATACTGAGGCATTATGACATTTTCTGTTTTATTCACCATTCCCTGTCTAATAATTTCCAGCATTCTGTTTGCTTTTTTGACTGCCTCAGGGCCAGTACCAGGCTGAGAACATGCCACATAAACAAACCACTCTCCAGACTCCAGTTGTGCTCCAAATAATAAATGGCTTAGTGCAGAATCTTCAGGATCAAACACAGTGACAGTGGCAGTTCAGTGGATGCAAAAATCAAACAGAATTACAGTTCCAAAAATCTTAACTCTTCTCCTTAAGTTGCAGATTCCTTTTACAGCAACTCAGGGTCTCTGGTTACTTTGTTTCTCTTCTTTTTAGACCTTGCACAAGCTAGCCTAGTAGTCTCCTTAGTTAGCAAAAATAGTTACTCACAGGAATGTCCTATTCAGCTCAAGGAAAAATCCCTCTGGTGCAGCATCAGGATCCTCTGAGTCCCAAAACAAGTTCCCTCTAGCACAGTTTGGCTTCCTGGCACAAATGAGTTCCTGCTTAAGTGCCAATTTCTCCTTTTCATCTTTTAACTTCCAGGCTGTACTGCACTCTCTACTTCTTCTCTGCTCTCAAGCTTCTGGGGATTTTTACGGGAAAATCCCTGCACTCCTGGCTGTTCCCTTCTGAGATCTGGGTGAGGATCACAGCTCTATCCAACTCTCTTTTCTTGCAACCTGGTACAGCCTCAGACTCAGGAGAATCAGGATCTTTTATCACCTCTGCTCCATAACCGAGCCCCTCAGGGGATGAACCCTGTTGTCTGTCAAGAAGGCAGGTTACAGCTTCTGACACATAGCCGACCCAGGGCTCTAGAATATTCCTTTGCTGGTTCCAGCTTTAACTTTTGCCCCATGCACATCCTGTGCACTTCCAGCAGATGTTGACACACAGTTTACAACCATTCAAGGCTCCCATAATAAACAGGAAACCTGCATGTCACCATTAAACCTCTCAGCTCTTTTAAACTCTATGCACATTCCGTGGCATAGCTGTCACACGAGAAAAGCACAAGGTGGGCCAGAGCAAGAAGCCAAGGTGGCTTAATGATGAGGCCTGGCGCTAAGCATGAGGGAGGGATTTATAGGGTTGAGCTTGCTGCGCCATGCAGCCTTCATGGCAGAGACTAGAGCAGGATTGAGTGCAGCCCACTGAGGGCCCCTGCTGGCAGGGGGGGGGCCACCTAGCAGCCAACGTTATTCAGTAGTCTGTGCGAAAAGTAATCAAAATTCATTAAAGGAGGGCTGGTTGGTAAATGCTGTGTGCTACCAAGCAGAAGATCCCCAGGTCAGCTCTTCTACTCCCCATGTTAAGAACCATCAGGAGATGCTGCAGAATTAGCATTCACAGACCACCAACAGGCCGATACAGTACAGTGCGCTCCGGCAGAGCGCACAGTTAACCCATGATTGGACGCGCGGTTTGGACGCGCTAGCTTTACCCCTTATTCAGTAAGGGGTAATAGCGTGTCCAAAACGCGCGTCCAACCCCCCGAACCTAATAGCGCCCGCAACATGCAAATGCATGTTGATGGCCCTACTAGGTATTCCCACGCGATACAGAAAGTAAAATGTGCAGCCAAGCCGCACATTTTACTTTCAGAAATTAGCGCCTACCCAAAGGTAGGCGCTAATTTCTCCGGGCACCGGGAAAGTGCACAGAAAAGCAGTAAAAATTGCTTTTCTGTGCACCCTCCAACTTAATATCATGGCGATATTAAGTCGGAGGTCCCAAAAGTTAAAAAAAGTAAAAAAAAAAAAAATTGAAATAGGCTTGCGGGTCGAAAACCGGACGCTCAATTTTGCCGGCGTCCGGTTTCCGAACCCATGGCTGTCAGCGGGCTCGAGAACTGACGCCGGCAAAATTGAGCGTTGGCTGTCAAACCCGCTGACAGCCGCCGCTCCTGTCAAAAAAAGAGGCGCTAGGGACGCGCTAGTGTCCCTAGCGCCTCTTTTTACTGCCGGCCCTAATTTTAAGAAATTAAAATACTGTATCGCGCGCACAGGAGAGTGGCCTGTGCTCGCGCCGGGAGAGTGGGCGCGAGCCTGCTCTCCCGCGATTTTACTGTATCGGCTCGCAAGTGGGGGAAGGAATCATAGTCAACATTTGACAGTGACACCTAATGGCCAGATCTAAGTCCCATGATTGCAGGGTTCCAGGATTGTTGCTGCAGTAGATGGGGATATCAAATAGAGGAAACCAAATTTGCAGGTAGTTGCAAATGAAAGCTGGATGTACAAAAGAACAGGAGGAAACTACCGGATAAAAAGAAAAAAAAACTTTTAAAGAGAGCTATCATAATATTTCCTCTGGATAGATTTCCGTCATCTGCCTAGCATTGCTGCAAAATTATATTACAAGAAAGATGACATCACCATCATGACCTTCCTCCAAACAGGAATGTAAACCGGTGTGATATCTCGATTGAGATCGAATGTCGGTATAGAAAAACAATAAATAAAAGTAAAATTAAAAAATAAAAAAAACTATCATATAATTTATGGCACTGTAGTTGGTGTGAGCACCGGTATATCTATTTATTGTGATAGAAGAGTTCAGTACCCCTTCTTTCAAAAGTTTTGTGCTGGGTACAAAAATGAAGAAACCCCTTCTGAAGACAGAGTGGTGTGCACTGTGCAGTCTCTGTGACGAGACGGGGTCTGCAGCATTAGTAACAACACAGAAAGCACTTTTGTGAAGATGGGATGAACAAGTGTCTTGGAGTGCCGTTTCAAAATGCAGACATTTTAACTTGGGAATAAAAAGAATACAGTCTATTGTAGCAAAAGAATTGTGAATTTCATGAAAAAAAGCCCTTGATTGTTCTTTTAACAATAACATCATTATCTTTCTGAAAAGAAAACACCTGGGAGCAATGTTACACTGACATTCATATGGCACTTGAAGAGCTGTAATGGCAGCGGAGCAATATAAGACAATTGCACTGGAAGCAACTCTCATCCCTGATATATTTGTTCTGTGATTTATGCATTCTAATAACATACAAAGTAGTTATCAGCGGGTAAGGAGCTAGTGCCCACCAAGCATGCCTGCTTGCCTTTACTCACTATGTTGCCACAGACTCCCTTTGATCTCCGGTCATCTTTTTTCCTCTCCCCCTTTCCCTTATTTGAATTTTGGCCTTGTAAAGGTCCCTGGTGAGGCCTCATTTAGAATACTGTACACAGTTCTGGAGATTGCATCTTCAAAAGGATATAAACCGGTTGTAGTCGGTCCAGAGGGTGGGCTGCTGAAATGGTCAGTGGTCTTTGTTCTGAAGCATATGGGGATAGACTTAAAGATCTAATCACGTATTGAAGAAAGGGGGGATAGGGAGATATGACAGAGACATTTACATATCTCTTAGGTTTCCAGAATCCACACACACAGGAGGTGAACCTCTTTTATAGGAAAGGAAGTTCTAGAAGAAGGGATCATGGGATGAAGTGAATGGGGATAAACTCAGAAGTAATCTAAGGAAATATTTCTTCACAGGGAGGATAGTGAGTAAACGGAACAGCCTCCCCGAGGAGGTGGTGGAGACAAAGACAGTATCTGAATTCAAGAAAGCATGGATCTATGTATGACAGAGCGGTAGGGATTGTAGAGCTGAATAGTTAGGATGGCTGGACAGACTACATAGGCCATACAGTCTTTTATGCCACCTGTTTCTATATTTTAAACAGGATTGCCAGTTAATCTTGGGCTGGGTTGGCCAAGGTTACTTTGGGTAAGGCTAGTCTTTCCTGATTTTTTTTTTACTGAGGATTGGAATAGTTGGCAATGATATCTATTTATTTATTTATTTTTATTTATTTAACGGTTTTATATACCGACATTCATCAAAGATATCACATCGGTTCACAGCGTAACAAGAAACTAGTGCCAGTGACGGCGCTTTACATCGAACAGGTTTAACATAATACAATTAAAAAATATTGGAACATAATAACTAGAGCAAGAGGAAAGGAAGGGGAAATAAAACATTAAACTAAAATTAGAATAACATGATTACAAGATAGTAAAAGCAGAGAAAAAAGGGGGGAAGAAGTGACAGAAGAATAAAATTAGATTAGTAAATTATTGTAAGCGAAGATTGCAGGTATATACAAAATGTACAATTATAGGGAATAATATAAAATAACAATAGTTCAGGGAAGGGGAGAGGTGAGGTGAGAAGGGGAGGGGGAGAGGTAGGGAATGGAGGGGGGAAGGGTAACACAGGAGGGAGGGAGAAGAGGAATGGTGTAAGCTTAGGTAGAAGCCGGTTCAAGCGGGGGCTCACCCGCTTATAGTGAAAAACCAAGTCAAGGGGGACAGAGAAGGGAGGGTGTAGATGAGAGCACGGGGACTTTAAGTATATGCTTTGGTGAAGAGCCAGGTCTTGAGCTTGCGCTTGAAGGTTTTTGAGCATATTATAAAGCATATTCATTATCTAAGGCATAAATAATATTATCCTTTAAAAGGACAGTTATCAAAACCATCTCTATAGCGTGCTATCCACAGAAATAAGCTCTTTGATTATTTTCACCTTCTTCAATGCAGGTAAAATGTAATGCACTGTATAATAGAGATGTGAATCGGAACCAGAATCGGTTTGGATTTCAGTTCCGATACACATCTCTACTGTATAATGCTGTTAGGATTTTATTGATATTTTTGCATAACTTTGTTTTGTTTTTATGATGTTCTTCACCTTGATGGCCTTCAGTAAGGCAAGTAAATAAGTATAAATAAATAAATAAATATATAAATAATCCAATAAATTAAAGCATGCCCATTGTTCCACAATGTGTGTATATTTACTCGGAATACAGTCAGGCATTCTTGGGGATGCAGTTTTATATATGACCAAAACTTACATGCATTGTTTCAGATGGAAAAATTACCATCAGAGACCATGGGTGCAAAGCTTTGTGGGTTAACTTTATGGTGGGCAACAATGAAAGCAAGACTAGCCATGTTCTACTTGCAGGGTTTGCGTCAAGATTTTTGCCCCATAAAAACGCTGATATTCACCAGTCCCTTCCACCCCAACACATGGGGTCACTATGATAAATCCTCATCATTGTCAGATGGTTACTATTAGTTAATTTTAGACACGTGTTTGAACAGTACAAACCATGGAGCAATATAAAGGTATTAAGACATTCTGGGGCGGATTTTCAAAGGGGGGATTTAGGTAGGGCTGGGGGGCAGGTAAGATAGGGGAAGGGAGGGCAAGGTGCGGGGGGGGGGGGGTGGCGATAGGAAAGTTCCCTCCGAGGCCGCTCCGATTTCAGAGCGGCCTCGGAGGGAACGGGGAAAGCCATCGGGGCTCCCCTAGGGCTCGGCGCACACAAGGTGCACAAGTGTGCACCCCCTTGCGCACGCCGACCCCGGATTTTATAACATGCGCACTGCTGCACGCGCATGTTATAAAATCGGGCGTAGATTTGTGCTCACAAGGTTGCGCGCAGAAATCTACGCCCGCGCGTATGTTACAAAATCTGGCCCTCTCTGTTTTATTTACCATTCCTTTCCTATTAATTTCTAAGATTCTGTATGCTGTTTTGATTGCGGCTGCTCTCGGAGCCAAGCATTTAAAAGTATTGTTCACGATGACATCCAGATCCTTGTCCTGGTGGTAACTCCTAGTATGGAATGTAACCTCATATAACTACAATGTGAGTTACTTTTCCCTATGTGCATCACTTTGCATGAGTGCATTAAATTTCAGCTGCCATTTGGATGCACAGTCTCACAGTCTCGCAAGGTTCTCCTGCAATTTCTCATATCTGCCTGTGATTAACAACTTGGAGTAATTTTGTGTCATCTGCAAATTTGATCACCTCACTTTACCAGATCATTTGTAAATATATTAAAAAACACTGGTCCCAGTACAGATCATTGAGGCACTCAACTGTTTATCTTTCTCCTTTGAGGAAACTAACCATGTAGTCCTACTCTGTTTCCTATCTCCAGTTTGTAATCCACAGTAGGACATTGCCTCCTATCCTGTGACTTTTTAGTTTTCTCAGGTAGTTCCTTCAGATGAGGGTGCTTCCTTATTAGAGATACTCTTTCTTAAATCTAGTTTTAACTGGGGTTTGTGTCTGTCATATTGCTCCCCCCCCCCCCCCCAAATTTTCTTGAGATTAGCCCTTCTGAGTTTGATTGCCTCTTGGCTGTTACGGTGGATGTAAAAAATGTTCTTTTCCTGGGATATTTTAGCATGCACATTGATACAAAACTTCTATCTATTGATTTTTCATTAAACCATGTCTTTCTATATGTTCTGTGATATTATTCTATTATACTAGTAATAGATCTATAATGTAATGCTAAGTTCTTTCAGAACTTTGTCATGTAAACCAACTGGTTCAGGAGATTTGCTACTTTTTAGTTTGTCAACTTGCCCTATTACATCTTCCAGGTTCACTGTGATTTGTTTCAGTTCTTCTGAATCATCACCATTAAATACCATTTCTGGACCAGTTCTTCCCCCAACATCCTCCAGGAAACACCAAAGCAAATTAATTTACTCTTCTTCCCATGGCATTGACTTCCCTAATTACCTCTTTAACCCCTTAATCATCTAACGGTCCAACTGAGACTTCTTGCTTATGAATTTTTGCCTCTATAACTAGCTTCTTTTTAAAATCTCTTTTTGCCTGCCATCTAGCTTGCTAATGCTTATGCTTTTTCTGTTTTCTTCAGACTTTTCTTAAATGTGTTGTTTATTTGTTATAGGCTTTTTCCATTTTTTGAAAGAAGTTCTTTTGGCTGAAATAGCCTTACATTTAAGTCATGCTGGCATTTATTTGGTCTTTCTTCCACTTTTTTAAATGAGTAGAAGAAAGACTAAACAAGATGATATTTTTAAACAATGTCCTCACCTGATGTAAAGTCTTAGGGGTAGATTTTCAAAGGGTTACGCACGTAAGATACGCGCATAACCCCCGAAAACCTGCCCCTGCGCACGCAGAGCCTATCTTGCATAGGCTCGGCGGTGCGCGCAAGCCTTGGGACACGCGTATGTCCCGGGGCTTCGAAAAAGGGGTGTTCTGGGGGCGGGGATGTGGGCGGGGCGCTGATCCGGGGGCATTCCGTGGGCGGAGCCATGGGCAGGGCACTGTTCCAGGGGCATTCTGGGGGCGGGGGCTGAGGCCTCCTCCGTTGCGGCCTTGCCGAGGGATGAATGTAAACCGATGTGATATCTTAGATCAAATGTCGGTATATAAAAATAATAAATAAATAAAATAAAAATACATGATATTAGGTTCCATATTAGGAATTACCATCCAAGTAAAATATCCAGACATCATAGTGGACAATATATTGAAATCTTCAGCTCAGTGTGCTGCAGTGTTCAAAAAAGCAAACAATGTTAGGAATGTTAGGATGCCAGTGGTCGGTGTTCCACCTTCACGGAGCGGAAGGCTGGAGTGGCATTCACGGAGCAGGATGCCAATGGTATACCACCTTCACGGAGTGGAAGGATGGAGGGCTGCCATCTCCAAAAAAAAAAGCAGAGGGGTGGGTAAGAGTATGTAAAATTACCAGTGAGGACATAGGCTATAGGTATTGCCAATTATTAGGCTTGTTCAATATTTGTTGATTGTTAATGTGGCTCGCGAGAATGAGCGCTACTACCTGGAGATAATACCCTTGTTCAATGTACATACACACGGTTAATGAGACTCCATCATTGCTCTAGGCTTCAACAGCAAGAGGAAATGTGGAAGAAAAAAAAAAGGATTTGCATTCACAAAAAAAACGAGGTGTAGCTTGTTTGTTACGGCGGTTACTTCCCCAAAACCAAATAAGCCAATACTTTACTTTCAATACATATCCAGCATAGCTCTCTGCTTCAACGGCAGGGGAGAAAGTCTAATACTTCACTTTCAACGCATAGCTCTCTGCTTCAACGGCAGAGGTAATGTGGAAAAGAGGATCTGTATATGGACAACAACCAACAAGGTCTGAATTACATAGTCTGGATGGACAAAGGCATGGGTGTAGCTTGCTTATTGCTGTGGTTACTACCCCTAATTAAGCTAGATATTCACTTGGATGTGGTTCTGGCACTGCTCGCTACATTGGTTGTGGGGTGGAGGGGAAATGGAACTAAGGGGTACTAAAAGCCAGGCGTAACAACTATGAGAACAAAAAAAAGAAAAGAGTGCATGGCTTGCTGGGCAGACTGGATGGGCCATTTGGTCTTCCTCTGTTGTCATTTCTATGTTTCTATGTTTCTATTATTAGGAAAGGAATGGTGAAAAAAAACAGAATATCATACCACTGTATCACATCATAGTGGGACTGCACCTTAACTACTGTGTGTAATTCTGGTCGCTGCAGTAGTTGCACTAGAATAGATACAGAAAAGGGCAATCAAAATTATAAAGAGGATGGAACAGCTCAACAATGAGGAAAGGCTAAAGAGGTTAAGGCTGTTCAGCTCATAGAAAAGACAGGGGGATATGATAGAGGTCTATAAAATCATGAGAGAATTAGAATGAGTAAATATGAATTGGTTATTTTCTCTTTCAGATAATACAAGGATTAGGGTCGCTCCATGAAGTTAGCAAGTAGCACATTTAAAACAAATTGGAGAAAATTGTTTTTCACCCAACACACAGTTAAGCTCTGGAATTCATTGCCAGAGGATGTGGAAAAGGTGGTTAGCATAACTGGGTTTAACAAAATAGAATAAGGATAAGTTCCTGGAGGAGAAGTCCATAAACTGCTATTAATCAAGTTGACAAATAGCTACTGGTTATTATCAGCATTAGTAGCATGGCATTTATTTAATGTTTGGGTATTTGCCAGGTACTTGTATCCTGGATTGGCCACTGTTGGAAACAGGATGCTGGACTTGATGGACCCTTGGTCTGACCCAATATGACAACTTTTTATGTTCTTACCTTGGCCTGCCATTAACTGTATCTGGCAACTTGGCTATAAGATATTACAATAAAACCTCCTAAGGACCCTACATGCTAGAGAAAGCCCTGGCCAGTTCTAGCCACCCAGGAAAACTATTTTTTAAATAATTATACTCCATTATATCAACAATTTTTGTAATATATCTTATTCAAATGATATTCATAGATTACACAAAATGTATCCACAGGTGTCAGATATTGTTTGAGATAAATACAGAAGAAAGAGACCATAAAGCATAAATAGAAATGTGCAGACAAAAATTGAACTGGAAATCGCAACAAACCAAACACTATGGGGTAGATTTTAAAAGAAGCGCGATCAGCCTACTTTTGCTTGCGCATCAGACTCAAGCAAAAGTACGCTGGATTTTAGTAGATACGCGCGGAGCCGCGCGTATCCACTAAAATCCTGGATCGGCGCGCAAGGCTATCGATTTTGTATAGCCTGCGCGCGCCGAGCCGCGCTGCCTCCCCCCGTTCCCTCCAAGGCCGCTCCGAAATCGGAGCGGCCTTGGAGGGAACTTTCCTTTGCCCTCCCCTCACCTTCCCCTCCCTTCCCCTACCTAACCCACCCGCCCGGCCCTGTCTACACCCCCCCCTTACCTTTGTCGGGGGATTTACGCCTCCCGGAGGGAGACGTAAATCCCCGCGCGCCAGCGGGCCTGCTGCGCGCCGGGCCGCGACCTGGGGGCGGGTACGGAGGGCGCGGCCACGCCCCCGGGCCGTAGCCACGCCCCGTACCCGCCCCCAAAACGCTGCCGACACGCCCCCGGAACGCCGCGACGACCGGGCCCGCCCCCCCGACACGCCCCCGACACGCCCCCCTCCGAGAACCCCGGGACTTACGCGAGTCCCGGGGCTCTGCGCGCGCCGGGAGGCCTATGTAAAATAGGCTTCCCGGCGCGCAGGGCCCTGCTCGCCTAAATCCGCCCGGTTTTGGGCGGATTTAGGCGAGCAGGGCTCTGAAAATCTACCCCTATATGCAGTGCAACATTACCATTCCCCATAAAACGTCAAACAATAAAGAAAAATATAAATCATGAATCGTAATAACATACTAATGAAAATAATAAATATTTTAAAACATCCGATAATTAGAACATGTTATAAATTTCCCAAACTACCAATTCAATATTTCAAAAAAGCAGAAACATCAAAAAATATTGAATAATAAAAATGAATAAAAATTTAAAAATCTCTTATCTCCATACCTGGTATCTCTTGATTTCTAGTCACCTTGAGATTGTCATGGATAGGGAGAGGGGTCTGCACAACCTTTATCCTCTCTGTCACACACACATTACACATTCCTTGTAACATATACATAGACATATTCTCACATACACAGGCTCTCTATCCCTAACACGTAAACACACTCACACAATTAACAGGCTCTCATGCATATCCTCTCTCTCACACACACTCACACATGCACACAGGCTGTCTAACACAACATACACACATGTACACAGGCTCTCTTGCATACCCACATACTCACACATGCATACAGGCTGTCACACACCTACACATGCATATAAGTGTTCACTCTCTTACTCTCACACACATACACACACAGGCTTTCTTACACACACACACACACATTCATATAGGCTCTCACTGACACACACACACACACACAGGCTCTCTCCCAGGCATACTCAACACAGCATACACTCTCAGGCCTCTTCTTTCATCAGGCCGTGGCCTCGCCAGGTCTCCTCTTTCTTCAGGCTGCAGCTTTGCTGGGCCTCCGCTTTCTTTGGGCTGCAGTGAGATGAGTTTCACCGTGGCCCCACTGGCACCTTAATAATCCGGCCGCCAGATCCTTGTGGGAAGGGGATGCCATTACATCATACCTCCACATCGCCCTTTGCGATTACATGGGTTGAACACCCCAAAAGCTGGCTTTGACCCTTTCACCAGTTGCAAGATAATCATACATGTGGCACTCTGTGCAAAAGACTGGAACACCCCCATCGTGCTGTTGGACTGCTGTCTGCTTCTTAATATTGTTAATTTATGTTGCTAAGGGATGCATAAATTAAAGTCCTTTAACTTTATGTGATGTATTTATTGTTAATTTGGCAATGACCTGCAAAGGGACTATAATTAATCTATTGTTAAGGGCTGGGTCACTCCCTTGTTTTACATAAATCCGTGACTGATTTTTGGTGTGAGAATGTCTCTTGTCCCCTTAAATGGGCTAATAGTCTATAAATCAAAGAATATACTTAAGGCTAGAGTAAGTGGGAGAGAAAGAAAGATTGATTAAGAAATTACACACCTTTCCTTTCTCTTAGTCTGGCACACACACAAAAAATTAATTTGCCTCAAATTTCATCTCTCCCCCCCCCCCACCAAACTTTAAGTCCCAAAATTAT